>NC_081412.1:619117135-619442968 GCF_030272615.1 Cryptomeria japonica | reverse complement strand
AGATCTGTATATGTATATGGTGAAAATGGAGAATGAAAAAAATAATATTGGAAGATGACCAAAGATCCAACCACAAAAGCCTAGCCTAATAATTAAAAGCATCCTCCTATGTAGGGGAAAAAGTGAGCCTAAGTATAGAAACCCTAATCCCACTCTCATACACACTCATGGAATACAAAAGAGCCCAGAGAGGTAATGCACATTGGCTACTTCTTATGAGAAAGACAAAGTCATGGATTACCTCTTAGGTTTTCTATTCCTTTGTTGTAAATGAGAGACAAGAATGACGCAAAATGCAATCTAGCCTAGAAAAAAAGTAAGCAAGCAAATCCTAATCTGAGAATACAGATCAAAGAACAACTGATACACTACTAAAAAGTAAAGATCAAAAGGCAAAATAAGATGTGCACCTCTGTCTAAAATTTGAGTAGAAATGTCAAGAACCAGGGTTCCACGCCATTGTCCATATTCTCCAATTCTAGAGCTGTAACTAAGAAGAGGGATTCTGAGACCTGGGAGTAGCTATTCTACCAAGTCCTTATATTAGAGGGCAGGACCAAAGTGCCATGCCCCTATCCTTGACAATTTTCTTGCACTTTTGAGGCTTCTAAGTGATGTGGATGCCTATTCTAGACTTGTATGTACTTCCATATTCCTATTTCTACACCTACAAGCTAAAAAGGTAAGGTTTGGAGTGGCTATATAGAGTTTTATCATAGCCAAACCCCCGTGTTGGTTATTTCCACCCCCACAAAGACGCGATAATGTACTAAAAATATGTGTGCAAGAACCATATGTATATGAAAGATCCTAAGAATGAAAGTAAACATCCTAGAGGAACCCTAAAGAATAAACCCTAATTGCTTATAATTGATAAATGAAATGCTCTAAATCCATAATATAAAATGATCTAAAGCATTAATATGAATCAAAACTTATGCAAATATCTAGAAATGACATGAAACAATACCCAACCATAAGGGAGAGGTACAAGCCAATAGTCAGTCGGTGATCCCCTATTGTTCTTCTACATCTTTAAAAGCCCCCAATTGATAAAATGATGCTTGATGAATGTTTGGTGGATGAATGTTGAATGTTGTTGAAGACTTAAAAGATCTACTCTTTTACTACAAAGAAGGCTCTAATGCTCCAAAAACATGTTCTTAGATTCTTAGAAGAAGGACTGCTTCAAATGAAGAAAGAGAGCTCTTAAGTATGAAACCCTAGATCTTAATTTCATGTTTAGGATGACCTAGGATTTGAATTTTCCACTAACATTTTGGGGTTAAGTATTATAATATCATAGGATCACCCTCTTGATATTTCAAGAAAAAAATCACAAACCATGTGCATTCCCACCACGGTTTGACCAACTTTTCACTGAATTTTTTAGGGCCATTAGATATGATGATATTAGAGTGCATCCCAAAGTTACAATTGATTTTAAGATGTTTTGATATAAGAAATTCAGCCTAAACAGTCAAAATAAGACATAATTAGGGTTTATGATTAAAGGATTCATTGAAGGAATAATATGAAAATGTGCACACTTGGGGTAAAGGACCCAACTTTGTAATCTGTAAATTTATGAGAAAAGACGTTGGATTCAATTTAATTAATTAATTAAATTCTTAGATGGGAATGAGAAATGCAAGATGCAAAACATAGTAAGGTAAGTGCGAACCTAAGTGTAAAATTGTATCACCCTAGCAAGGGTGTATAATTTATGACACTACATTTAGCCCCCACTTTAGCAGTCATATGAAACTATGTGACTATGCAAGCTAAAGTACTAAAAAGTAAACATCATTTGAAAAAGGATATATCCATAAGTTGTCGAATGAAACCCCTAGCAGTATCTGCAGTACATAGTTAGGAACTACACCCTACAAAACAACATGTTAGATCACAAAATCACCTAACGCTTACTAAGGTGATGAAATTCATGGGTAGCTATACGCCCCCCCTATTTTGATTTTCTTATTTGTGAGGTGAAATAGGGTATCATGTTTTCTAGAGCGAATTGTGATAAAGATCGTTATGAAGAAAGTTCTCAACAAGGCTTGATTACGTATCTAAGCACATTATGGAACTAAGATGGAGCGAGAGGGAAAAGTCATGATTCCAACGCTACTTTTGGTGTGACAATTAGAGCTTCATAGCTCAAGATATGATAGATTGAAGAAAAAAGTATAGAAATTAGGGTTGTAACTTACAAATAGAAAGTCAAAAAGTGCATAATACATAAATATGAAAGTGACACCTTCATTTGTCACTTTCTAACTTTTTGTCACTCTTCACTATAGAGGAGCCCACATATTATGCATCATGCCTCGACACTAACCTAGGTAACCTATGCGGATGGAGATCCTACAATAGTCCATACTCGTCGGCTGATCGCTTGACTAGGTGAGTTGACTTTCTGTTGACTGCATTTGAACTTTTCATATTTTCATAGTTTTTAGATGTGATAATTTCATTTCTTAGTTCAGGCCATGGCGCAGCCTTCAAATACCTAAGGGTCCTAGGGTGCCCTGGTCCTCCTAGGGCACCATGGTCCTGTTTGGGCACCATGGTCCTAGTAGGGTGCCCTTGTCCATACAAGGTGCCCTAGTACCTATTCGGGGTGACCAACAGAGACACTAGATTAGGAGATGAATGATAGGAATGATAGAATGATTACTTTTATTAGATGATGATAGATGATTGATTGATTACTAATGAGAGATTGCCTTGCATTTTTCAAACACTACTGTACATCCATGAGCATATTGTCGGTCTCACCTTTCAAAGCCTTCAAGAGAAGATCCCGAGACTGACATAAGGAAACAGGGATTTGTTGCATGCAGTGTGTTTGTGAGATGCGATGACCATGCTGACCATCTGATTCCATTCTTCTATGCTGATGGCATTGATGGAGAGGTGCAATGCAGATACCTCAAAATTCTTACTACTAGTGGGGGAGATGATGGTCACCCTAAAGGATGTATACCTCATTCTACGCCTACCCATAAGAGGAGAGATAGTTAGATATTGATCCTACTACATAGAGGACGATTATAGGAGAGCACATTTATATGCTATGGGGAGAGTGATATGTAATGAGATGAGGGGTCGCATTATAGTCAACTGGCTCCTACACCCTATAGATGAGGTTCTATTCGTGACGTGACTCATGATTGTGACCCATGCATTATTTGTTTGCACCAATGGGTGCAACACACATATACATGTTGGACTCCTCTACACCATATGATCTATGGAGAGACATAGGAGAGTATAATCTTGAGGTCATCTCATGCTTGTGCATCTCTATCATGACCTTCGGGAGTATGTGTTCAGACAGTGATGTAGCCTTATGACATACACACTACTACAAATGTGGACATTTGATCATATCACATGCACTAGACCTAGTGGATCCCCTATAGAGATAGTCCTAGAGTAGCCTAGGGCATATACTTATCCTCTTACCCATGAGTGGCAATTCGGCAATCTCTTGTATTGAAGGTTGAGCATGGATAGACTGACAACGGGAAAGATCATATGGAGACCCTACCTTAGGATGTCCATGTGAGAAGGGCTACATAGACAGATGTTCTGCATGCAGAGGAACCATTTACTAGAGGGACAATATAGCAACATAGTCATTCCTTTCCATTTTGATTGAGTTTGGTGATAGTTTGGGTTTGAACACTGTGTTCCTACTGACATGCTAGTATACATCCACACTGATGAGTGATGCCAAGGCTATGAGCGATTCCTATGACTATGAGTGATGAGATCGACATCACAGATTCAAATAGGTCAGATAAGGACATAGCGAGAGACTATAGAGATGATTTATGCGCTCACTGACAATACATCACATGGTGGAGGAGGACATACCCTAGAGCTATTTTCCAAGTAGACTTCCCTAGAGGGAACCTTTGACCATGGAGATAATTAGGTAATGCAGAGGGATCTAATGCCCCCGAGGAGGACTCAGATGATCAAGGTGATGACACAAAGGAGCAAGAGGTAGATGGAGATGGAGGTGATCCTGATATCGAAGAGGGAGATCAGGATGGAGATGTTGATAAGGAGAAGTATGAGGATGAGGAGGAGGATGAGGAAGAGGAGGAGAATGAGTCAGGTGCAGTTCATCACTCCAAAGAGAATACCAGAGCCATAGATCCACCAAGTCTCCCATGGAGGGCAAAGAGGGGTCTCATAACGAGTCTTGATCCTGATCCTCATTAGCCTATACAGACTATAGAGAGATAGTACAAGAAGCGAGATCCCAATAGATTGTAGGATTAGGTAGTTGTTGTCCAAGATCCTCAGTGACAAGAGATAGATCTAGGTAATGTGCTATGTTATTGATTAACATATGCATTCTACCTAATTTAGATTTGATCATGTAGAATGTTACTGATGAAAAATTTCTCTTTATCCCACAGCCAGCACCTAGGAATGGCATTCTCTGATTTAGAATGTGATGACAGACCTTATTGTGACTGCACATGTACAAATAGTGCACAAACCCTAGAGGAGTGCAGGATGACATGAGGACCATTTGTCCCCTATTCAGATAGAGGTGGAGGACCTACGAGACAGATTATGACAGACAGAGTGTGATCTAGTAGTGACACAAAAAAAGGCAGCCACATACCGAGGGATCATGATGGAGAGATATCGCAGTAGTTCCTCATAGAGTCACTCACAATCTGTATCGTGATACACCCCCATGGGGCCACCCTCACAACCAAATTAGGAGGGTATCTATAGTCACCATCCTCCAACTACTTGTCCTAGGGATAGGAGATAATTTTGATGTATTGATGTATATATGATGACACTCATGATTATATTATTTTTAATTCTTTTTTAATGTACACATTTCTTAGATTAGAAGTAACATATTGAGTAATGATTATGTATATCTAATTTATTTTTCATGTGACTGATTTCTCAATACATCATGATTAAATTGACACATGTGTGATTTACTTAAGTAACTAAGTATTTAATCAAATGCTACTTTCATGATGTAAAAGAAGAATGTATTAAGCATGAGAACTATATGACTAATGTGATTTTATTAACTCTAATTAAACACAACATGATATAATTCTACTTAACACATAAGAAATTGTATAACATTGTAGTACATGGGAAATGTAAATCCTTTACAATTTACATTAAAAGAATCCAAGACAAACAATATAGTAATGAAACATGCTTGTCAATAATGAAGTAATGTAGACCAAATAATATAACATCATTTAATCTTACATACTTTAATGAAGATATGCTAACATATTACCCAATTTTCAAGAAAATGATATAGAGGGAAAATAAGAAGAAGACAAGAAAGAGAGAGAGAGAGAGATAGAAACAAAACTAGGCATAGTATCTACAAAGGTGCATAGAATTTATGGGTTCCTTGTGAGGCATACCTTCCACATCTACTATCTTGTATGCACCTAATCCATAGACCTTGATGACAATGTATGGTCCAATCCAATTAGGACTAAATTTTCCTTTCTCCTCAGGTAAGGCATTCATGTTGTGCTTATTATCATAAAGGACTAAATCCCCTACCGAGAAGGAAAATTGAATAACCTTATCATTGTAGCTTTGTTGCAAAGTTTTATGATACACTTGAATATGCTCGAGGGAATTTATATACCTTTCATCAAGCATCTCAAGTTGTTGAAATCTTTGCTCTCTATAGGAATCATCATCCACTATACCCTTAAGAGAAACTCTCAAAGAAGGAATTTCTAACTCCAAAGGCATAATGGTGTTGGCACCATAAGAAAGATTGTAAGGGGTGCAGCCTGTAGCAACACATACACTTGTGCGAGAGGCCCATAGAGCATAGGTTAATTGAGTATGCCAATCCTTTCCATGCTTGTTTATAGTCTTTCGAAGAATTTGTTCAATTATCGTATTAGAAGAATAAGCTTGACTATTTGATTGAGGATAGTAAGGTGTAGAAAATTTATGTTGAATGTGATATTTCTCGAGAAACTTCTTCACATCCTTATTTTTGAATGATGTTTCATTATCTAAAACTAAGGCGGAAGGTATCCCAAATCGAGAAATTGATTTTTTCCAAAATAAATTGACAAATTACTTCAGTGGTAGTGGATCAAAGAGGAATGACTTCCACCCACTTTGTAAAGTAATCAGTGGAAATTATGATGAGAGTATGTCCTTGAGATGGAGGAGATATTTTACCAACAATATCCAAACCCCATGTAGAAAAGGGCCAAGATGCTACCTGTGATCAAAGCTCTTGGGTAGGGGCTTGGATCAAATTTCTATGTTGTCGACATTGATGACATCATTTAACAAACAAAAAAGAATCCCTTTCCATGGTTTTCCAATAATATCCCATTCAGAGAAATCTCTGAACTAAAGACCTACCCCTAAAATGTCCCCCACAAGCACCTAAATGTGCTTCCTCAAGAGGGATAGATACCTCAGCCTTGTTTAAGAATCAAAGGAGAAGATCATTATAACCCATCCTATAGAGAACATTAGAAAGGATAATGTATCTAGTAGCCAATTTGCAAACCCTAGCCCTAGTATTCTTATTCACGGAATCAGGAAAGGTACCATCACTTAAATATCTTACGACATGTGAGTACCATTCATCAAAATCTATAATCAAACAATATGCCACATCACTAGGTTTATTAGCAATAGCTAGGGAAGTAAGGTTATGAATAATGAATTGAAGATCTACCATGGGGTCCTCTAGAGACACAAGAGAAGTGACACCTGCCATCGCATCATCATGGTGATTATATTTTTGAGGAATGGGTTCCATAGTGTAAGAATCAAGTTCTTGTAACAAAAATAAACCTAGATCTTTATATTGTGATAGTTTGTCTTGTTTAGCTTGATAAAATCCTATCACTTGTCTTATGAGTAGTTGATAATCTTCATAAATACATAGATTATTTACACTCGATGCGAAAGTTTCTTTAATTCTAGGTATAAGAGCTTCATATTCAGCAATGTTGTTGGTACATAAGAAATTGAGATGATATGATAAAGGAATAGGCTTCCTTTGAGGAGAGATTAAGACCACCCCTACCCCTGATCCTATGCGACACTTAGAGCCATCAAAGTACAATTCCCAAGTTTCATCAACTTTAATGGAAAGATTGTATTCATCAGGAAAAGACTTTGGATTAGGTAAGGAGAAGGGTGAAGGGGCATCAACTAAGTGATCAGTCAATGCTTGACCTTTTATTGCCTTTTGTGAGACAAACTTAATGTAAAACTTGGTCAACATCATAACCCACTTAGCTAAGTGTATAGAAATATTGGTTTTGGAGAAAATATATTTAAGAGAATCAAATTTAATGATAACATGAATCTCAACAGTCAAGAGATAATACCTCAACTTTTGAGTTGAAAAAACTAAAGCAAGGCATTGTCTTTCTATCGCAGAATATCAGACTTCATAATTGAGTAGAGTGCTTTATGTAATAGACCAGGCATTCTCTATTATCCTTATCACATTGTGCCAATAAGGCTGCAAGAGCTTCAGAGGAAGTAGCGGTGTATAGAAGGAAAGGCTTAGTAGGATAAACAAGTTGAAGAAAAGGAGGATTGGCCAAATAGATTTTTAGGTCTTCAAATGCTTGACGACAATCCTCATTCCATTGGAAAGATATTATTCTTAACCAATTGTGTGAAAGGAAAGGTAGGATCTACAAGTTGAGAGACAAACCTACGAATACTTGGATCTTTCCTTGCAAACTTTTCAGTTGAGAAAATTCTTAGGAGATGGCATGTTAATAATAGCATCTATCTTCTTCATATCCACCTCAATGGCATGATGTGAAACTATGAATGCTAATAGTTTTCCACTATCCACACCAAAAACACATTTTTGGGGATTCAAATGTATGTTGTACTTAAAAATTCTCTCAAAGATTTGATGAAGGATCATAACATGATCTGTATGATGGACGGATTTGGCTAAGATGTCATCAACATAATCTTCTAGGGTCTTATGCATATAATCATTGAAGATGAGAGTCATAGCACACTGATAGGTTGTGCTTGCATTTTTAAATCCAAATGGAATCACAATCCAACAAAACATACCCCAAGGAGTGGTGAAAGTAGTTTTGTGTTGATATTGGGGATTGATGAAAATTTGATTATATCCTAAGAAACCATCCATAAAGGATAGTAAATCATGCCCTGCTACTAAATCCACTATCATATTAATATTCGGGAGGGGAAAATTATCCTTTAAAGAAGCCTTGTTCAAATCACAAAAAATCAGTACACATCCTAATCTTTTTTTTAGCTTTAGCCATAGCTATAATGTTTGAAATCCATGGGGAATAATCGAATGGATAAATAAATCCAACATCCAACAATTTTTCAATTTCAACTTAAACAAGTAATGCCACTTTAGGGTGAATCTTTCGAATATTTTGCTTCACAAGTTTAGCATCAAGAATTAGGATAATGTTATGAGTGACAATCTTAGAATCTACACCAGGCATGTCAAAATATATTCAAGAAAAGATCTCAGGAAATTCATGTAACAATTCAACATATTGTTTTTTCACTTCTTCGTCAAGACATTTCCCTATCTTGATGATCTTATATTCAACACAAGGATCCATCTTGATATCAATGATGTCATTTATTAGGAGATTAATTTGTTGAGGATCATCTCTCAATTGAGGAAATTATTTAACTATCTCATCGTTATTTCTTTCCTTCCCAAAGTAAGCTTCCACATTTAAAAAATAGGGAAGACTATGATTATGGTGATAATGAGGAAGGTTGTCATAAGCTCCAAGAATTCAATAAAGGAATCACTGGTAGAAAAACAATCCAAAGCAAAAACACAAGAAGGGTCAAAGTCAATATACTCTGGATATTTTAGTGATAGAGAAGCAAAAATGACATTAACACTAATAGATGGTCTCTTAGAGGCTTTAGTATGCTTGAAGGGATCATAACCAAGCCTAAATTTCATATCACGAAAGTTTTTTTCCAAAAGAACTTTAATCCCTTGTTCTTGAGCACCACATCCATTTCCATTATATCCACACCTAGCTACGATGTGAAAACCAGGACCATAAAGGTTAGTCATTTCAGAAGAAGGATGATTTTCAAAAAATGAAGGATCAAAATCCTCTAAACCAAAAACTAAGTCCTAAGGAATCTCATGTTGTAGCAATGAAGAGAATATTCAAATATTTAAAGGGAACAATTGATTTTGGTTTATGGTATCCTAAAGGAAATGATTTAGTTTCAGTGCTTTCACTGATGTTGATTAGGCGGGTAATGTTGATGACTAGAAGAGTACTAGTGGTGGTGCATTTTTCTTGGGTAAGAGATCAGTTGCATGGTTGAGTAAAAAGAAAAATTAAATTTCTTTATCTACTATAGAGGTAGAGTATATTGTTTTTGCTAACAATTGTACTCAGGTAATATGGATGAAGTAGATGTTGAAGGATATCAGAGTTATATATGCTGAGCCTATTGCAATCTATTGTGATAATTTAAGTGCTATTAACATTTCTAAGAATTGGGTGTTGCATTCTAAGACCAAGCATATATTATCAAGTTTCATTTTCTGAGAGAGAATGTTAATGAGAAGGAATTCAAATTAGAGTATGTATCCACAAAGGAATGAATTTCAGATATTTTCATGAAGCCTTTACCTAAGGATACTTTTGAGTATCTCAAAGAGAAGTTAGGGGTGATTTTCCCTCCTAATTTGAAATAAGGTGCATTAGGTATGCATCAGTTTGGTGCATTTCATAGTCATATCATGTGATCCAGATTGATGAGGAGTCTACTACTTAGGGGGAGTAGACAGACGTTCAGTTGATCAGATTTATGTGTTTTATGGTGAAAATATGTGCATTTTACATTGGTTGCAAAGGGTGAGAGAATCATGTGAAAAAACCTAATAGTCTGGGGGAGAGAATCAGACACTTGAGTATTGGGGGATAGAGTCTAAGATTTGTGAGTGAGTTATTATGGTCAAAGGAGGAGCTAGTAACTTTTCTTTGTCATTAATTGTTTTTCACATCATATATAGCCATCAATGGAAAAGGGGGAGATTGTTGGATAGTACTACCAAAATGTGCTTGAGATATTTGAGAGTGATTGAGAATTTGTTCTCATTGATGTCAATATATTTCTCTATTTGGTGCAATGATTTTGTGATATTCAGATTGTTGATTTTAGCTATATGTTCATAATAAGTGATTTCATATTAAAGGGTTTGTAGAGTGATATATCTAGTTGATTTAGTGAAATTTTTAGAGGTCCACATGATGATTTCAGTGAGATTTGAGTATCGGTGTTGAGGCCAAATTTTTTTTTTTGTTTAGTGTTGCCAATGTTTAGTAATTTGATGTCCATTTATCTGCATTGTAATGTCTTTATCTATGGATGTATGGAATGTGTTTGGGACATTAATGTGTGTCTTAAGTTCAAGTGGTTCATGATTTGGAGGTCCACAAGTTAATCTTTTAGTTTGTTAATCATTTTTGTTTGTGTTCTTGAGCTCTAATATAATTATGAAGGTGATTCTAGTAATTCAAGTTGGTGCGATTGTTGCTGTCATAATTCACATCTCCTGTGGATGTTTCTAGATAATGTGTTATGCATGTTGGTGGTCTACTTTGATCAATGAGCACATTATGGATAAATTTCTTTGTCCGGTGGTATTCTTCATGTTCTTGGTTGACATGCTGATTGTAGCATGTTGTGGATGTTTGAGGCATAATTTTTGGAGGTATTTAATATTCAAGGTGGTTGTTTAGGTCCATGCTATGTCTTTGACAACATTTTTTTGGTCTGCATGAGATATTTTATATTTGATCAATATCTATATCATTGTAATTGTTTTACGTGTGAGCCATCCTTGATTAGGTTGACTGGATGATGTCATGTATAAATATATGTTGTAATATTGTGTGAAATATCACAAAGTGTGTGAATAATGTAAAATCATTTGGTAGAAAAATAGAAGTATGAAAAACAAAAGTTAGAGTTGTTATGTGGTTAACCAAAACTATAACCAAGCATATGGAATTTCTACTTTTTGAGTTCATGATTTGCCAGATGTAATTTAAATCTATTCTTAGGGAAATGACCCTTTCCAAGGGTTGTAGCCCTCCTTGTTTTGTGTTTTGAATAATGATCTCTAGGTAGTGTGCCTAAATGCATGCACATTCCCATTATAATATTTCATATACTTCTAATAGGGTATCATCATATTGTGGGTAGGCTCTCACTGTGGTTTTTCTCTTAACTGGGTTTTCCATGCCAAAATTTTTTGTGTTATGTGTGTTGATCTTGTGTTGTTGTTTCATCATTTCATTGTTAATAATCAAATTTGAGTTTAAAGTAAGTTGCTGCTAGTTTTGGTGAAAATTGATTCACGCCCCCCCCTCTCAGTTGTTTGCGCTATTTTATGTTGAAAATTGACACTCATTCAAGATTTGGGTATTGTCATTGATGACAATACACATCATTTTGGGTTGGATACTTATTCAGTATCCACCAATATTCAAGGTTTAACATTGGACACTCAAGGAAGCTGACAAGCAAGTGAAACCGGTAAACTAGGAACTGATATTTGGTGGCTGACATAGGAGATTGATCCGGAAAAGGTTAAAGTGGCAGTGGTCACAAAGATTAATGTTTATATCCTGTATTGAGCTGACTTGTATTTATGTTTTGTAATATGATTGTAAGCGAGCATAAGGCATTCATGTATGTAAAGGGTATATAAGTCAGTTTCTTTAGGTTATTTGGATATATAGGTTTGATAAGTAATGTGCTCTTGGTAGCCTAGGTTTGGAATATGGATCCTAAAGGAATCACTTCTAGTTGGTCATCTTCATTGGCTCATCCCTTCATTAAGTAACTTTGGTGGTAGGCCTTCTTCCATATGGGGTGGACATTATGGTAATAATGCAAAAAACAAAATTCACAAAATAAGAAATATAGTCAGTAATATTTAGCCATCTGCATAAGTAACAATGACAAATAAAATATGGTTTTCTTTCTGAAGAAAAAACACTTTCCCGCCCTCTTCCCTATATTAGTAGATTGTTGGAAGTTGGAGCTTGGTT
This sequence comes from Cryptomeria japonica, assembly GCF_030272615.1. NCBI lineage: Eukaryota > Viridiplantae > Streptophyta > Pinopsida > Cupressales > Cupressaceae > Cryptomeria > Cryptomeria japonica. The sequence goes on along the minus strand of NC_081412.1, from coordinate 619,430,840 downwards.
AATTCCCTTTCTAGATTCATTTCTCCTCCTATTGGTTTCAAAAATATAATTAAATGGTCCTCTCCCCCATACTAGTTGGTTGAAATTGAATTTGGATGGCTCATTAAGAGGTTACCCAAGATGGGTGAGTGGGGGTGGGGTCATAAGGGACTCAAGTGGTAAAATGATCCTAGCCTACATGGCTAACCTTAAAGTTCAAACCTCAAGATTTTCGGAGGTGGTTGCGGTTTACCATAAAAATATGATTATGAAGGACATAGGATACGAAAGAATCATCATTGAATGTGGTTAAGAAAAAACATAATGATTCTTGAAAAGGAAGATAGATCATATTGAAAATTTGGACACCTCATATCCAAATATCTTGATCTTCTCCATATGTCCTACCACATCAAATTTAATCACACACTATGCGAAGGTAGTAAGTCAACATATAGGCTAGGTAATTTTGGCCCATTTTCCAATCATATTAAAATATGGATGGATTTGCATGAAGTTCCCACTAATATTCATGCCACTATCTTAGCTAGCATGACTCCTATTTATGTAAAATAATCCCAAGATTTCCTTTTTACTTCTTGTGATAGCCACCTTATTTTCCACTCATTTATTGTTTTGGTGGTAGGCCTTAAAATATGGAAATAGTTACATGTTTCCTAATACTAACTCATGTTTTACCTTTCTTACTTTTGGTTTTTTGATAAATTTTCTAGTTTTAGTTTCTAGATTCTCTAGTGAAAAATATAGCTATGGGTGGAGACCTAATCTAGATGGAACTGAACAACTGTGATAACTTCAAGAATGATATAAATTCATGGCCAAAGGTGGTGAAGGGTAATCTTGTGAACTATGTAGAAGTGATGAAGGCTTATGACCTTTCCCTCTCTAAGAAATTTGCATAGTTATGGTGTTCATCTTTGTGGTTGCATTATTATCACTTGTTATTTTCTTTTATGCATACCGATTACTGAGTTGTTCTATTAATAAGGTTAAAATTAATCATACCAATAGAACACCGATTCACCCCCCTCTCATTGTTCTTGGATTTAAACAATTGTTATGAGAGCCTGGGACCTTAAAATAAGTCTAATAGCTTGAGGAAGATCCTGAATCCAGAATCCATGGGGATGAGTATAGAGAAAGAATATGAAGTAGCCCCTGAAGACTATGATGCTAAAATATTGAAGAACATGAAGTTGCAAAATGAGTTGAATTCTTTAAATGAATTCATCCTTAAATTGCAAGAGAGATTTTCATCTACTCAATCCAAAAGGAAAGAACTCTTACAAAATGAGGATGATGAAGAGAAGAATGCCCTTAAGGAACTATATCAGAAGATGAGTCAGGAGAATGGTGTCATGAAGAATGAAATACAAGCCCTAACCATGAGGATGTCGAAGAAGATTGAAGATCAGAAGAAAACTTAAGAAAATATTTCCAAATCTCTGAAAGACAGATATGAAGAATGCATTAGGTTGGTGCATGAGAATGATATGTTGAGAAATATATTGGTGCAATCTCAAAACAATGAGAAAGAGTTGGAAAGAATGGTGACAGTCCTAAGAGGAGATCTAGATGCTGCAAATGAGTACAAAGACAAGTTTAAGGCTAGTTCTACAAAGCTGGATGAATTATTGAATGATTAAAGGCACAATGGAGACACTAGAGGTCTTGGATCTGGTACTGCAAATCAAGATGATGCATCTGGTCGTATGAACAATTACGAGAATCCACCACTAAACTAGAATCAAAGGTCACTGATATGATAATCCAATGCACATAAATTTAATGGTGGATGATTTGTTTGCAATAAGTTTGGTCATATTGCAAGTCAATAAAGAAATAGAGTCAATCAGAATAATAATTCTGTTACTGTTCAGTGTTTCAATTGAAAAAATATGGTCATAGGACAACAAATTGTAGAATGAATGTGAAATATCATGCATCTGGAAAATTTGGGCATATGGCTAATCAATGTAGGTCAATAAATGATCAAGGATAAAACAAGGGAATTCAAAAGAACAATGTCACATGTTATGCATGCAATAAAGTAGGACATATTGCTAAATTTTGCAGGAGAAAGAATGCACCGACATAAAATGATGAGAAGGGAAACCAAAAGGTTGATTATATCCAGAAGGAGCATGAGAAGAGGTGGATTAGAAAGTCTGAGGATCAATCGGCTGAAGAAAATAACTGTATTATTCAACCAGTAGAGCAAAATGTTCCTGCACCAGTAGGAAACTCATTATGTATAGAAGGCATTAGCCTAAGGGGAGGTAAATTGATGATAGATCTTGCATTACCCCTAGTAAGGGTCTAAAAGATTATTTCAAACATTGGAGAAGTCAATTAAGAGATTCATTAGCACAAATATGATTGATTTTGGATCTGGTATGATATGCTGACAAACAATTATGTCAATGAGGAACTAGGGTTTTCACAGGTTAAAAGGCTAAAACTGATTCATTTTTCATCACCAAGCATTGAGGGAAAAGCAGAGCGAGTTGAAGGCAAACCAAGGTGATTCAAAGAGACCTTGAGCATTCCTAGGTGAATTCTAGTACATTCAGAGTGAATTTTCAAGAGTTTTTCACCGATGAAGATTCTAAAGTATTTCTCAGTTTTCAAGCTATCCTTTTCGAATTGCAATGGCTTCTACATCTACTCCCCCTTTGGAAGATGTTTGTACTCCTATTGATGGTCAATTTTTTCTTTTTGAATCAGAAATTTCATCCTTGGAGAAGGATAAGGACATGTTAATTTGGTAGGCCAAAGAATTGAGAGGTTTGGTCAGTCCCCGACTTAACACTTTATTACTTCACAAAAGAGAATGTATGGAACAGATGAGTAATCCCACATTGGACACATTAATAGAAGAATAATTACAAACTTACATTTTGAATGGGTTTATATCAATTTTGGGAACATTAAAAACCGGTTGGGACACTTGGGATTTTTGTAGACTACTTATCCGAATATTTTCAATCACTTCTAGATCCGGTATACATAATTTTGATTTCATTATTTCATTTATTATTTACCCCAACTTTGGAAATGCTGTCAAAGGGGAGAGATTGGATGTGAAAAATGTTAAAGGGACATAAGAAGTAATGTATAGCTTAAGGTGAGCAACTTTCTGAGATCATTTTTTGGGAATTTTGCACAGGAACTAGAACAACAATTCAATGATAAATTTTTTACATGAGTGTTTCCATCAATGCCAAAGGGGGAGATTGATGACAATTAACACTCATCCAGGATCATGGTGTTGTCATTGATGGCAATACACATCATTTTTCATTGGATACTTATCTCGTATCCACCGGTATTCAAGGTTTAACATTTGACATTGAAGAAAACTGGCAAGCAAGGGAAACTGACAAACTAGGAACCGATATTTGGAGTCCAACATAGGATATAGATCTGGAAAAGGTTAAAGCGGAAATGATCAAAAAGATTAATATTTATATCATATATTGGGCTGAAATGTATTTATCTTTTGTGATATGATTGTAAGCCAATATAAGGCATTCATGTGTGTAAAGGGTATATAAGTTAGTCCAGTTAGGTCATTTGAATATATAGGTGTGATAAGTAATGTGATATTGTATGTGCGAGATCTTGTTCGACAAAATATGAATAAAATGATCTGTAGTCAGTATTGGTTATTTATCAAAAGGATTGGGTAGCGAATTAAGTTACTAGTAAAAGGGAAAGTTAGATTTGTTATGTGCTTAACTGGAGCTATAACCAGACATATGGATATATTACTTTCTCACTTAATAATTTTTCAGATGTAATTTGAATCTATTTGTAAGGCAATGAGCCTTCCCAAGGGTTGTATCCATGCTTGTTTTATGTTTTGAGTAGTGATCTCTAGGCATTGTGCTTGAATGCATGTGCGTTCCCCATTGTCATATTTCATATCTAACAAAGTATCATCAAATTGTGGGTAGGTTCCCACTGTGGTTTTTCCCTTAACTAGGTTTTCCATGTCAAAAATTTGGGTGTTATGTGTGTTGATCTTGTGTTGTTGTTTCATACTTTCATTGTTAATAATCAGATATGAGTTTAAAGTAAGTCTTTGCTGGTTTTGGTGAAAATTGATTCACCACCTCCTCAGTTGTCTACCTTATTTTCATCAATTAGTATCATCGATAAGTATCTCTAGAGAAGTTTGACAGTTTGAGGTGATCCAAGATAGCATCTTATAAGAAGGATAGTTCATGATTTGATGGAACTAATTACTCTCTTTGAAAGAACCAAATGGAGTGTCACTTGAGATTCATTGGCAAAGACTATTCGAAGATTACTTAAGAAAAATATATTATTCCTCAGAATGGTCCTACAACTAATGATGATAAAAAGGAAGTTGAATACAATATCAGAACTAGGGAAGCTTTATTGTGTGCTCTGACTAATTCTAAGATGACAAACATGATGGATTTGTAGACTTCTGATGAGATCTAGAAGAAGTTGGAAAACCTATATGAAGGTGATAGCTATGTAAATATTGCTAATTCATAGATTCTAAAAGGAAAGTATGAGACATTGAAGATGAAAGTAGATGAGAAGATCACTTCTTTTATGCATAAGGTGTATGAGATGTGTTGGTGGAACATTGGAAGAATCAAATATTGTTGCTAAAGTTCTTATATCATTGCATGCATCATACAACCATAAAGTTGCTAATATTGATGAGATCTAGACTATGAATAATGTAAGCAAAGATGTGTTGATTGGTAAGCAATATTCTTTTGACTTGAGTTTGGTGATTGTCTTCCTAAAGTAGAATCTGCATTCAAGTCTTCTATTTCCAGACAGGATAAGCAAAGATATGATCCAAGAGAAAGTTCTTCTGGGAGGGTATCTAGATATGAGAAAGAGATGAAAGAGATTGAAGTAGAAGAGAAAGAGATTAAGGAGCTTGAAGTTCTTATTCCAAAGAGATTTCCTAATGGAGCCAGTAAGTATGAAGGAAAGTTTCCTTTTAAATGTTTTTCATGTAATAAGATAGGACATTTTTCTTGTGTCCTAAAAGAGTTTGTAGGAAGCCATTCAAGCCTAAATATCAAAAGAAATACTATTATGCTACTGATGAAGGTGTGGTTGATGATGAATCTGACAAGGGGAATTTAAGTTATAATGAATGGGCATTTATTTCTATCAAGGAAGATGATCCAAATTAGCCTATTGATTTTGCTAGATGCATTAATGAGGAAATAGTCTTGACTGCATAGTTGAAGAGAAAGATGAATGGGTAATTGATAGCAGATCCTCTCATCATATTATAGGTGATAAGAGTAAGTTTGTAAGCATGGAAAATTATGATGGTGGAGCTGTTAGATTTGGTGATGACACAACTAGTATAATTTGAGGTAGAGGTTTTATTTCTCTTGATGGTAAGCACAATACTGATTATTTCTTATATGTAGAAGGTATAAAGCATTATATTTTGAGTGTTAGATAGATGGTTGATAAAGGATATGATCTTTAGTTCAAGAATGGTAAGTATAGAATATTGGTTAGTACCAGTATTAAGATTGCATCAGAAACAAAGACTAAAGGTAATATCTTTCATTTGATTAGTGGTAGTAAAAAGTGTTTGATTTATTAGATTGATGAAAGTTGGTTATGACATAGGAGGATGTATCATGTGAATTTTTATAGCTTTGTTAAGATAAGTTCTACTTAGTTGATGAGAGACCTTCCTAAATTGATGAAACCTAATAAATCTATATGCAAGGAATGTCAGTTAGGGAAGCTAACTAAAGTCTCTTTCAAGAGTAAAAATCATTTTTCTAATTTGATTATTACATCTTGTGTATACTGACTTGTATGGTCCATCTAGAGTTATAAGATTGCAAGGTGATAGATATTTCATGTTGCTTATTGATGACTATTCAAGGATGATGTGGGTTACATTCTTGTGAGAGAAATTTGATGATTTAGAGAAGCTCAAAATTTTCAAAGTTATGGTTGAGAATGAGATAGGTCTAAAGGTGAAGTGTCTAAGATCTAACAAAGGTAGAGAATTCATTTCTAGTGATTTCAATTCATATTGTGAAGAGCATGGGATAAAGAGATAGTTATCTTCTCTGAAAACCCCTTAGCATAATGGATATGTGGAAACGAAGATCATAACAATTTAGGAAGTTTCTAGAACCATGATGATTGAAGGAAATGTTATGCATGACTATTGGAGAGAAGTTATGAATACTGTGAGATTTTGCCAAGATCAAGAGGTAATGGAAAGCACAAATAAGAGAGACAAAATAGATGATAGAAATAAATTGTATTCTATCAAGAGAAAATATTGATCAACTGGATCATCAATCGATACATACAATGAATATGAGCCTGCTTATATAGGAAAGGCTATATGGATATGTGAGCACACAAACATGACATGTGGCTCAATAAGAAACAAGGGTAGGTAGGAAATAGGTGTCGGTAGGTAGGAGAAACAATATAATATTCCACATGAGGTGGATCACCCATTGAATGTGGAGTGTAACAACAAGATCACACCATAAGAGGTGGAAATTATCCTACACACACTATCCCTATGTGGCACAAACACCCAAGTGTCTCATACCCAAACTAATATGAAATGCATTTCCTAAGTAAACTTAAGTAAGGTGTAATAATATCCATGATGAATAATTATTTACACCAATGCCCCCCCTTAAATGCAACTTAGGGGAATGCACTTAAGTCTACAATGCAACTAAGCAATGCGAGATGGGTCCCGACTATGAGGCCATGTTAGGTACCCATGTACAAATGCAAATTCATGAAAACCAATGCAAGGAAATCTCTCACAAAGCAGGGAAAGAGAGAAAAACTTAATGGGAAAAAAGCCACCCCCAAAAGAGAGATGAAAACTAGATACAAAGAACTCTCATAGAAGTATGTGAAGGACAAAACCCCATGTGAGGAAAAAGGCCCCCCCATATGAGACAAGAAGAAGAGAGACTAGGAATCCCCCTCTCAATTTGGAATCTGCACCAATGATAAAAGCGCGAAGATGAATGAAGAAACTGCTCCATGAATGTCGAACAACATTCCTCCCCTTAGGAAGAAACAAAACCAAAGGTGTATCCATAAAGTCTCCCCAATCATGAAGGGAAGATGTCTAAAAAAACTCATGATGAAAGGAATCTCTGAAAACTACTCAAGTGTCCCCATGTCGATGCTGAAAGGTACCCCCTCCAAAGGTGGTAAACTATGCCACACTACTGAAAAAGGGACTACAAGATCTAGTGGAGATGAATTTAGAACAATATCCAAAGACACATATGTCTCCTCAAAAGATAAAGAGACCTCCTCCAAGTGTTGTACAAAAGTATCCACAATCATGTCAACCTCTAAAGATTGATCATGTAGAGAATGCACAAGAGGGTCAAAGTGATCCCTCCCAACAATCAAAGAAGGATCATCTTCATCAAAGAGAAGATGAATGTCATCAATGGTGTCTGCCAAATCTGCAATGTAGGAGTCCACAAACAAACTTGCAATGTCTGTCAAGTAGGCATCCCAATCAAGTGAAGTTGGAAGACACGAAATATCTTGCTGCACTGAATCACAAGAAGGCAAAACTGTCGCACTAGCTACATCATCAGGTGCAATAGGTGGTGTGATATCAATAGAAGGAGATGATATGCAAGGCTCAAGAATGGGGTCACGTGTGAGATTCCCCAAGTTCAAATGCCCAAAGTTCTCCTGAAAATCAGAATCATCAACATAGGAAGAATCAACCTTATCAATAGGACCAAAATGTGAAAAAGAGTACAACCGAGATGCATGATCAACCACCCCAGTTGCAATAATAGCTCCACTCTCCAAGTCCCAAATGATAACTAAATCAGGTGTGAACTTCATAGTTTTTCTAGTTGCCCCATGTGTGATTTGATAGATGGAAAGAAGATTATTTGTCAAGTGGGGTACATACAAGACATCATTGAAGGAGTTATCCCCAATAGCAATAGATCCTTTCCCAATCACATCCATATATGTATGATTGCCCATCAAAATTTGTGGCATGTGGCAAGGCTCAAATGTAGAAAACATAGATTGCGAAGATGCCATATGATGAGAAGCCCCTGAATCTTGAAGCCATCTCCCTAAATCATGACTTGTAGTAGCACAAAGAGCTTGTCTCTTTCTTTTATCTGTCCCAAAAGAGTGATCCTTTCCTTTATCCTTGGAAGAAGAAGCCAGTCTAGAAATTCTAGAAGGTAGGTTCATTCTATTCTTCTCAAGAAGATTCTTCAACTCATCAATATCCTTCTTATTACAATGATGTTCATCATGTCTTGACTTCTTGCAATATCCACAAAAAAGATTGTCCTTATATGATTTCCTATTAGGTGAGAATGGTGAATCACCTTGTTGTGGAGAGGAAGATTATGCTCCATCTTGTTGTGGTTTAGACTAAGGTTGCTTTTGATTCTTGCCTCTTCCTTGATTACTTTGATTCCCTTTGTTAGCCACCAAAGCTTGTGACTTTGAAGATTTGAGAATCCCCATCATGGTCAACTTAGATTGCTCAAGTATCAACATTTCCATGAATGAATCAAATGAATGAGAAGTGTATGAGGAACCTTGAGCTAACCTATGGGTGTGAAAGCTAGATACAAAGGCTGCATACTCTAAAGGAAGCTTGTCCACCAAGTTATAAACCAATTGAGCAGCCTTTTTGTCATATCCACAATCCTTTAGCTTTTATCTTAACTCAACTACTTTTGTGACATAATCTTGGATTGTATAAAATCCTTGGGATCCAAAGTTGTGAGTTCACTATCAAACTTGTAGCCCTTAATCTCATCAACTTGACCATACAATTTCTTAAAAATATCCCAAGCCTCTTTAATTGTTGTACACTTATCAATGTGAAAAATGAGGTCATCTGATACATACTTTCTAAGAGTTCCAAGTGCCATAGCATTCTTAGTAAGTCATTCAATTTGAGCATTAGGATCAGCCTTAGGATCAGGTGGTGTTGTTGTAGTTTCATTTACATAATGAATGAGTCCTTTTTCCATTAGTTTACTCCATGCCTTAATCTTCCATGATGCATAATTATGAGGAGTTAAAAGTGGAAATTTAGGAGAACCCATAGCACCAAAATGAAAAAACACAAGATATAGATAGGCACAATCACACAAGACACCCCCTCAAAATACTCAATCAAGAAATCCCCCCAAAATGGTGATTTTGGCACTTTATACTTGGTGTGTATACAATGGGCCACTTGTAAAATAAGGCAAAGTGGACTTCTGATTTCAATTTACAACTTCTCAAAATGAGATCTAAGAGACTTCAACAAATACTGCTAGTGATCTAAACTAAGATCCAAGCAAAATGCAAGTACCAAATATGCCAAAAATGGCCAAATATTGAAAGTATAGTTTCTAATTAAAATCATTGCAAATATATTATAGACTATGAAAGTAGATGAAAAAATATGCACTTTAAAAAAAAAAAAACACCTGAAAAGGAGTCCATATGAGCCCAAACGAAGCCTCCAAAATTGTAAAAATTGGAATTTCATGATTTCTAAAAAATCTATATCTAAAAATCAGAAAACCCCTGCGCCATTGTACATATCACAAAATTCTACCCCAAAATAAAAAACATTTCTTGAAAAAACGAGCCCGGATGAGTGAGATATCGCTATTTGAAAATTGCCTGCCAAATTATAATTTCTAGAAAATTTCCGCCACAACGTCAAACTTCAAATGCCTCTAGATTTGGCCTCCAAAGTCCAATTTGGATGAAACAAAAGGCAAAACTGACCTTCTTGGACCTCTTAAATCCAATGGTGACCTTAGATTTGACCCATCAAGCTTCAATAGTAACCTGCAATAGAAAGTTCCAAAATACACAATACCAAATAGCATCAAATTTCTCTCAATTAGCAAACCAATGACACTCTAATGGCTCTGATACCATGTGAGATTTTGCCAAGATCAAGAGGCAATGGAAATCACAAATAAGAGAGACAAAATAGATGATAGAAATAAATTGTATTCTATCAAGAGAAAATACTGATCAACTGGATCATCAATCGATACATACAATGAATATGAGCCTACTTATATAGGCAAGGCTATATGGATATGTGAGCACACAAACATGACATGTGGCTCAATAAGAAACAAGGGTAGGTAGGAAATAGGTGTGGGTAGGTAGGAGAAACAATATAATATTCCACATGAGGTGGATCACCCATTGAATGTGGAGTGTAACAACAAGATCACACCATAAAAGGTGGAAATTCTCCTACACACACTATCCCAATGCGGCACAAACATAGAAGTGTCTCATACCCAAACTAATATGAAATGCATTTCCTAAGTAAACTTAAGTAAGGTGTAATAATATCCATGATGAATAATTATTTACACCAATAAATACTACATATACTCTTAACTAGGTACATATAAAAGGTGATATTGGTAAGAATCCTTATGAATTATGGTTTTCTCATGCTTCTAGTCTTAGATACTTTATAATTTTTAGAAGTAAATACTATATAAAAAGGGATGAAGATTTAGGGAATTTTTATGTTAGATGTGATGAAGGAATCTTTCTTGGTTATTCTACTAAGAGCAAATTCTACTGGTGTTACAAGAATAGATTGAGGAAGATAGTTGAGAGTGCAAATGTTAGAGTTGATGAAGGTAATGAGTATCATCATAGATCCTCTAGATATGATTCAAATGATCATGATGTCAGTTCAAGCAATGGAAAGAAAAATCAGATTCAAATTAAAGTTTAGATTTCTCCAGTAAATTTCGTGTAGATCACTTTGGAATAAGGAGCAACTGCTAGTGCAAAATAAAAACCCCAAGAAGATAAAGTTAAATAAAATCATAAAAATCCTAGGTATGTAAGGTTGAATCATTTATAAAATCAGATCATAGGAGATAAGAATAAAGGTGTTGAAACTAGGAGAACAATTGCAAAAGATCAAGTGGAGTATTGTTTGATTTCTAAGAATGAACCTAAGGATGTCAATGAATATTGTAAAGAAAAATATTGGATTAAATCTATAGAAGAAGAAGAACTAAATATGATTGACAAGAACAACACATGGTATCTTATTCCTAGACCTAAAGACAAGAATGTAATTGGAACCAACTATGTCTTCTTGAACAAATTGAATGAGCAAGGTCAAGTTGTTAGAAATAAGGAAATACTTGTTTGTTAAGGTTATTCTCAGATGGAAGGGATTGATTTTGATGAGACTTTTTCTTCAGTGGCCAAAATTAATTCTGTGAGATTATTTATTTCTTATTCTACTTATAGGGATTTCAAAGTTTATTAGACAGATGTTTAGTTAGCATTTCTTAATGATAGAGACCAAACAAATAAATCTAAACCAAATTCTTCAAAGTCTTAGCAACCTCCACCTTCATCTAGTCCATATTATGAGCCACTTTTTGAAGTGCTAGATCTCTTGTAGGATCTATCTACCATCCTCTTCAAGTTGGCCCGAGTCCTCTTGCAAGGACCAACTGACTCCTCATTAGATTTTTCCTTCTCTGGATCTAACTCCACCACTAAATTATGTTGATAGCCTTTTTCATATTCACTACCATGTCATTCATGCAATCTATCATGGCCTTGATAACATTGTGACTATGAGACATAATGGAATGGAGAGAATCTTTGATGCTTTTGGTTTTCTTCTCAAAGGTTGCAATCTTATACTTATAATCCTTTTTGATATTATCCAAAGCTTTGACATTTTTAGTAAGGCAATCAACAACAACAACAAAATGTCTTCCTCTATCCAAAGCTCACTGCTTTTAGTGCCCTATCTGCCATGTGAACCCTCACCTCTAGTTTCCAGCATTTCCACCTCATTGTTGATAGCCCTTTATTTTAAATTGAGGTTCTTAATCTCATGGAAGGTTGACTTCATTATCTAGAAAGAATCCACTACCCCATTTCTTGCAATGGCCAAAATGTCAATGGGGAACTCCTGGTCCAAATTCAAGATGTGAGAATCTAGGTTTAGTTGGGAAGGAAAACGGGGTATGTTTTCCCTATCTGTAGAAGAGTAAGAATTCAATGAGTGTAGCAGAGATAGGGAGTCTTGATTAGAATGTTTAGGAGAAGGCTCCCCAAAAGTTAGAGATTTACCCTTCAATAGAGGGTGAGCCTTAGATAGCTTATTGTCACATTTGGTTCCAGATCTAGTGGGAGGGAAATCTTTGAGTCCTTTAACTTCCCCTTCCTAGAAGGTGGGGGATTGTCAAGCTTATTTTTCTTTTTCTATTTCTCATGAGGGATAAATATTTCTTCCCCCAAATCCATATTCCAATTTCCATCATTAGAGCTATTGGTTTTTCATTCGTCATCCTCTAAAATTAAAATAAGGATGGAATTAGGCTTTGAATAATTGGCTTTAAAATGTTCATAAATCAAGACCAATAACCCCTCATGAAGATTAGGATTAGAACCAAGGTTTTCTTTATGCTTATAAATAATAGCACTAAGGGAAGATAGATGATAAAAAGGGAAATAAAACCTAACCTGGTGTCCAAAATGGAAAACCCACATTCTAAAATAACTTGTTTCTGATCATGATAGAGTAATGGGCTTAAGATAGTCTTCCATGCAGTGAGTCAGTGATGCCTAAAAAACCTCAAGTATCAGTCACACATGGTGAGATATTCCATTATCACCTTTATCACATCCCTCCAAAGTGGCTTGATAGTGTTTGCATCATAGCAAATTTTGGTTTTCTTCACTAGCATTTTCCCGTCCTTATTAGTTTTGTCAAATTTCTTCACCACACGGTTAGAATATTTTTTGTCTCTATAGAACTTGAGCCCCTTGGTACATAAACTAGTAACTTCTGCAATTAAGTTCCCATAAACCACCATAGACCTCCCAAATAGAGTAATTTTTCCCTCATTCCACCCTTTGGCAAAAATCATAGTAATTTTAGGATCCCATCCATTTAGCTTATCAATGTAGGGTGTTAATTCCTCCTTCTCTATAATTCTCCAAATAGTTCACATGTTCATCATGGAATCATTCTCCTCCAATCTTAACATTAGTAGAGTCCTCTAGAACAGAGTGGTTTAGCAGAATGTGCAGGCACGATAAAAACTAAAAGAACTTACAAATAATGCAAAATGCATGAGAGCAACAATGAGAAAATCCTCCTCTAACCTCACCACAATAGCCTCCATGAATATTAATAATGGCCCTACCCATGATTGAAATTAGTAATATAATGATATACTACTAGATATCCCATGTGATCTATCATATCCAAGAAGAGCCCTAACATCATCCTCCAAGATGTCTTCATAAGTCCATGTTATCCTCCCCTTAGTTGTCACCCCCTTGTTAGCAAATAAGTCTGCAACCATGTTGGACTTATGAGATTTTGCCAGGATCTAGAGGCAATGGAAAGCACAAATAAGAGAGAATAAAATGGATGATAGGAATAAATTATATTCTATCAAGATGAAAATACTAATCAACTAGATAATCAATTGTTACATACAATGAATATGAGCAAGCTTATCTAGGCAAGGCTATATGCATATGTGAGAACACAAACATGACATGTGGCTCAATAAGAAACAAGGGTAGGTAGGAAATAGGTGTGGTAGGTACGAGAAATAATATAATATTGCACATGAGGTGGGTCACCCACCAAATGTGGAATGTAACAACAAGATAAGACCACAAAAGGTGGAAATTCTCCTACACACACTATCCCAATGGGGCACAAACACTCAAGTGTCTAATAACCAAACTACTATGAAATGAATTATCCTAAGTAAACTTAAGTAAGGTGTAATAATATCCAACATGAATAAATGATTACACCAACAACCCCCCTTAAGTGCAACTTAGGGGAATGCACTTAAGTCTACAATGCAAGTAAGTAATACAAGATGGGTACCAACTACTAGGCCATGTTAGGTACCCATGTACAAATGCAATCTCTCACAAATGGAGAAAGAGATAAAAACCACATGGGAGAAAAACCCCCCCCAAAGGAGAGATGATGAAAGCACACACTGCTCTCAATGATGAATAACAGAGAAGAAGAGACCATGAAGCCCCCCTCCCCCCCTCAATGTAAAATCTCTTGCAAAGATGGTCCAATGATGTTGACCAAAATACTTTCCAATAAGGATGAAAGAGAGCCAATGTTGCACCAATAATGTTAAAGTGTGACGAAACCAGGTACCAATGTCAATGATGATGAATCACTAACTACAACAAAATGAAGATCAAGCATGGAGACAACCTGCTTTGAGCATCATCTAGATACTCATAAATAGCAAAAATACTGGTACAATCAAAGTATCATGGGAGCCATACACAAATGTGCACAATCTAAGTCTCAACTAGAGCCATGCACCAAGTCTCACAAGATATTCCTAATCTACATGAACAAGAGGATTACATCAAAATATGTCATCAAGGACAAGATACAAAGAGGTATGGCACTTTATGATAGTGTGAGTACAACATTGCTCATGCAAAAGCATACAACATCATATAGTGCAAATCTAGAAACATGAAGATGATGCCACCAAAGAACCCTTGTAGAATACTTTAGATGAATATGCCTCCGATTGGGATGTCGCCAACAAAAAAAAAATAGGAGCAATAACCCCCACCCCCCCCCCCCCCCCTCTCCACCCCTTGGTGTTGGTTGGAAGCTCTGCAAGACAAGTATGGTAGACAAGAAAAAAATAGTGTTCCCATTTTTGCTTATTAGATGATATTTTTGTTTTTAATAAACTTAATTAAAAGCTTAATAAAAACAATTTATTAAAATGCCCATGAAAAAAAACTCTAGTAATTTTGTTTTTTTTTAAATTGATATTAAAAGAGTTTTATAAAAATTTATTAAAGAAAAAAAAAATTATTTAATTTTTTTTTTTCTTATTAAAAACTTGTTTTTTTAAAAATTTTTTTTTAAAAAAAATTAAAAATTTTAATTAAAAAAAACATTAAAAAATTCTTTTTTCAAAAAAAATCATGAGGGCCCCTCGTAGGGACACCTGCAGGTTGTAGGCATACCAGCAGTACCTGCAGGTCATGCGGGCCCACGGGCCCTTGCGGTTACCTATAGGTTACATACGAGGCCACAAGGTTACCTACAGTCACAGGTACATTGTGGGGCTATAGGGTTACCTGTGGTACCTACAGGTACACTGTGGGGTCACAGGGTTGTACCCTATGGTACAAATCTGCAAAAAAAATTCAATTTTATTTAGAAAAACAAAAACAAAAAAATGCAGCCACCCCCCAAATTAAATTCAGATTTTTAGTTAATATTTTTTCTTTTTTAATTTTTGAAAAAAATTAAAAAAATAGTAAATGAAAATATTTAAAAATTAGACCTGCACTAATGATGTTGATACACAAATCTAGGTGGGGGCTTTTTTCATGTATTTTATTACATTGTCATTTTGGACTGTGTCTTGGATGGCTCTTGTTAGCCGATATTTTGTGACATCATTGTCTCTGATACATGTATGTTTTTGCGAGATGATATCATGTGATATATGAGGAGATCCCATATTTTGTTCTTGCTATATGTATGTGTTGATGAGGTGATTCCTATATGCATGTTATGTTTGGTTTATATGATATCTATATGCATGTTTATGAATGTGATGCTGAAATGTGGATGCAGGTTGATATGCATGATTTGTTGGTGTAATACCTTATGTATGTAATGCCATGATGATGATGTATGTATAATGAAATGATGTGAAATGATGATATAGATAGTACTTTAATATTTGATGTTTGATGAGATGATGAGATGATGATATGCGGTGATGTTTTATTATGATGAAATATAATGAAATGAATGGTTTATTTAAATGTATCTAGATGGTTTTTAGATGAATGCAATATGAATAAACAAATGTATAGTACACATGTTGATGTGATGATATCTAAATGAATGTATGTGTAAAATGTATAAACCAAATGGTGAGACAAATGGTTTTTGTTATGATTCTAAATGTTGGTAAAATATGACTAAGTGAAATGATAATGCAACTCATGGGTAATGAATAACTGCACCTTAATACAATTGAAAAAAAGATAATGAATGCATTTGAATGAATCCTAAATGAAACTGGGCGTAAGATGAAATGAATGAGTATAAGAATATACTAGATGGATAGATGACCACACTTTAACTAATGGATAGATAAATAAATGCCTATTTACTATGGAAATCTAAACAAATGTATGGTAAACAAGTTTTAATGATGGTAAATGATGATTGTAAATGATACTAACTGAATGTACAAATAATGGTAGTAAATGTAATGATGAGAAATGTATACAAATGAATGTAAATGTCAGGAGTTTGCAATGATGAAATGATGTAATGAGACTAATGTAAGTAAATGATAATGATCTATAGGTATGCAAATACAACTAAATGATATGAAATGCACTCTAATGAATATCTAAAAATGAAGGTAATAAAAACCTATATGCACGTACATGATAATGAACTAGATTTAGTTAAGTACATGATAATGCTGATGCTATATGTTCATGGTAGAGGAATACAAGGTTTTTTAGACTTTGCATGATGCACTGATGATGTATTAGAGAACTTTGTCATGATTGTATCCAATACCAATTCATTTTTTGAATAACTTCTCATATTAATCTTGTTCACATGTACATACAAAACCATGCATATGAATAATGAATGATTAAATGGATTGGTGATATGCAACAGAATGCAATATAAATAGATGAGATGGAATGATGATCCACAGTGCTTTATTTTCATCACTGAGAATGGTAGTATCAATCTTGGATGAGGCAGTAGGAACCAAGGATGGAGCATTGTACCTGCAAACAAGTAGTATAAATAAAGAATAAAAAATATGGACCCTCCATAATGGTTCATGCTCATATGGTCGAGGTATACACTGTAGTCAGCAAGCCATAGTGATCCATGACTATATTTCACATAAGATCATGTAGCTCAGTGAACTTCCCATGTAGACACCATTAGTACATGCCCCAGAACTTCATTGGAATAATTCACAGAAGACATACCAACAAAATGATACTTAGGAACCATCCTAGCCACTCTAATCACTTGTGGATATCTCGGAGTAGCGTAGGAACTTGATATAAATGAATAAATAACTAACAAATCGACCAAGTGCTTGATAGTTTAAACATAATTTTCTTGTCAAAGAAAATATGTCATCTTGTCTTTGTTTTGGTAAGGAAGGATGCATCCTTGTTAAGATAGTTTGTGTGTCAATGTTGATTGTTTGGTTGATGTGATAAGTGGTCATCGTTTGAGTATTTCACAATGATTTCTTGGTATCTTTTTGGATGCATATGTACAATTTGGTGTGGTATTTTTTATTGACTTTTGATGTTTTTATCATGTTTTTGGATTTTGTGACTGTTTTTTTGGATGTTTTTGGTATTTTGTGAGTCAGTTTTGAATGTTTTTGATATTTTGTGAGATAGCTTTGAATGAAGAACCCAATGAATCATAAGTAATGCAGAATCCATTGCCATCAAATAGGTTAAGGGCATTGCCCCTAGTTTAGACATGACTATGAAAAAGCAGGATGCAAGACGCATGAAGTACTATCCTTGACTGCAGATCAATAACAAGCCATGGTTTGACTAATGGATGCGTGGATGCAACGAATATGATCACAACAAGTCTGAAAGACAATGGAGCCATAACCTTTATGAGTAGTGCCTGTTTGCCATGTTTTCACCATCGCACTTACCCAAGGTGCCACTAGAGTGGTTGTTCACCATTTGGATGCATGATTTTTCTTTCCTATTTTGAATTTTTTTTTTTGTATTTTCTTCAGGACATTTATCTGAATATTTTTGGTGTTTTTTTGGGTATGTATGGGAGCATGATTCTCTGTATAGCTTATGTATAAAACCATTTGAGGTGCATGCTATTGATCGGATCTACTAGTGGTTCTCCTTTTGAAGTAGCCAACTGATATGCCGCAAACCTAAATACAACAGTGAAAACATATGGACCCAGCTAGTTTGATTCAAACTTTCCCTGATGTTCTTTGTTTGGTTGGTTACGAGGATTCTCTCAAAGAACAAGATCACCTACCTAAAATGTGCAAGGTCTAACAAGATGATTATAGCTTTTGCTCATGTGCTACTGATAGGCTTTGAGGTGATTGTATGCAGCTTGTCGTTTCTCATCAAGGAGCTCAGAATATTGGAGATGTGAGACTTTGTATGCTTCATCATCTATCAGATTATGCAAGGAAATGTATAGAGATGGTATCTCAACCTCAATAGGAAGGATGGCTTTTGCACCATATACCAGTGAGTAGGGAGTTGTGTCTATAGGGGTTTGAATGCTAGTTCAATACGCCCATAGTTCTAGATTTAATTGAACATGCCAATCATGACTAAAATCATTAACTGTCTTCTTGAGGATTCTTAATATGTTCTTGTTTGATGCTTCGGCCTAACCATTGCCTTGTGGGTAATAGGGAGTGGAAAAGCGATGTTGGATGTGAAACTTCTCAGAGAGTTCACGGACATCCTGATTTTTGAAAGGAAGTATGTTATCTGTGATGATGGACATGGGTACACCATACTAGCAGATGATGTAATCAAGGATGAATGAAGCAATCTGCTTGCCGACAACTTGGGTAAGTGGAACAACTTCGATCCACTTTGTGAAATATTTGGTGGTGCTTATAATGAGTTTATGGCTATTGGATGAGGATGGATCGATTTTAGCCAAAAGGTTAAGTCCCTATTGAGAAAATGTCGATGGTGTTGTGATTGGTTTCTATTCCTGTGTGGGTGCATGTATCAAGTCTCCCTAAACTTCGTATTTCTTGCATTTTCTGACAAAATAATAGGAGTCTTTTTCCATGGACGGTCAATAGTATCTAGCACGCATGATCTTCTTGGCTAGTGAAGGACTGCTTGAGTGAGTCCCATAAATTCCTTCATGGACCTCTTCCAAGGCCTTTTTTATCTCATCCTATTCCAAACATTGAAGGAGAGTACCATCAAGACTACGTCGGTATAGGGTTTCGGCAATGATGGTGTATCGAGCAGTTTGGTGAATGAAGGTTTTACTATAGTTATTCGATTGGTTAGGAGGAAGTGTGTGATTGCGTAGATAGGTGTAAAACTCACCATACCATGGGGATTCAAAATCGACAAGGCGACATATCATACCAGTTTCAGGGATATCAAAAGTGGGAATCCAAAGTTGTTCTACCAAGAACTCTTAGCATGTTGAATTCTATGCAAGATTAAGGAGAGATGCAATGGTATCCATAGCATGAGCAGCTTGATTCTAATCTCTAGGTGTAGTCACACAAATCTATCCAGCTTAATTAAATAAATATTCGATATTTATTTGATTAAAAATGCACTAGCCACCAGTTAATTAAATTAATATTTAATTAATTCATCACCAAACATTCTTCCATTAATTAAATAAATTATTCAATTTATTTTAATTAATTCATTGAACCAAATACAAATCAATTAAATAAATAAAATCTATTTATTTAACAAAATCCCCCTATTCCTCTTTTAGATAAATTAAATAAAATATTTATTTAAATCATTATCCCCACCCCACTTGCATTTTCCTACAAATGCAACTTGCACACATTTATTGAAATAAATGAATTTTTATTTTAATAAAATCCTATTTTCCCTCACCCATCAAATCCACTTGCAAAATCTAATCCCCTTCTAGATTCTTCTAAACCCTTCCTAATTAGTCTAATCCATCCCCTAATTATTGTCATATTCCTAAGAAAAATGGAGTCACTTCTCAATGACTCCAAAGTCTTTGAAAAGCATTTAATGCTTTGTGTGTTCAACAAATTAACCCCCAAAGTCTTCCAAGACCACTAATGGCTCTTACATGACCATTTATGGCTCTTACATAACCATTTATGGTTATTTCAAACTTGTCCCCCCAAACATTTATTGTTTTGACCATATTCATCCATTTCACATTTGCACAAGAATTTATTCATTGGATAAAAGCTTTATTCTTTGAATAAAGAGTTTATTCATTCAACCAACCTTGACTTTAACTCCCAAAGTCATGTCAAGCATTTAATGCTTATTCCCTCTCCTCTCAACCTATCTCACATTGACACTTGTCATCCTGGGATTGGGTTGAAAGCCCTCACATGGATTTGAAATCATTCAATCCTGACCCTTGTTGAGATTGCTCAATCTCAACCATCCATTGCTCCATTTTTCCTATAAATAGAGCCCATTTCTTTAGAATCCAGATCCTGAAAACTTGTATGCATTTAAGCTATAGACATTTTTAGAGAGCATTTTAGCATAATTAACTCATGTATTGTCATCTTGAATAAAATAAATCATTTTAGTATCAGTACCTTAGTATTAGCTTTTCATTTCAGATTTGGAGCACAATACTACAATCTCAATCCTCCATAA
Source organism: Cryptomeria japonica (assembly GCF_030272615.1). Classification (NCBI taxonomy): domain Eukaryota; kingdom Viridiplantae; phylum Streptophyta; class Pinopsida; order Cupressales; family Cupressaceae; genus Cryptomeria; species Cryptomeria japonica. The sequence continues at coordinate 619,410,347 of NC_081412.1, read as the reverse complement.
GCATCCATAGTGCAAAAAGCTGCTGAGAGCTACACTATTTTGGAACTTGGAGAGGAGAGGAACAAGGGAGAAAAGGGCTAAGAGCATGTTAGGAGGTATTTGGAGATGTCTCATGCTATTTGCTTCTTTAGTTAAATATACTTTCATGTTTTTAGTGTCTTTCTTGGTATGCCTATTTAGATTAGTCTTTGATTGAATAACACTAATGATTTTCTGGTTTTCTTGTGTGTTGTTTATCTTAGACTAACCTTGTCCACTTTGCAGGGAATCACTAGGTATTTTCTCAAAGGTGATAGTAGTAAATGATGTCTTTAATTTGTCCACCATTTGCTTGTACAGCATGAGTTTATCATCCTTAGTCTGATATTCATCTGTGGCTTATCGAATGACCAGTTGGGAGTCACCATATACTTGTATCTCTTTTAACTTCCATTGCATGGCTAGTCGGAGTCCTGTGATCAAGGCCTCATACTCGGCTATGTTGTTGGTGAATGAAAAAGTTATCCTATAAGATTTTGGGATGCTATCACCTTGAGGTGTAATAAATAGGTTTCCTGCCCCGAGCCGTGCCTAGTGTATGAACCGTCAAAGTATAGATACCATGGTGGTGCTGTTGTGATCATAAATATCTCATCATCTGGAAAATTGGAAATGAAAGGATGATCTCCTATGAGTGGTGCATCAACCAACTAATCTGCAATAACTTGGCCCTTGATAGCCTTATGGACCACATACTCAATGTCAAACTCACTCAGAACATCACCCATTTTGCCAAACGGATAGTCAATGCTACTTTGATGAGTAAGTACTTTAGTGGATCGATCTTAGCAATCAATTGTACTTTATATGTTAATACATAATGCCTAAATTTAGTGGCTATCAAGATTACTACTAGGCAAGCTCGCTCAATAGGGGTGTAATTGAGTTCATAGCCAACCAGTGTGTGAGAGATGTAGTAAACAATGCACTCTTTCCCTTCTGCATTATATTGAGCCAGTAGCACTCATAATGTTGTATTTGTTGCTGAAATATAGAGAAATAGAGGTCTACCTGGATCTGTTGGGATCAACAATGGTGTATTCATGAGATAATATTTAAGCATCTGGAATGCTTGCTGACATTTGGTATCCCATTGAAAGTGAATGTTTTTATGTAACAGGTGCGTAAAGGGGTGACACTTATCTTCCAGTTATGCAATGAATCTTCAGATGGATTGTAGCCACCCTTGTAATGTCCTTAGCTGACTGATGTTCCTTGGAGGTGGCATGTCCATGATTTCTTTAACCTTTGCTGGGTCAACCTCTATGCCTTTTCTTAAGACATTGTATCCTAGAAGTTTCCCTAAGGTTACTCCAAAGACACATTTCTTTGGGTTGAGTCGAACATGATACTATTCTAGTCAGTCAAAGATTTTATCTAAGATTTCCAGATGACCTTCTCGTGTTAAGGATTTTTCCATTAAGTCATCAACATAATCCTCCATGATGGTATGCATCATATCACGGAATATGGTGGTCATTTCTCTTTGATAGGTCGCTCCTGCATTCTTTAGACCAAAAGGTGTTACATTCCAGTAGTATGTTCCCCATGGACATGTGAAGGCCATTTTATGTTGATTCTCTGGTGTGATCTTTATCTGATTGTACCCTGAAAAGCCATCCATTAGACAAAGCATGGCATGTTCTACCGTTAGATCGACGATCTTGTCAATGTTGGGTAGGGGGAAGTCATCCTTGGGACATGCTTTGTTTAGATATCTGAAATCAATATAGATACATATGCCCCCATTTGGTTTACCAATAGGCACAATACTGGAGATCCAATTTGCATAGTCAATTGGTCTAATAAAACCAACATCCAGGAGTTTCTTAAGTTCTGCCTTAACTAGTACTGCAATCTGGGGATGCATCTTGTGAAGCTTTTGTTTGACAGGCTTAATGCCTTCTACTACGGTGAGGTGATGCATGACTAAATCAGGATCAAGACCAGGCATGTCTACTTATGACCATGCAAAATTGATCTGATGCTTCTGGAAGAACTCTACAAACTTAGTTGTTCCTCTGGAGTCAAAAGAGATGTCAGATGTATGTGATGAGGAGTCTTGGGAGTCCCCACATTAAATTCTTTTATTTCCTCAATGAGGATTGTTGATCATTCCTGTTGTGTACTAGAGGGGAAAATGTCAAACTTTTCATCCTCTGGTGGCTTAGAGAGGTTTCCACCATTGGATATGCTCTTTCTTTTTACTTTTTTGGGATCAAACCGTGCCACAATGTGGTTTTCACTGGAAGACTCATGCTTTATCCTTATATTTTTGTAGCTGAAAGGTTTGGCATCCACCCCAAAGTATGCTACGCTATTTAGTTCTATGGTGAATCCAACTTTGTGATCCCCACTTGGTATGTTATCCCTTAGTTCCAAGAAGTCAATGATCGCCTCATCGGTTTGGAATTGGTCAAGGCATGGGGGATTAGGTTGGTTCCATTCAATGAGTTGAGGATGTTTAATAGGAATCACCTCATTGATCAGGTTAAGTTCATAAGATGTGTCAGTGAGGGTTAAGACGTAATGGTGAAGGTCGTTGATGGTACTCTGCTTGTCCGAATCAGGAGTAGGATGTGACATAGGGTCTATGGAAGATGTTTCCATTTCAGGAACCCAAGAGGTCTTTATCTGTGCTTCTTGCATAAATGGGGATGTCTTTGCGAGGTGGAGGGGGTGATGTGTCTTCCTCATCTGAAGTATTGAGATGTATTGAATCAAATTCCCACTCATGTGAATTGGTCTCTGAGTCGCTTTCCAGTATCTGATTACTATACCATACTGAGATATCCTTTGAGTTAAACACTGCATGTGTAACTGGTCGATTTACCTTTGGAGATGGAATGGTTGGTACTGCAGGAAGGATTATTAGGATTGGTGAATTTGATACAGGTAGCATCGGTGTTGTTGAATCTATTGCTTTTGTTGGAATTGTCAGTGTTGTTGATACTGCTATGGGTTCTAATACTGATAATGGTGCTATTGATGTAGTTGCTACTGCTGATGGGGTTGCTGGTTTGATTGGTGGGATGATTGGTGATGTGGATGATATTGTTGGGATTTTTAGCCTTAGTGGGGTAGTTGCTATGGTGTGTGGTGCTACTGATATAATCAAAGGTGACCTCTTTATGTTTGTGGTAGGCTGATATAGAGGTTTGTTGTGTTTCCCTTTGAATCTAAGCTTATGAAGGATCTCATTTTGAAAGCCTAATCCTATGTTATCTTTGGGCTTTAATTCTAACTATGGCAGCTCATGTCATCCTTGCTTGCAAGGTCCTAATGCACTCTAACAATCATAGTGCATTCTTTGCATAATGAGAAAGCCTTTTCCATATTGATCCATGCGAAGCTTATCCTGTGGGATTTTCGTGGTGATAGGGTCTTTATAGACCCATTCTACTAAGTCCTCATCTCTGGTCTCTTTTGCTTGACTCTTTCCAAGGATAAAAGGTGTCAAAGTGCATGTCAGTTTGAGTAGTGGTGCTTGAAGTAACCGTTGAGGTTTACCATGAGTTCTAGGAGAAGTGGGCATTTGTCCAACACACAAGAATTGGCTTAGATTGTACTCTCTAGGACCTTTCTCTACCATTTTCATCTTGAGCTTCTCTTGCTTGGGCATAGTGATGTTTGAACTGGAAAGAGAGGTTGGACTTATATAGGACGTGGATGGGATAGCTTCTCTATTGTTGGGAACGGTAATCTCTGGTTGAAGGTTGATATTGTTGCAATATACAAATGGATTGGCATCGCCCAAGATTATAATTTCTACACCTTTATGAGGAAACTTGATACATTGGTGGTAGGTGGATGGAATGGCTTGCATGGAGTGTATCCAAGGTCTTCCTAACAACAAATTGTACAATAGAGGAAGGTCCAGAACCTGACATATGATGTGTTTCACCACTAGGCCTATGTGGATTGGTAACACAATCGCTCATTTTGAAGAATGCTCTGCATTATCATAGGCTTTGATTGTTATCTTTTTGTGGTGATCCACTGATTCAACTGCATATCCCACTATTGTGACCAGTTATAGTGTACAAATATTTAGGCCTATTCCATTATCAATCAAGGCTCACTTGATCCTATATTGGTTGATGAATCCTTCAATATGGAGTGAGGCATTATGAGGTTGCTGGAAGGATATATTGTCACTTTCAAAAAAAGTGAGACATGGTGACAACCTCATATTACCAACCATAGCTTGAAATTGATCTGTGTTTAGATTGGAAGGGACTGACGCCTCTTGGAGAGCTTGATCCAAGATCATTTTATGAGATGGGGATAAGTACAACAACTCTAAAATGGATATAAGTGCAGGCATTTTATCTAATTGTTCCACAAAGTTTGTACTATTTTGGTATGGAGGGGGTGCCTTATGGAGCTTCTTTAATGGTGATCTTTCTATGATGCACAACAACAATGCAAGTAGACCTTGGGTTTTTGATGGTAATGGTTGCAATTTTTTCATCGGCATCATATAGGTGATTCACAGTGTAATTATAAGCAGCTTGCATATAATTATTGGTATCTTTGTTTCGTCCTGACGTGGAAGGACCCCTTGGATCTTGTGATGGAAGTGGATTTTTAAACATAATATTGTCATTGTTTATAGTTTTTGAGTCATGTCCTTCAATTTCGATCTCTCCTCGATCAATAAGATCCTGAACAAGATCTTTCAATCTATGACAATTGCTTGTTTTATGCTCTTTTCCTTGATGGAATTTGCAATGTTCATTATCCCTCCACCATGGAGGTTTGACCTGACATTTGTAATTTGATGTTTTGGGTAGGGTCACTAAATTTGACGAGACTAATTAACGTAACACTGTTTCAATAGGTTACCCTAAGGGAGTGTATGTCCATTTTGGTTTATAATTATATTGTGTTCGCCTCGGTTCTTCTTCCTGAACATTGCATCCTTAATTTGGTGGGGGAGGAACCGTGTTGGTCTTAGGAGGGGGGTTTTTCCCTACAAATTGGACCATGGGTTGTGCACTCTTGATAGTCCTTGCATCTACAACCCCATCATTAATGATCTTTTTGTTTTTATTTCAGAAGTTAGGTTTATCATTGTTGAAGAGCAGGTAAGGAGCATCTTTTGGTTCATTGTAGATTTTGATAAGCCCCTTTTTTATGAGGGCCCGTTCACATTTTAAACCCTTGGTGATCATATCATTAAAGGACTTTGTGCCTTTCATGTCTAGGGGGAATTCCATTTCTTCATTCAAGTTTGAAATAAATATTTCCACTAGTTCTTGTTTAGCTAATTGAAGAGAATGTCTGGTAGACATTTGATGCGATCGTTACAGGAAAACTGAAAATAGGTCTCCTAGTTTTTGCTTAGTGTTACACAGATCAGCCATGGTAATATCACATTCAATGTTATGTGAGTAATGTGCAAGGAATTTCTAGATCAGTTCTTTGAATGTCCTAATGCCACTTGTGAGTTGAGAAAACCATTGCGTGGTTGTCCTTGCCAAACTCTAAGGAAAGAGATGCATTAGGTATGCGTCTTCATATGCCACTTCTAGGCAAGTGGAGTGAAATTCTCTAACATTATCGTGAGGGTCTCCTTTTCCTCTATACTTTTCGAACTTAAGTGTTTCAAACCTGCATGGAAAAGGTGGCATATATAGATTCCTATCAAAAGGATAGGGACAAATACTGTTAAGTGAAAACTGGTTTGTTTTCACACCACTATGGAGTTGTTGGGCTAAATACTTGACTCGTTGCCGCAACCTGTCAAAGTCATTTGGAGGAGGATGAGGTGGGGGTTTTCCTTGATGAAGTTTGTATCTAGTGTGATCTCAACCTCTTTCATCCTCATTACAACTTTGGCATTCTGATGCTTTCGTTAGTTGTGCAGTATCAAAATCAAGGGGGAGTTTAGCTCCCTCTTGGGCAAGTCATAAAAAGTGAGCATCGGTGTTGCTCCTTAGTATTTCATCAAAAATTCGATTAAAGAGAGGGTTGTGTTTTGCCCTTTCTATTGCTTCAGGAGTGGGAGTGTTTAGCATATGGATCTCTAACACGAAAGGTAGATGTTACCAAATTCTTTCTATGAATTACTTGTTTGTGTTTGATTGAGAATGTGTGATATGATAAGGTTTAGAGAGATCTGAGATGTGTTATAGACCAAGCTACCTAATAATGAGAGTATGCACTCATATACTAGTTTTAACTTGCATAGAAATGTCTCTTTAGGATGAGTTTATCCTAGATGTAGAGAACTCTAAAACGTGATATATTTTGTGTTTGATTCAAGCAATTACTAAAAATAACTTTAGGACAAGACCTCTTTATGTTTTGAGAGTTGGAATGGATTGATGTGTGAATGTGAGAATGGATGAAATGTTTTAACTTCAATAAAAACTTTGTGTTACATATGGAACAAATTCTTCCTCTTCTTTTTTGGGAGTTGGTGGTTCTTCTCGAGCTATGTTATATGTGATGCAAATATCTAGAAAGAAGTTAGGATTGATTTTGCCTCCTTTGTTTTTTATGATAGCTCAAAGCTCTATATTGAGTAAAAGCTCTGCAATTTAAAGACTCTTGATCAAATTCGTTAGATTTTCCTTGAAGATATAGATGCATGTGACGTAAGAAAGCTCTATGTAAGACAAAGATTTGTCTATTGAGATAGAAGAATCTCCTTCTTTAGATTAAAGCCTTTGAGCTCAATGGTCTTCTCTTCAAATTGACATGTTGATGAATATTCTTCTTTCTCAAAATGTGAAGAATGGTCATATAGTTTGATACTTCTTTTTTTTTTCGCCCTTTGTTTTTTATCTTTGTTTGGTATTTTGAAAATGCTTTTGTGTTGGATGGATACTTATTTTGGAATTGATTTTTGATTTTTCTTTGACAAGAAAAAAAAAGCAAGCACACAAACACAAGAATGTTGCCTCAAAAGGCACAAATAAGTGTGGGTCTAAATCAACCCAATCTTTGAACTTTTTGAGCCTTTACAAAATATTTTTTAGTATGCTTTTCTAAAAAAAACCTGAAGTCGGCTCAGTTTATCACTGGTCTTGACACAAAATGAAGACACTTCAAACACACTTTATCCCTAAGGTCAAATGGCCAGTTGCAATAATTTTAGCCCACATCTTGATATTTTTTTAACTTTGGTACTACATACCTTATGAATCTCGTCGTGGTAGGTAAGGTTGTGATATACTAAGTCTTGCATGAGCATAAAAAATAGATGATCCCTATGATGGGAGAGTTGCCACTTTTATCAAGCCACAAGTAGCTTTTCAGAAAGCAATGTTTCTACTCAAGGAAATATGTATGGTGAGTATCTTGGAAGCAAAACCATCTATGCTATTGCACTGAATTTATCACAAATATCCTCAATCAATAGAATGGGTCAACTACTACATAAATGTATTTAGTAATTTTTCATGTTTTTGGACATAAGTTCATTCTGCAGTGACTCACTTAAGAGCCTTGTAACTTGTGGTGGGGCCCATTTGTCCTTTCGGAAAGTTAAACTATAGGAACAACTATACCCAAGGCTACAGCTTTCATTCACACTTGATTTCTATAGCGGCTCGAAGGATTTACTGTGCAAGGTCATTCCCAAGAGTGATGTGTCTCTTGGCAGGCCTCTCTTAAAAAGATAAAATTTTGAGTGTTACTAAGACTTTTCTCTTGCACCTAGGACCACAAAAGCCAAGGGAGAGGATAGTGTGTGTTAGAAGTAGGACCACTCGACAATTTGTTTGCACAAGTGTGCCAAACACAAAAGACTCTTGTTTTTTTTAACTTATCATTGCAATATGATCTAACTATTTGGAGATGTTGCTCCAACAGCCATGGTGTTCATTTTATCCCTCAAAGGCAATATGTTGAGTAAACTAGGAAATGGAAATCTTAGTCAACTTAAATGAAAATCATGTTTGCTTGAAGTAAATCGCTTTGAAAAACAAAACAAGTTGATTGTTCTTTTTTATTTGCCCAAAACAAAGTGTGGATTGTGAATTTTAGTTTGACTTGATGCTAGAAAAGTAAAATTTGTCTTGTTGAGTTTTAAGCACCAAAAATGAAGTTTTCAAATTGCCTAACTTGCTAGAAAATCAAAGTTTGCTGTGAGTTTTTAAAGCACCAAAAATGAAATCTTTGAGCTCCCTAACTTGCAAGAAAATCAAAGTTTGTTGTGAGTTTTAAAGCACCAAAATGAAATCTTTGAGGTTTGATTTTTAAGCACCAAAATGAAGTGTTCAAGTTGATTTTAACTTGCAATAAAAAAGAAATTAACTTCTAAAATTTTAAGAAATAACTTGGGTTAGTTCAAACCTGCACAAGAAACAAAAAGTCAGTAAAATCCGCATACATGGTGGGCCTCTACAAGCCTAAAAACTTGGATTTTTTAGTTACAAGGCATTTTTTACAGTGCTTTGTTATAATAGCGCTACTCTGTGTGAGAACAGAGCACTATTTAACACAAAGGTGCAATAGTAAGTACAAAAGTGCTAAAATAAATTATTACACAAAGAGCCAACAATGCTAATATTGGAATAATAGAGCTACTTTAGGGTCAATAGTGTTATACTATAAACAAAAGCACTAATTTTGAGACAATAGCGCTATTGGGGGGACAATGGCACTAAAAGACCAAATTGCGATAGTGCTAAAGCATGACCAAAAGCGTCGAAGCATGACCTATGTGTCAAGTAAAACAGTTAAAAAAAGTTAGTATTTTTAAAAACGGTTGGTGTTTGATTCACGTCGGGTTCACCAAATGATGCTCTACAAAATGGGAATGTTAGACAAAATTCTGTGGTGTTATAACACAAGAGAAACAAGAAGAAACAAAGAACTATTAGTGTTAATCAACCAAAGACTAGTCTAAGTAGGCATACCAAGAGAGACACTAAAAACATAATAAAGTATTTAACTATGAAAATAAATGCAAGAAGACATCTTCAAATGCCTTCCACCATGCTTGTAGCTCCTCCTCCCTTGTTCCTCTCCTCTCCAAGTTCCAAATTAGTGTAGCTCACTGTAGCTTTTTGCACTATGGATGCCTTATGGAGGTTCAAGATTGAACAATGATTAATCTAATGCTATGCAAGTGTGAACAAACTAATATTTAGATGCTATGATATTGGAATGATTTACTTTAGACCAAATAATAATATATTAGTGTTTTATGCTAAATGCTCTTCTCTAAAATCACTATAATGCAAATGTATACAAATTTTGAGGATTATAGATGTGCTTGAGAATTCTTGAGGATTTGAAAATGAGGAATGTGAGCTCTCTTTATAGGAAAAATGGAGCAATGGATGGTTGAGATTGAATAATCTCAACAAGGGTCAAGATTGAATGGTTTAAGATCCATGTGAGCACTTTCAATCCAATCCTGGGATGACAAGTGTCTACATGAGATGAGTTGAGAGGAGATGGAATAAGCATTAAATGCTTGACATGAACCGAGGGTTAGCTTTGGAGGTAAGGTTAATGTTGAGTTGAGTAAATAAATTCATTATTAAAAGAATAATGCTTTTATGCAATGGTTAAACTCTTGTGCAAGAGTTAGTGAGGATAACCATGGTCAAAGCAATAAATGCTTGAGGAGACACATGGGTTACATGAGGGTTGAGTTAGGGGTCAAAGTCCCTAACCATGGGTGCAAGTGGATTTAGCCATAAATGGTTATGTAAGAGCCATTAATGGTCATGTAAGAGCCATTAGTGCTTTAGAAGACTTTAGAGGTTAGCTTGTTGAACATATCAAGCTTTTAATGCTTTTCAAAGACTTTGGAGTCTTTGAGAAGTGACTTCAAGTTGCTTAGGAATGTGACAATAATTAGGGGATGGATTAGACTAATTAGAAAGGGGTTAAAAGAGTCTAGAAGGGGATTAGGATTGCAAGTGGGTTTGGTGGTTGAGGGAAAATAGGATTTTTATTAAAATAAAGTTCATTTATTTCAACAAATAGGTGCAAGTTGCATTTTTAGGAGAATGCAAGTGGGGGGGATTTAATGATTTAAATAAATGTTTAATTTAATTGATTTAAAAGAGGAAAGGGGGTTAAATGAAATAAATAGAATTAATTCATTTAATTGATTGTGAAATCAGTTTAATGAATTAATTAAAATAAATTAGATAATTTATTTAATTAATAGGAGAATGTTTGAAAATGAATTAATTAAATGTTAATTTAATTAATTGTTGGCTAGTAGGTTTTCAATCAAATAAATAGCAAATTTTAATTTAATTAAAATGGATAGATTTATGTGACTACAGATACCAAATTTGACTAATATTTATAGCACTAAAACTTTGAAACTTTTCTCACCCATTCTAGTACTACTTTGATTTAGAATATTAAATGGTGTTTATAAGGGTGCAAGTGTTCAAACCTATCTTACATATCTATTATTTGTATTTTTTTGGGGGAAATATATTTTTAGAAAAATATTTATTAAGTTTTAGCTCAATAGCAATGATTTTGTAAGAAAACCTAACAAATTATAACAAAAAATATAATACATGAGTTAGATGATGTTTAGATTGGTGAAGCGTCACATTTTTTCATGTTTATGAGTACTAGCATTATTTTGTATCAAATTTTTAGGTGATGTTTTATTGGAGTGAAGCATTCAAAATTTTATTGTCCATCTATTAGCATACTAGTTTGACAAAAGTACCTTTTATCATGCACTTTTCATCAAAATTAAGAGAGCATTACTCTATTCTAAGTGTTAAAAATATTGAATTAATTAAATAAAAATCTAGTACCAAATTTGATGTAATGTTTATAGCACTGAAAATTTGAAATTTTTCTAACCCATTCTACTACTAATTTAATTTATAATTTTAAATGTTGTTTATTGGGGTGGAAGTGCTCAAACTTATCATACCTATCTATTATTTGTGGTTTTTTGGGGAATATATTTTCAGGAAAATATTTATGTGCTTTGAACTCAGTAGTAGTGATATTTTAGGAAAATGTAAAAAATTATTAAAAAACATGTAATACATGAGTTAGATGATGTTAAGATTGGCGAAGGATCACATTTTTTTATGTTCATGAGTACTAGCATTTTTTGTCTCAAATTTTTAGGTAGTGTTTAGAGGAGCCAAGCATTTAAAATTTTAGTGTCCATCTATTACTGATACTAGTTTGACTGAAGTGCTTTTTCGCATGTAGTTTCCTTCAAAATTAAGAGAGCATTAGTCTATTCTAATTGTTAAAAATAACAAATTAATTAAATAAAAATATAGTACCAAATTTGATGTAATGTTTATAGCACTAAAACTTTGAAACTTTTCTCACCCATTCTAGTACTACTTTGATTCAGAATAGTAAATGGTGTTTATTGGGGTGGAAGTGTTGAAACCTATCTTACCTAACTATTATTTGTAATTTTGGGGGGGATTAATTTTAGGAAATTATATAGTAGGTTTTAGTTCAATAGCAGTGATTTTGTAGGAAACCTACGTAATTATAAAAAAATGTAATACATGAGTTAGATGATATTTAGATTGGTGAAGCGTCACATTTTTTCATGTTCATGACTACTAGCATTATTTTGTCTCAATTTTGTACATGATGTTTAGAGGAGTGAAGCATTCAAAATTTTTGTCCATCTATTACTATGCTTGTTTGACTCAAGTACCTTTTATCATGCAGTTTCCTTTAAAATTAAGAGAGCATTACTCTATTCTAAGTGTTAAAAATATCAAATTAATTAAATAAAAATATAATACCAAATTTGATGTAATGTTTATGGCACTGAAACTTTGAAACTTTTCTCTCTCCATTCTCATACTACTTTGATTCATAATTTTAAATGTTGTTTATAGGAGTGGAAGTGTTGAAACTTATCTTATGTATCTCATATTTGTATTTTTTGGGGGAATATATTATTAGGAAAATATTTATGATGTTTTAACTCAATTTTAGTGATATTTTAGGAAACGTAATAAATTATAAAACCCCATGTAATACATGACTTAGTTGATGTCTAGATTGGTGAAGGATCACATTTTTTCATGTTCTTGAGTACTAGTATTGTTTTGTCTCAAATATTTAGGTAGTGTTTAGAGGAGCCAAGCATTTAAAATTTTAGTGTCCATCTATTACTGATACTAGTTTCACTCAAGTGCCTTTTATCATGATGTTTCCTTCAAAATTAAGAGAGCATTTGTCTATTCTAAGTGTTAAAAATATCAACTTAAATAAATAAAAATATGGTACCATATTTTATGTAATGTTTATAGCACTAAAGCTTTGAAACTTTTCTCACCCATTCTAGTACTACTTTGATTCAGAATATTACATGATGTTTATAGGGGTGGAAGTGTTGAAACCTATCTTACCTATCTATTATTTGTATTTTTTTGGGGGAATATATTTTTAGGAAAATATTTAATAGGTTTTAGCTCAATAGCAGTGATATTTAAGGAAAACCTAACAAATTATTTAAAAAAATGTAATACATGAGTTAGATGATGTTTAGATTGGTGAAGTATCACATTTTTTCATGTTCGTGAGTACTAGCATTATTTTGTCTCAATTTTTTAGGAAATGTTTAGAGGAGTGAAGCATTCAAATTTTTATTGTCTATCTATTACTATAGTAGTTTGACTCAAGTACCTTTTATGATGCAGTTTCCTTCAAAATTAAGAGAGCATTACTCTATTCTAAGTGTTAAAAATATCAAATTAATTATATAAAAATATAGTACCAAATTTGATTTAATATTTATAACACTTAAACTTTTAAACTTTTCTCGCCCATTCTAGGACTACTTTTATTAATAATTTTAAATTGTGTTTATAGGGGTGGAAGTACTGAATCTTATCTTACCTATCTAGTATTTGTAAAATTTTGGGGAATATATTTTTAGGAAAATATTTACGCAGTTTTAACTAGGTAGAAGTGATATTTTATGAAAATGTAACAAATTATAAAAAAACATGTAATACATGAGTTAGATGATGTTTAGATTGGTGAATGGTCACATTTTTTCATGTTCATAATTACTAGTATTTTTTGTCTCAAATCTTTAGGTAGTGTTTAGAGGAGCCAAGCATTTAGAATTTTAGTGTCCATCTATTACTAATACTAGTTTGACTCCAGTGCATTTTATCAACCAGTTTCCTTGAAAATTAAGAGAGCATTAGTCTATTCTAAGTGTTAAAAATATCATATTAATTAAATAAAAATATACTACCAAATTTGATTTAATGTTTATAACATTGAAACTTTGAAACTTTTCTCACCCATTCTAGTACTACTTTGATTTAGAATATTAAATGGTGTTTATAGGGATGAAAGTGTTGAAACCTATCTTACCTCTTTATTATTTGTGTTTTTTTGGGGCGATATATTTTTAGGAATATATTTACTAGGTTTTAGCTCAGTAGCAGTGATATTTTAGGAAAACCTTCAAAAAAATTTTAAAAATGTAATACATGAGTTAGATGATGTTTAGATTGGTGAGGCATAACATTTATTGATTTTCATGAGTACTAGCATTATTTTGTCTCAATTTTTTCAATGATGTTTAGAGGAGTGAAGCATTAAAATTTTTATTGTCCATCTATTACTATACTAGTTTGACTCAAGTACCTTTTATCATGCAATTTCCTTCAAAATTAAGAGAGCATTACTCTATTCTAAGTGTTAAAGATATTAAATTAATTAAATAAAAATATAGTACTAAATTGCATGTAATGTTTATAGCACTGGAGCTTTGAAACTTTTCATACCCATTCTAGTACTACTTTGATTCAGAATATTAAATGGTGTTTATAGGGGTCGAAGTGTTGAAACCTATCTTACCTATCTATTATTTGTTATTTTTTGGGGAGAATATATTTGTAGGAAAATATTTACTAGGTTTTAGCTTAGTAGTGGTGATATTTTAAGAAAATCAAACAAATTCTAAAAAAAAAATGTAATACATGAGTTAGATGATGTTTAGATTGGTGAAGCATCGCATTTTTTTATGTTCATGAGTACTGGCATTGTTTTGTCTCAATTTTTTAGGTGATGTTTAGATGAGTGAAGTATTCAAAATTTTATTGTCCATCTATTACTATACTAGTTTGACTCAAGTACCTTTTATCAAGCAGTTTCCTTCAAAATTAAGAGACCATTACTCTATTCTAACTGCTAAAAATATCAAATTAATTAAATAAAAATATAGTACCAAATTTGATGTAATGTTTATAGCACTGAAACTTCAAAACATTTCTCACCCATTCTATTACTACTTTGATTCATAATTTTAAATGTTGTTTATAGGGGTGGAAGTACTGAAACTTATCTTACCTATCTAATATTTGTATTTTTTGGGGCAATATATTTTTAAGAAAATATTTACTAGGTTTTAACTCAGTAGTAGTGATATTTTAGGAAAACCTAACAAATTATTTAAAAAAATGTAATAAATGAGTTAGATGATGTTTAGATTGGTGAAGGATCACATTGTTTCATGTTCATGAGTACTCTCAATTTTTTAGTTGATGTTTAGAGGATCCAAGCATTCAAAATTTTAGTGTCCATCTATTACTGATACTAGTTTAACTCAAGTTCCTTTTATCATGCAGTTTCCTTCAAAATTAAGAGACCATTACTCTATCTAATTGTTAAAAGTATGAAATTAATTAAATAAAAATATAGTACCAAATTTGATGTAATGTTTATAGCACTGAAACTTTGAAACTTTTCTCACCCATTCTATTACTACTTTGATTCATAATTTTAAATGTTGTTTATAGGGGTGGAAGTACTCAAACTTATCTTACCTATCTGGTATTTGTATTTTTTGGGGCAATATACTTTTAAGAAAATATTTACTAGGTTTTAACTCAGTAGTAGTGATATTTTAGGAAAACCTAACAAATTATTAAAAAAAAAGTAATAAATGAGTTAGATGATGTTTAGATTGGTGAAGGATCACATTTTTTCATGTTCATGAGTACTAACATTGTTTTCTCTCAATTTTTAAGTTGATGTTTAGAGGAGTCAAGAATTCAAAATTTTAGTGTCCATCTATTACTGATACTAGTTTAACTCAAGTTCCTTTTATCATGCAGTTTCCTTCAAAATTAAGAGAGAATTACTCTATTCTACGTGTTAAAAATATCAAATTAATTAAATTAAAATATAGGACCAAAATCAATGTAATGTTTATAGCACTGAAACCTTGAAACTTTTCTCACCCATTCTACTAATACTTTTATCCATAATTTTAAATGGTGTTTATAGGGGTGGAAGTGTTGAAACTCATCTTACATACCTAGTATTTGTATTTTTTCCAATTAAAATTTGAGGTTATGTTTAGTCAAGCATTGTATCATTTCTTACCCATATATTATTAGATTTTAATAAATGTAGTAGAAAATTTTAGGCAATATTTATAAGGGTCAAGCATGGGAAATTTTTTTATCCACCCATTATTGGTAATGCTTTGACTCCAATGCATTTAATCATGAAATTTTCTTAAAATTCGAAAACTCTTAACTTTCCTCTAAAAATAAAACCTATCAAATCTATTTTAAAGAATATAATATTAAATTTAAGTGATATTTACACAAATAAAACATATATTTTTTTATCCTTCTATTGCTATAACTACTTTGACTCAAATACATTTAGACATAATTTTTTTTATCAAAATCAAGAATAAAATGTACCGAAGGATTTAGAAAATGTAATAGATCTCATGTATTGATTTTAACATGGGGTAGAGTCATAATGGAGAGGGGTGTGGTAGAAGAGATGAGTGAATGGGATGCAAATAAGAATGACAGTTCTAGTGGATTCCTTCATTTATGTCTTTTTGTTTCTTTGGGTCTTCTTATTTTGGCTCTATTCATGTGAATGACTTAAATCACACACACCAAGCTTATACTTCTAGGCTTAGAAGTTTTAAATACTCAAAGTTGACTCATATTTTTAGGTTTAATATGTTTCTTAATGTATGTTGTCACACTAAGAATAGTGTTAAACACTCAGTATTGTCTTGATAGTGTTAAACACTCAGTATTGACTTTCATCCTCTAGACTTAACATGTTTTCTAGTGTGTGTGGCTTAAGGCTCTAAGTTATTACCACTGTCCGATCAATAATAATAAAAGAACAACACAATAGTCCAAGGATGATGGGTGATGAATGGCTTTAGTTGTTTGAGCAACAAAAGAAACAAAATGATATGAAAGTAATTTTTTACCAGGTTTAAATTCACTAGCTTTTAACTGAATCGTATTGATGTATATTTCAAAGTATTGATTTGTAAATAACATAGTGTATAGCTAATAATATTATTTACAATGAGTATATTAACAAATTGAATGCAGAGGAAACAATGAAAATGGCTCAAAAAATCTTTATTTTCCAAAGTTTTTAGGGCAATGTATTTGGCGGTAATTCATTCCAAGTCGCTCATAATGTGTATGTGAGAAGGTTGTTATATATCGACAATAACACACACACACACACACACGCACACACACACACACACACACACACACACACACACACACACATAGATGTGGACAACAACCATATAGTCAGTATATAGTCATTGTAAGTAATAGTATCAAGCATACACATTATTGTAATGATAAATAATGAAGTGGTTTCAAATAAAACAAATAGATAATCATTTTTTTTCCATTCTCTATGAGGATTTCAACATTATTATACTGTATGGATTTTTGCATTATTAAACTATAATAGAGAATTGAAATGAAACCTATATCGCAAAATGAAGCAAAGAAAGTGAAGTCAAGTTCACACTATGATGAAGCAAATAAATTGGAGTAAAGTTCATAGTATTAATGGACAATAACCATATAGGCACATTAAACATTAAGAGAGCATTGAAATGAAACTATAGACCGTTTACAAAGAAATCATCAATAGACAAAGCATAATGTAGCTAAAAAGGAGCTAAACCTATTGGCATTTTTGATGATTATGTTGTGATTGTCATTGATGGACACACACTCGCTCTATGATCACTTTTGAATGTATGAGTTATGTTCTACCAGTATTTGTTCCAAACTGGTATTATGTTGTCATCTTTAGACTATCAGTGTTTTGCAGAAAGTGTTTACCAATCGCAAGTGGCATGAAGAGCTCAAGCAGTTTGAGGATCTCAAGTGGAGCAGAGCCTAGGAACTAAAAGCAGTAGTTATCATTTTCCCAGTCTTCATTTCTATCAAACTAGTAATCTGTTTAAACCGGTATTACTTTGAGTTACCAACCGGTAATCGATAAAGTTGTATAAACCAGTAATACTCAGTGATGAGTTATCAACCAGTATTTTTGTGATGAGTTACCATCCACCGACACTTTGACGATGATTTTGTGTTGTGTTACTAAATGTGTCTAGATATAATGAACCTAGGAACTTGCAATGTAATCCTAATGGACCGACATGAAATCAAATTCCTTTATAAGGACATCATGTCTAGGGTTTTAGTAGAAGTAAGGGTTCAAGGTGATTTTTGAGATTGTTGTATGTGCGATTATAGAAGGAGAATAGGTTTGTGTGAAGAAACAAAGTGTGTAGTGCTGGAAGATTGAAGTAATGCAAAATGCATTAACAATGAGCTATCAAGGATCTAACCAAGCATACTGTGCTAGTATCTAGATCACTCACTTGTTAACTACTTACATCTTCGACAAGTCTAAAGACCCTTAACTGGATAGGCCTAGCAAAGCCTTTGTAAATCCTCTAACAAGGTGGTTCACAACTATGAATCTAAAATCCTCTCACAAGGTAGTCTTTAATCAGACTTATCTCCTAAAAGAGATTAAGATTCCTAATAGGATCTATTCTGGTGAAGAATATTGTTTGACCTTAACCAGTCTGGTTACTATTCTGTAGATAGTTACTTGTAAGTTTCATCTCACTGTGGTTTTTCCCATTTGGGTTTCCATGTCAAAATCTCTTGTGTTATAGCGATTGTGCTTCTGTCGGTGAATGCCTTATTTGCTATTTGGTTTGCATTTGTGTTAATTGATTTGTTTGTAAGACTATTTTACTAGTTTTCTGCCAGACTGTTTAAGTGTTTGAGTTCAATATTTTTTGGTATACTAATTCACCCCCCTCTTAGTATTCATCATTTGGTATTAGAGCCAACCTTTCTATAAGTCTAACCACTTGGAAGGAGATATACGGGAATACACTGTGAGGGAACTTACTCATCGGCTCACTCAAACTGAGCAAGCCTATGATGAACTTAAAGTCAAATATAAGGCCTCTCAGGCAAAAAGAAGAGGGCATGCTTAAAAACTAATGGAGCTAACTAAAAATAGTTCTTCTGATGAAGCGAACATGGAAGCCCTAGTTGTAGAAGTGGAAAAACTAAATGAATCCAATACCAACCTGAGAAAAGAGTTGGAAGGACTGACTATCAGAATGTGTCAAGAGCTTGAGAACCAAAGGAAAGTTGAAGATCTGGTAAAAGACAAAGATCATTAGATCTCCAAACTGAAGCAAGAAATCAGTGCCCTTAACGCTCATCTCCAAGAGAGTAAAGTGGAAAAAGAAGAAGTGTAAGGTGAACTGAACATGGCTATTTCTGAGAATACAACCTTGAAGGAGTCTAATGCTTCTATTACCAAGGAACTCACTCAATCAAAGGAAATACTTTCCAAATTCAACATGAGCATTGTCAAGCTAGAACAAAAGCTTCAATCAACAAAACTGGTTAAGAATACTAATGGACTTGGTTTCTCCGAATATGAGGAAGGTGAGACCTCTAGAAAAAAAATGGAGCATCAAAGAAGCAACTGGCACAAAAGGATAAAGGTAAGAAGAAGTTCAAACTTGTTTTCTTTAATTGTGTCAAGGACACACTGCCAATGTATGTAGAAGCAAGACTTACAATAATTTTCCTTACTTTCTAAATAATAAGCCTAGATCCAATAGATTCAATGGTGATTGTTATGCATGCAACAAGTTTGGGCATAAATCACTTGAATGTAGTTCTATCATGCACAACACTGAAAGGAACCCTCAAAAGAGTCGAGTTTTTCCTGAACCCTCTGGGAACCGGAATCCAAACCGGTTTAATACCTATAATAATCAGTTAGGTAACGGTGGCTATCAAGCGGCAACTGGATGGAGAGAAACCTATTTGATTTGTCATGGTCATGGTCACACTGCTGCAACATGTAAAAGGAAGAATGTAAACATGAATAATGGACCTTGGAGAGAACATGGAATGATTTGCTATCATTGCAACAAATCGGGTCATACAACAAGATTCTGCAGGATGAGAAAGAATATATTAGATGATATACCGGTCACTCTGGAAGGAAAGATTGATGTTGAAACTATTCAATCAAACATGAAGACAACATGGAAGAAGAAATTCGATGAAGTGTTACAAGAGGAACCGGTTTCTGCACCTAGTGTGGAAGTCGCTGAACTGGCAAACTAAGCATTAGAAAAGCTTAGGGGGAGCAAACGATGAAATGTTTCAAACCCCCGGTCTACACTGGTAAAAGACCTTAATTGGTATGTGACACCTATCTCTTGGCAGTAGACCGGAAATGGTAAAAAGACAAATTAGGGTTTATGCCCTAATAGTGGAGCATTTATTATGGTAAGTGGAGAACTTGTTTAAAAGGAATTTTCAAGTCATTTTTCAAGCAAAGAAGGTTTCTAGTGCAGAGCAATGAAAGGTGACTTGCATTAAGATTCAAAGAGTTTTTCAAAACCATGACGAAGAATCAGAAGCCAATATCAGTCAGTGAAGTGTTGAACACAAAGCGGTATTACAACAACCAAAAGAGTATGTGGCGAAGTGGAATCTGCAAGCCCTAAATTTTGATTTACGAAGGTATTTTTTGAATTTCTCTATTTATCATGGCCTCCACATCACACTCTAGTTCTAGTGCACCTGTTGATTTAGTAGATTTCATCCAACGAAAGGCAAAATATAATGCCCTATCCCAAATACCCATTGGAATCATAGTCGAGGAAGCATTTCAGATTATATTGACTGTAAAATTGAAGACCTGGGATCTCTTATGATCCATTCTCAGTTAAGTTTATTCTACAGGAAGGACAAGAAGATCAAACTAAAATTCAACATCTTGGAAAAGAAAAACCTTCACAATGCGGTCTATTTCCTTGAAGAGTTTACAGATGAGCACATCTGCATCATTCTAAGTAGAGTGCATGGTGACAAAATGTACTTAGAACGGATGCATGACATCACACAAGAAGCAATTCATGTCGTCACTGGTTTCTGCAACGTCGGTGAAGTACCAACCCTAAGGAAGATCAGCAAGTCTTAAAGTGACCAAGCGGTCACCGACAAAGAAGAAACCAAAAGTTGCACCCACCAAAGTATTTGAGAGAAAGTGGAAGACAAAAGGCAACACACCGGACTCAGAGGACATTGTATCAAAAGAACAACCTAAGAAGACTAGGAAAATGAGGAAGAAGACAAAGACAACCAGCAATGAACCAACAACATCAGCATCGGTAAATATTTATATTTCCTCTTATAAACCTTTGTCACATTGTCAAAGGACAATCAAGAATATTAGAAGAAAATTGCTTGGTGATTTGAAAGAATACTTTGATGATTTCAATGAAAATGAGAAAAAGGAAGTTGAACACGAAGTCATTCTATATTTATGTGTTAATGACCAGTCACCATCAGAAATTAAATTTGTGACACTGGATTCTTCGTATAATTCTTTAGATAACAAATGGCATATTGCCATAGAGAAGGAACATGAAATAAGAGAGGAAGTATTTGCATAATATTTTCCTGATGTGCCTAATTTAGAACTTTATGAAGTGGTGGAAAAATATAAAGGCCTCTTCTTCATGAGGAGAAGGAGACTCCTATTACTAGAAGGAAAAGACCCTGAAGTGGTAAGAGATACCCACTCCCTTGTTCAGTCTGCTCTAAGGTTGCATCAAGTGGCTGAAGCCAACATGAAAGCTGAGCAAGAACCAAAAATTAATAAACCGGAAGAGGTATATGTCAGTGAAGGAGAATCGGTCACTGATCAAATGGACCCCATAGATGTTGATGCCCTAAATGGAGAAAATGTTACTCCGAGTATACCATCAGAAGCGAGAGGAAAGGAGAAATAGGAAGAGGAAAAGAGAAAGGAAGAGGAAGAGAAGAAGCAACAAGAAGAAGAAAAGAAGAAACAGGAAGATGAAGAAGAAAAGACAAAAGAGGAGGAAAAGAGAAAAGAAGAGGAGAAGAGGAAACAAGAGGAAGAGAAGAAGAAGAAGGAAGCAGAAAAGAAAGAAGAAGAGAAACGAAAGGAAGAAGAAAAGAAAAAGGAAGAGGAGAAGAGGAAGCAGGAAGAGGAGAAGAAGAATAAGGATGAAGAAGAAGAGAAGCATAGGGAAGAAGAGAAAAGAAAGACAAAGGAAGAGGAGAAAAAGAAGGCAGAAGAGGACAAGCTAAGAGCTAAAGAAAGGAACAAAGTGGCACCGAGCACAGGAGAGGAAACCCCAAAGGCAACTGGTAGTCAAGCCAAACTAGATGACATTACCAATCCCATTGACCTCCAATTTGCAAATGAATTAGAGCTGCTACAAAGCATCAAGCTTGCTCAAGAACGCCTTGAAGTAATAAGGAGGAAGAAGGAGCAAGACATGATTCAAGCTACGGTGGACACTATTACTAGTTTGATAACCAGTACCAACCTCCCCAGTACTGATTCCTGTCTGGCCCAACTGAAACACCTATGCATAGTTGTGGAGACCAGGTACAAAGTCTGGAAGAAGTTGCTGAAGCCAGTGAACAAAAGAAGCATCAAAAGGCTCTGAACACTGCCTTGGTGAAGAAGTTAAATGAGCTTTAGACAGAACTTCAGAAAGCATAGAAAGACATCAGGGATGCTCTGGATGAGGGGAACCTGTTGCTCGGTAAGATAAGGCAACCTCATTTATTTTGTTATGATGTGCTTGCTCAGAAAAAGGTAAGCCTAAATATGAACAAGGAAGTTTCCCTACCTTAAAACCCAATATATAAAATATCTCTTGCTCCATTGTTAGCTTTAATTTAAAAGAGAAGACTTTTGATTTAAGATGATTTACCTGTTGACCTAATGACCTGATGTTTTAGAATATATTTTGAGGATTTTTTTTAATCTAACTAACTCCCTTCTATCAGCTTGTCTAAAGAGGCTGCAAATCGTTGATGGGTTACTGCTTCTACAATATTGGTTACATTAATTCCTTTAAGAAGGCTATCATTTTGAGCTTTATTCCAATCCCTTCCCATTGCTTCTACCGATATTAGGTGAAATAAGATCCCCCTAGTGAAGACCTCTTAATGTTTCAAAAAAACTTGCTAGAGAACACTTTATTAAGAAAGAGAATCTTAGATTGGATATGCTATAGAAGGTTAGATTAACCCATTCCTTTGAGAAATTGAAAACTTCTAAGCATTTGCATAAAAATCTCCAGTCCACTTTATCATGAGCTTTGTTAATATCTAGTTTTATTAACATACTTGATTTTTTACTAGTTTGATTTTATACTTAATATGATTTTATTCATTATTTCTTTATTTTTTAATAATTTCAAAAAATAAATATCTATTATATAATATAACACCAAATATTATATCACCTTAGTGTTAAAATGGCATGGAATTAACTCATCACATGTTAAATTTTTAAAAAAAATATTTAATATAAAAGAAATGACATTTATATTAAATATTTAATGATGAAGTTGTATTTTAAATATGCACGTTATGCATTTGTGAGACATAAAATCCACATAATATTAGGATTAAATTTGTAGCTGTCACGAATAAAGTTTATGAACCAAGCGAGAGTAGCAAATAGCTTTAAACTATATTTTTACTGGTAGAATCTTCAAATCTATCATATTCTTAATTTTTTTAAAAATATTTATTACAAATTTGAGTAAAGAATATGAATTTATTTGGTTGGTAATGATCCTTTTCTCATTGCCGTATGAGATGGTTTATGTCCAGCACATGGAGCAGAATTTTCCTCATTTCTTTGAGTCTTCTTGTTTTGGCTCTATTCTATCCTTTTAGATGATGTTTACATTGGTGAAGCATCACATCTTCCTTCTTTATGAGTACTACCATTAATTTGTGTCAATATTTTAAGTGATGTTTACAGTCAATCATTTAAAATTTTACTATCCATCCATTACTAATATAACTTTGATTTAGATGCCTTTAACCATGCAGTTGCCTTTGAAATTAAGAAAGCATGACTCTATTCTAAAGGTAAAACATATTAAAAATATAGTACAAAATTTGATGTAATGTTTGTAGGAGTGAAACATTGAACTTTTCTCACCCATCTAGTAACAATACTATTTTAACTCAAAATTTAAGGTTATGTTTATTAGGTTGGAAGTGTTGAAAGTTTTCTTACCCATCCAATACTTGTACTGTTTTGAACCAAAATTTTAGATCATGTTTACTCAAGCATTAGAACTTTTCTTACCCATCTAATACCAGATTTTAATCTACCTAATACAAAATTTTAGATAATGTTTACAAGGGTCAAACATTAGGATTTTTGTTACCCATTCATTATTGATAGTACTTTGACTTGAATTTATTTAACCATGGATTTCCCTCAAATAAAAAAAACTCATTACTTTCCTCTAGAGACAAAACCTTTCAAACTAATTTGGAAAATGTAGTCCAAAACGTTAAATAATAGTTATATAGGTAAAACATTAAAACTTTTTTATCTTCCATTATTATAACTACTTTGACTCAAACACATTTAAGCATAAATTTTTAAAAAATCAAGAACAGAGCCTAAAACTAACTCAATTTTGATGTAACAAAAACAAGAGGGTAGCTATAGAGACTCATTTCTTAGAGTAAATTAAAAAGATAGTTGATTTTTTATCAATTTAAATTTCATATTGCTATAGTAAATTTGTTGGAATAGAGGAAAGATCCAATTCCTACACATGAATCATTTATATACATAAATTTTTGGAAAGAAAATACATGGCAGGAGAGTTTTTCAAATAGGAAAGTCAACTATAAAATCTTTGCCCTATGCATATTTTAAACCTCCATTTTAATTCTCAACAAGGATTACAACACCAAGAAACCACTAGAAATAGACATAGAAAAGCTCTCTCACATAGAACTAAAAACTGGACTCATACAAAAATTAAACAAATCTTATTCCATAATTTAATTTATATTGTCTTCAATAGAAAAATTTGAAGATAATGCAATTTGAACTAGAAGTAAAGAACAAGAGGTCAAAAAATGTGCTTCTATATTTATGTCTTTAATTCTCAATTGAGTTTTGTGCATGCTTCAGCATGTTGCATTCATGTCTATAGAAAATAGTTAGTTATTACATTTGGTGAAATTATTTTATCCTTTATACTCTAATGAATGTCCACAACATATTCCAAAAAATTGAGTAACATATTTTTAAAACAAACTAAATACAACATGTATATATAAAAATATTAAAAACGTATTCAACTTTTTATCAAATATAATTTAGTTGATTATTTATTTGTTTTTAATAGATTTAAAGAAAAATATCTTTTATATGACAGGATAGACATGATCATAGAACCTCAATGTTAAAATGGTCACTAATTCATTTAGCACATGTTAAAATTTTAAAATATATATTTAAGATGAAAGAAGTGACATTTACATTAAATATTTAAAGATGGAGTGAAATTTTAAATATGCATGCTATAAAAATCATATAATATTGTAAGATAAAATTTGTGACATGGTTCAGACCAGCACCCGAAGAATAAATTCGACAGGACCATTTTTACATGGTTCTTTGTTTTTCCCTTTCTTTGAATCTTCTTGTTTTTGGCTCTATTACTTACCATGTGCACGGATTGGAAAAAGATGTAAGATGATGAAAATTCATTGCCGTATGAGATGGAGCAAAAAATTCAGTCATATCGGACAAGCGCATCTTTGGACAACAGACACTTAACATTTTGGAGGTGGAAGAGATCATATTCAACATTGTAGTACTCATTTCATTTATTGGTTGTAAGCTGATATGGTTGTCGGCGTGAATAATAAGAAAACAACAAAACAACAGCCCAAGAACAAGGGTGATTGAAATGGCTCCAGCTGTCTCAATGATAAAAGAAAGTAAATGATGTGAAAATAATGTTTTCTCAGGTTTAATTAAGTAGTTTTTGAGTCAATTGTTCTGATTTATATTGTAGAGGAGTGATCTCCAAGAATTCACTATTATAAAATTAATTTATTTTTTTTTTTTTAAATTATTATTTGGATATTTAATAGCGAGTGTTGGAATTTTCTTTATTCATATATTATAAGTATTATTTTGATCGTATTATATTAAATAATGATTTTTTTTTCAAAATTAAGAATACATAATTTCTCTCTAGAGATGAAATCTATCAAATCACTCAAGAAAAATTTAATACAAAACTTAATATGATATTTACATTGGTGATATATCACATCTTTCCTTGCCCATCTTGTTTAGTGCTAATCTATCTCAAAATTTTAAGTGGTGTTTACAGGGGTCAAGCATTTGAACCTTTGTTATCCTTTCATTACTAGCATAACTTTGACTCAAATGCTTTTAACAATAGAGTCTCTTTCAAAATTAACAATGTTTGACTTAATGATAAAACCTACTAAACTGCTTTCTAGTGGTGTAGTACAAAATTTGAGGTAACATTTATAGATGTAAACCATTGGAACCTTCCTCATCCATCTAGTACTAGTATTACTTTCAATTAAAATTTTAGGTGATGTTTATAGGGGAAGAAGCATTTAAATTTTTCTTACTCATCTAGTACCAGTATTGCTCCAAATTAAAAAAATTAGTGACATTTAGAATGGTCAAGCGTTGAAAATTTTCATACCCATCTAAAACTATTACTACTTTAACTCAAATGAAATTAACCATGGAATTTCTTTCAAAATTAGGAACACTTAATTATCTTGTAAAGTTAGAATCTATTGAACCATTTTTTAAAATATAGTACAAAACTTTAGGTAATTTTTACATGGGTCAAGCATTGGAAATTTGGTTAGACATAAATTGTTGGTATTGCTTCAATTTAATTGCATTTAACCATGAATTTTCCTTCAAAATAAAAAAAACATTCAACTATTTTCTAATGACAAAACCTACTAAACCACTTTATGAAAATGTAGTACACACTTTTAGGTGCTATTTACGAGTGAAGTTATAGAATTTTTTTTCCTTCCATTACTAGTACTACTTTGACTAAAATGCATTTAATCATGAAGTTCCCTTAAAATTGAGAATGGTTTTTTTTTGGTAAAGACAATACGTACCAAATTATTTTTAACCATATAGCTTCCTTTGAAATTCAAACAACTAACATTCTTCTCAAAATATAACCTTACTAAACCATTTTAAAAAATACATATTTTTATTGATTTATGATACTTTACTTTTATCAATTATTTTTTATAAATCTCATTTGGATCGAACTCTTTTCAATACTATTAATGATTTTATATTATTTTTACCCAGACTATTCTCTATTTTAGTCATTTAAATTTACTTTAACAAATATTTAATGGTTGATTAAAAAATGTATAATTGTAATGATCAAGAACCTCACATGTTTGGTTTCTTAAAAACAAAAAAGAAAAAAAATAACCATATTTTGTAGTTGTTAGTGGATAGGGGCAAAAATATTTTCTTATAGAACATTGAATGGTATTTATAGGTGTTTTTGTAGTAGCAACTTCTTACAATATTGTGTAGAAAATTTGTGTATATTTTTCATTCTCAACAATGTCCTAAATGATTATCAATGTAGGTTGTCTTGCTAATCTTTTGTACATGTTTTCTTTCCACATATAGATTGATGATAACACTAGAACCATGGGTTGATATAGTTAAAAAAAACAAGGAGTTTGCATGTTTCTATGGTTTGAAGTTAGTTTACTTGCCCATGTAAATGATTTTTAATGTAAAGGAGTGTAAGATTTTATACAAAATGCATAGAAATTTGACAAAAAATAAAACAAATTATATTTATTTACTATTTAATTTCACTAGCTTACTACTTAATTACTTTATTGATTGCATATGATGTCATTAATTATAATATTCAATTAATTAGCCTATCTAATTATCATGTCCATCTTTTAAGGTATACATTAATAAATAATCTTTTAAAATTTCTTTACCATACTGGCAAATTCACCATGAAGTATTATAATGTAAGTAATCTTTTCGTTTTGAAAATCAAAATTTAAAAGATGGTAATATATTTTCAATATAATTTTTTTATAAATAAGAGAATTATTCTTCCTATCATTATATATTATATGGTGGTTTAGTATCTAAATTTTCTATCAATATAACTTGTAAACAAAAATGTTGAAATAAGCTAAGTATAAACAAAATCTCTCTATTAATAAATTTAGGTGAGTAGGGTCATTATTAAATAGAGCAATATGTGTGCATTTTAATTAATTTAAATTTTTATATAAGATAATATTGTTTCAATAACATAAACATATATCAAATGTCACTGAATTAGATTTTTTGAAAAAGCGAAACCTAGACAAATTCAAGAATAAAAGTGTCAAAAATAAACAAATAGTAGTGTATATAATCACAAAAATTCATTTGACCTAATTTTAATCCTTAAATAAGATTAAACATCCAATCAATTTCAATCTATATATCAAGCTTAATTTTTTAGCTAAATTCACTTCACAAACTAATATAAGTAACATATCTATTATAAAATAAAAATCTATACGAATTAAAACTTCACATGTCAGGACCACTACTACCAGTTTTTAAGTTATTATAATAATAATGAAAATACCTCATACAATAGTTATCAAAGAAATATCCTTCCTCAAATCTTAACGCTTATCATCAAATACTTTTTCATTAATAAATATCACAAAACAAATTATTTTAACAAATCCTATCTATCAATATAATTAAATATACCAACATTAAGTATCTTATATTCATCTTTATAATTCAATTAGAAATATAAGAATCAACTCTATACAAATTTATCATATAGATGAAAATGCCACAAATATAACCTTCCAAATAATTTTGGTTTAATTAAAAAAAAAATCAGATGGACGAAATCCCATCTTCATATCATAACTCACCCGAAACAAACATTATTAATTACCATCGACAAATTAGAACATGATGAGAAATATGTGAACCGTAGATCAGAAATATAAAAATTATGACCTCTTAGTAATTAATGTTTGTAGAACACTCGTAAACTCTGCGCATATGCGACGTATGTGTCCCACGTTGAGGCCTGGGGTAGAAATTTATATATATATAGTAAACCACAGACATTGCGCCATACGAACTTGAGCCTTTGCATACAATGATGCCTCCCATTTCGTTTAATATTGCTCTAACCTTTGCCTTGGGCATTGCTATGATGATTGATTTCCCATATACCAGTGGATGTAGATATGATGAAAGAGGCTATCTGCTCGATTTCAAAGGGAGCCTTAACGACACCTTTGGTCGATTAAGCTCATGGCGCGGATACAACTGTTGCCAGTGGCAGGGAATTGTCTGTGACTACCAGACAAACCACGTCATTCAACTTGATCTCAAAAACCCTTATCACAATGGAAATGATCATGGCTACCGGGTCAACCACATGTTGAACGGGGAGATTCATCCATCTCTGTTTAATCTGCAGCATCTGCGCCACTTAGATTTGAGTTGGAATAACTTCCAGGGTATCAGTATACCTCCTCAGTTGGGAAGACTCAAGAGGCTTACTTTTCTTAGCTTGGCTTATACTGGATTTGATGGCGAGATTCCTCTAGAGCTGGGAAATTTGTCAGCCTTGCAGCATCTTGATCTGTCAAACTATAACTCAGTCGACGACTCAGAATATAACTCAAAGTTTGAATCAGAGTATAACTTGAACCGGAGACTGAAGAGTTCAAGGTTTGATGAATGGATAAGAAGTCTGAGGAACTTGGAATACCTGGCGTTGAAGAAAGTGAACCTTGAAAAGGCATCTTGCAGCTGGGGCGACTCCCTCTCCAGTCTCCCCAATCTTAGCCAGATTTACCTGTCTGCGTGTAGTCTTTCAGGAAGTATTCCTTCACTTCTAAACACCACCCGTTTATCCCACCTTCATCTTCGGGATAACTCATTCCCATTCGCACTACCAGCTTGGTTCCGGAATGTCTCGTCCTTGGTTTCACTTGATCTCACTGGCTGTGGTCTCAGTGGTTCCATGCCTTCCGATTTCTTGCAGCACTGTTCTAGTCTGAGCAATCTTCGCCTGCAGGTAAACGATCTAGAGGGAGTGATTCCCCCTTCCATTGTGAACTTTTCAAATCTTCAGACACTTGATCTTTTTAACAATCACTTAACAGGGGATATACCCCCATTTGGATGTCCAGTGGGGCGGTCTTCTAGTCTTTCAATGATTGATCTTTCATTTAACCATTTGAAGGGCAGAATACCATACTGTCTTGGCAGGCTTTCCTCCCTCCAATATCTCGATCTCCAGGTAAACGAGCTAAATGGTGATATTCCGACCTCTTTGGGTCAGCTCTCTAAATTAAATTGCCTTCAGTTAAATAATAATCAGTTGTCTGGAGCAATACTAAATTCATTTTCAGAGCTCGCTGGATTGGAAGTACTGTCCCTTTCTTCCAACAATTTCACGGGAAGTGTTTCTTTTTCTATGTTCCAGAATTTGACTCAACTTCGTGTACTCCTGTTATCTAGAAATCGGCTGACTATTGAAATTCCTTCAAGTTGGGTTCCACAGTTTTCGCATCTGAACTACCTAGGATTGGGCTCTTGTAATATTGAAGGCAAATTTCCAGCATTTGTTTCAAGTCAATATTCACTTAAGGGTTTGGATCTATCAGAGAACAGAATTAGGGGAGATGTTCCTACTTGGCTGCAGGGTTTTACTAATCTTGAGATGCTTAATCTTTCAAATAACCAACTAGAAGGTTTTCTACCCCCATTCGATTACTATCAGTTTGGCTCTCTGGACTTGCATAATAATAGCTTTCACGGCCCTATTTCAGCTCTTTCTTTTAATGGACCTATGTTGGATTTGTCACATAACAAGTTTAATGGCTCTATTCCAGCTACAATTTTTCCATTGCAGTATTTGTCCCTATCAGCAAATAATCTGAGTGGAGGTATTCCGCATTCAATATGTGAACTTGGAAATGATTTGAATATTTTGGATTTGTCCAACAACAGACTGAGTGATGTGATTCCTGCGTGTCTGGGGAGATGTTCATCTCTTATAATTTTAAATTTGGCTAGAAATGATTTGCAAGGTGAGATGCCAGACGAGCTGGGAAATCTGACTCAACTTCAGACATTAAACCTCAATGGAAACAATTTGCAAGGTCTTATTCCTCCATCTATTGCAAATTGTAAAGATATTCAAGTATTTGACGTAGGAAATAACAGATTTCAAGGGAGCATCCCAGTTTGGCTCGGAAAAATGAGACACTTGAAAATTCTCAGCTTAACAAATAATAAGCTTGAAGGTACTATTCCACCACAGTTGTTTGAGCTGCCAAATCTTCACGTCTTAGATTTATCTCATAACAATATATCAGGAACAGTGCATGAAAATATAGATAAACTACATGCTATGGTAAATCAATCACAGAGTTTTGAAATGCAACATATGGAGCAATTCTATGGTGTTTGGATAGCCAATACATATATGTCTCTACAAGTATTATTTGTGAATCAAATAACGCTCTGGATCAAAGGAACAGCACGTCCATATGAAAAAATCTGGACATCATTCAAAGTCATGGAGCTCTCACATAACAAGCTCCAGGGTAGCATTCCTCAGAAAATGGGACTTCTGCAGGGTCTAGTTGCTCTCAACATTTCGAACAATAATATCAGTGGTAGAATTCCGGAATCCTTGGGTCAGATGGGTAATCTACAGTCTCTGGATCTCTCGATGAACATGCTGTCAGGGAAGATTCCCCAGGAACTTGTAAGTCTCACCTTCCTTTCTGTCTTGAATCTTTCATACAACATGCTTTCTGGGCTAATACCGCAGGGAAATCAGTTTTCAACGTTTGAAGTTTCTTCATTTCGGGGGAACCCCAAACTTAGGGGGCCTCCCCTCGAAAATAGAACACAGAGCCCCGGTTTTGATAAAAGAAGCAACCAGGAAAGGTCGTCTAGTACAGGAGTTGCAGATGCAGATAAAGAGGATAAATGGTGGGCAGTGTCTGTGGGGTTGTGTTACGGAGTGGGATTTGCTTCTGTAATTGCAGTGTTGTGTTTTCACGTAGAATGGAGGTACAGATGTTTTGCATTGCTGGATGCTGTTGTGGCTTATCTTTGTAAGCGCTGAAAAACCTGCCTGCTATCTATGATTGCTTGAAGGTATGCACTAAGTTTGTTATGTGAGTTTATAATGGTGTTTGTTGTAATGTGTTGAGAGTTAAGCCACATATAACGGTGTATTCTACTACGCTATGGTATTTATACGCTGGAAATAAGAAATGTTGTTATCTATATTCAAGTTTATACTTAAAGTTGTAATATATCAATCTCATCAATGCAATTTGAAATGAAGCCTGCAAGGTAATATATCTTATTTTAACTTGCCATTTCAATGAGTATATTGCTATTCCATTGTACTGTGTCAATGTGTTGGAGAGCCTTATAATACTTGGGTTTTGTATTTTTGTAAAACAGAAAATGGTAGGCGCTGCCTACCCAATTAGTGAGCATTTGACATTGTTTACTACTCAAAAATATATTGTCAACACTAACAGCCTACAGTTTTGTCTTTTCTGAAATCCTGAAATTCTTTTCCTTTTCCGTTTTCATTTGAGAAAACATTAACTGAGAGATTTTCTACTTACCGTCTGGCTATTTTCAGAAGGTTTTCATCAATGGAGATCAAAATGGACGGATGGTTTCATGAAGGCTTAGCCATATATCTCATTAGTGGCTGGGCATTGTGATGAAAATCCCTGTGTCAAATGGGATGAACCCTCTGGCTTTCATTTTTTACTCTAATGCTTTTGAGTTTCTGGCGCTCACTCCATTTGCTTTCTTCCTTGAGAAGTTTGAATTATTGAATTAACTATGAAATGAACTGTAAGCTATGGTTTATTGATGGGAATTAAAATAAAGATTGTTAGGGTAATGCAGAAAACAGCGAATCAAATTGAATTTGTCTTTGGCTGGTCAGTTTTCATGGTCTGTCTTGCAGGGTGAGTAAGATACTTGATTAGTATTCACTGGTATTGGAGTATAGATACTTATTATTATTGATTGCTATTGGAGCATAAATGTGTTTTTAGTATGAATGGAAATGGTTATTTGTTTGGTTGTGGAGATTCTGGATTGCAAGCTCAAATTAAATCTCAATCACATACATTAAGCAATATATTAAATTTAGAGAATGACAGTCAATTCTGAGTTTTTAATACTTTTAAGTCTAGAAGTCAAAGCTTAGTATGTATGATTTAAATTGTGTTTAACACTTCTAAGTCTCGAAAAGCTTAATCTATGTAATTTAATCTGTCCACTGATGGTACTCTGCATTCCTTTTCTGCTTCGACAATGCTAAACTTGAGTTCTACAATTATTTTCGTGATGGCCTGGGATTTGGGATTAGTATTCACAACTTTTTCATCCTCCATTAAAATTATATCTCATTTGCTTTTAAAATGTTTGCCCTCGAATTGGCCCTCGAACTAAACTTCTTGAAATCTAAAACTTTGAATGCTTACAAGAAAAATTACTCAAAGTTTAAATAAAAATTACACAAAGTTTAATTAGTTCGCTGCTCGAAGATGATGATAGACATAAATTCCAGAAAAAGTTTTTATCCAACGTTTTTGGTTTTAAAATAGAAACACTTTAAAATTCATAATATACTTTTTCATATTTTTAATTGATATTATACATAAAGATTCTATTTTTTTATGTTTAGTTTGAAGTTTGAATTTTTTTTTAAAAGTACCACTAATGTAGTGAACAAGTACGTGCCTTTGTTCCTGTTTTTTAATTAATTCTTGTTGTAACGTTAAATTTGATTATAATTTTAGTTTTAAAAAATTATTATAATTATTAAATATATTTTAATGAATTATAAAATTATATAATTATTATTTTAATTTATTTATATAATTATAACTATAAAAATAAATTTAGTATATTTAAATAATTATAAATAAATTTGAATTAATTTTAATCTTAATTTTAATTGTATTTGTAATTAACTTTCAATTAAAAATAATATATAAAATTTAAATTCAAAATAAATAAATAATTTAAATATATTTAAATTATTATAAATTAATTGTAATCATTTTTAATTATAATTACTTATGTATTTTAATTAAAAAATTGTTCAAACATAAAAATTAATAAATAAATATCAAGTTATTTTATTTTATTTAAAAGTATAAATTTTTAGATTTTATTTCTAGCTCAAATTATTATATTGTTTTGCGAAAAATAATATAAAATATAAGAAATAATATCAATATAAAAATATTTATCTACTTCAAAGTTATTTTAGTTTTCTTTTGAAAATATTTAATTTACTATAAACATAAAGACATAAATGTTATATTTTTATTTTGGAAACATTATATTTATTATTAAAAACAATACAGTTATATACAAATTATTATCAAATTATCTTTTTAAAAAATAAAATTAGTCAAAAATTAATAATAAAAAAGTAATGCAAGACGGTCTTTTTTGGATATGCAGAAGGGCGGAAGAGGTCCTTTTCTGGAACGACTCTTGGGATGGATATCCTCCAATCCTGGACCAGTTTCCTAACCTTGGGAATCTATGCCAGAGATTTATGGAGGCAGGATGGTCAAGGGTGAGTGACTTTAAGCTTGCTTATAGGTGTGGTCGGCTAGAGTTGGTGCAGTGGAAGGGCCCTAATGAGTGGCTAGTTGTTGAGATGGAGGAGTGTGATGAGTTGCTGGGCATTTTGGCGAGTAGACATTGTAGCTTGCTCAAGAGTAGGGATTGGCTTGCTTGGCTTCCAAATCCTAGGGGAACTTTTACTCTGGCTAGTGGATACTGAGAATTGTTGAACAGAAGACTTGAGGGAAGAGAGGTGAGTTGGTGGAAATAGGTGTGGAATAATGTTTCTTGGCCGAAGTGTAATTGCTTCTCTTGGACTTTGGCTTTGAATAGATGTCTAACTTGGGACAATATCCGCAAGCGGGGATTTTTGGGACCCTCTATCTGTGTTTTGTGTGGTTATGGGGAAGAAGATTCCTCACACCTGTTCTTTAGATGCCCTTTCTCCTAGCTTATTTGGTATTATTGGTGGGGGGAATGGAAGCATCCTTGTGTCCATGCTGATTATCTAGTAGAGTTCTGGAACAAATTGGGCAGACCTCCTATCTTGTCCCCCTTCCTCCAGACTGTCTGGTATATTGGGCCCATGTTCATTCTGTGGCAGATCTGGCTCGAGAGGAATAGGAGGATCTTTCGTGAGGATAGATTGTTTGTTCAAGAAGTTTGGAATAGGATCATTGCTATGATCCAGGAAATTTGAGGTGCATTTTTCGTTAAGTAGAGACGAGGTAGATATGGTGAGTAGGCTTGGCCTACAGGAGTTGTCTCCTATTTCAGCTTGTGTCAGGAGAGGTAGACGGGCTATGAAGAAGGTTCAAAGGGTGGGAAAGTGGATTTCCCCCCTGGAAGGGATTCTCAAGGTTAACACTGATGGCTCATCAAGGGGGAACCCAGGCCCAGCTGGAGTTGGTGGTGTTGGTAGGAACAACAGAGGGGAGGTTGTTTTTGTCTTTTCAGTGCATAAAGGGTGGCAGTCTAATAACATTATGGAGGGATTTGCGATTATCTATGCACTAGACAGGGCTTGGGAGTTGGGTCGAAGGAAGGTGATTTGTGAATCTGATTCACAAATGATTGTTAACTTGTTGAATGATCAGAAGGTTAGTGGGATTCAGTGGCAATTAGCTGGGATTGTCTAGCAGATTCTCCAAATTAGTACATTAATGGATCAGGTGTCTTTCATCCACATCCCTCATGAATGGAATAAAGAAGCTGATTGCTTGGCCAAATGGGCTTCGGATAATGATAGTAATTGGAAAGTCGAAGGTTGGGAACATCTCTCCGGGAATTACAGACCTGACTTGCAGAAGATTCTTTCTGAGGACATGGATGGTTATGAAGTTGGTTAAGATGTGGTTGGATTGGTGGCTTGTTTCTGGGGCCTTGGGGCTCTAGCTTTCTCTGTAATTCTTATGTTTAATTTTCTATAAAGTTTTTACCCCTTTTATTCAAAAAAAAAAAAAAAAAGTAATGCAAGACCACTTTTAACTCACAATCTATGCTATATTTGTGCTGAAATAGCTATCAAAATAATATTTATGCTTTGATTTCCTTAAAAAATGTATAAGAGCCAAAATTATTATCAATTAGTACAATTTTTTTTTCATTTATAAACTTAAAAAATTAAATATATAATTTGAGAAAACAAATTTTTTTTTTAAAAAATACAAATATTTAATTATAATTGGTGAAATAGGTATTTTAATAATTACGTAAGAATTAAAAATGAAACTCACTAATTATATATTCATTTTATTGATTAACATTGCTTTAATTATTTATTTTAACAATATTTAAAAATAATCAATATCATGTAAATATTATTTTGGTTAAAATGTTTTTTATTCATTTAAAATTTTAATATAATTTGACAACTTATGTGGATACAAGAGTTGTTTAAAACAAGAGACTAATATATTATGTCAAATGTAATAAATTTCTGAATGAGTATTTAAATTTTTTATTCATTACCTAAAGTTTATCTAGCATTTTATTCAATCTCTATTGATTAACACATTACTATGCTATTCTATTTTACTAAGCTATAATCCATTTTTTTTCACTCTTCTTTGCAAACATTGATATTCAAGCTTTTGGTTAGTTTGAACTCCATTCTCTCTATTTCAAATTTGTTTAAATAATTTAGAAAGTTGAAGTTAGATGATTTGATATGCATTATATTTTCTTTGTTTTTATTTAGATTAGCATGAATAAAAAAATTTAGCTTCTCCTATGCCATTGGAGAGAATAAAGGGTGTGAAGGTATAAGATTATAGAATAATAAGGACAAAGATATAATATTAGCAAGTGCAAAGATGGAATATGAAATTTTCAATGATTATTAACATGCATAAAACAATGTGTTCGAATTTGAAACATCCAAATCATGCTACTATGCACATACCATTCTTAAGAACTCCAAATTTAATATTCAATTTTCTTTTCTCTTTTTCCTTTTACCATCCTGTCAGCACTTGATAGGTAATGCAACCCATGTTAATTGGAGCTTAAGAATTATCCAGCTATATGTCATATGAAAAACAAAATTGAATTAAATTAAATTAATTTGTTTAGATGAATAATTATATTTTTATTTAATAAATTATTAGTAATTAATTAATTTGATTCTAGAAATATAGTGAATATATATTTAATAATTGCATTCTTTATTTTAGATAAAATAATAATTTTCTTAAATAAATGAATATTGTAAGATCTTGCTATATAAAAATGTGAATTATTAAATTCATGTGACAAATGTAACATGGGTTTGAAATACAACTAGGAGAGTTTGAAATGTGCTTTGCAAGTGGTGGGAGGGGTTTTATAATAGAACACTACAAATGTAGGGAAAGGATGTGAGGGATGAGGATTTGATCATGTTTACTACATATGGAAACTTCTTGTTCTCAACTTAAATAGTGGACTAGGGTGCAAACTATCACCTCTTATTCCTTGAAATCTAGGTGGAGGAAGGGCTCGAAGGTGAAGGTGATTCTTGTTGGCAATTTACACTCATTCGGCTTAGTTGTGTTGTCATAGATGGAAACACATGCCATTTTGGGTTGCCCACTTAACCAGTACTCACTGGTATTCATAGTTTGGCAACCATCATTCAATCATCCAACTCACAAGGAACCGACACTGACAGATAAGGGAAACCGACAAACTAGGAACCGGTGTATGAGGCCAACAAGGGAGATTGGTCCGATAGGTCTACATGGCAATGATTAAAGGCTTCGTCGGTCTTGAAATTTAATGAATTTATTTTTCCTTAGGCCCACATGTAACTAAATTGTAATATCATTGTAAGCTGACATAAGGCATTTAAGGCATTTATGTTTGTGTTTGGGAAGGGTATTTAAGTTAGTTCAGTTAAGTTATTTTCATAATGCATAAGCATGTAATGGGATATAGTGATGTGATATTGTGTGAGAAATCTTGATCGACAGAATGGGAATGTAATATTTTGTAGTCGGTCTTTGATATTGGTTTACAAGTTTGGGAAGCTAAGCAAGATACCAATAAGGAAGGACATAGTGTAAACCGATATAGACTGTGCTTTAACCAAAACTCATCCAGCATAGCAGATGCATATGTGGTGTTTGTAGTCGATGAGGTTCATTTTGTGATGAGCAGTCTGCTCTAAGACATTGGCCTTCCTGCATGTGCAAGCGCCTACTGTAATATTTATTCATTTGGCTAGTGGATAGATATTGTGGGTCACCAATCCCACTGTGGTTTCTCCTCTTTGAGTTTTTCCATGTATAAATCTTTGTGTTATGGTGTATTCTCCTGTGGTTGCTTCATTTGTATTTGTTGTTATATTCCTTTATGTTTACTGGTTACTGAATTACATTATTAATAATGTTAAAATTGATTATACCGACAGAACACTAATTCACCCCACCTCTCAGTGTTCTTGGATTCCAACAGGTCCATCCCTAGGATTTGACCTATGGCTGGAGAGAAGGATGATTTGATTTAGATTGGTAGGTTTTTGAGAGGGTAGGCTTTAATCCTTTCTTCAAGGCTATGAAAGGGAATGTTGATGAGCTTTCCTCCTAGTTTATGAATAACTAGAAAGATGGTAAAGTGCAATGGGGAGGTGTTACAATTGAACTCTTTGAGGAGTTAATTTATAGGTTATGGGTCTAACCTATGAACTAGAAAATGTCCTTCATTTGAGCCAAAATCATGTGTATGAGGAGTATATCAAAATATTCTTAGAAGATGGAGGCTGAGTAGAGAGACACTAGAGTGAGTTTGGCCATGAATATTTATTTGCACCATGGAGTGTTATGAGCTATCACCTTATTAAGCACATTAGTTTGGAAGGTAGGTTTTCTACTATCTATGGATCCTATTTCACTCTTTTGAAACACCTTAGACATAATCAACTTGTTAGCTTATCCTACTTTTTTTCATTTTCTCTATAAAAAAGTGTTGTGGTGGGTGCTTACCCACCTCTCCACTAAGGGCTTATGTATGCATCATCTAATTTTTAATTGTGGATAACCATTTGCTTAACCCTATCCCTCCTCATAATACTTTGATCACCCACTAAAACCCTAACATTCCTCTCATTGAGGGAAGAAAGAATGCATTTCTTTTGCAAATGAATCCCCATCCTCTTCAAAATCCAAATATGTGAAAAAAACCCTTCTTGTCTCACCTAAAAAATGAAAAAAAATTCTATTCATCAAGTGTCCCCTTGATTGAAAAGTTTGGCCTTGAAATTTCACCACTTACCCCTTAAAAGAATGACAACACTATGACCTGATGCTTTAATTCAAAAAGTTGAATTTGGATAAAGGGAAGTCTATGAAAAATGTTTGTGTAAATTATGTCTCATAATTACACTTTACTTAAGTTGATTTAGGGTAATGCATTTCATAGTAGTTTGCCTACATGAGACTTAGGGAAGTGTGCACATAGTGATTATGTATGTAGGAGAGATTCCACCTTTTGTGGTCTTATCTTGTTGCTACATTCCACCTTCGGTGGGTGATCCACCTCTTGTGGAATATTTTATTATTTCTCCTACCTATCCCTACCTATTCTTGTTTCTTATTGAGCCACATGTCATGATTGTGTGCACACATATCCATATGGCCTTGCCTTTATAGGGAGGCTCATCTTCATTGTATGAAAGTTTTAATAATCCAGTTGACCAATATTTTTCATCTTGATTAGAATACAACTTATTATTATCAAATCTATTGTATTTATTTTGTGTTATTCATTGTTCTCTAGATCTTGGATATATTTGACAAATTATTACATGGTATCAAAGCCATTGGGGCTTCATTGATATTCTATTTGTAGACATTTTGAAGCATTGCTTTTTTGGATTTTGGGAGCTGCAAATTTCAAGGGTGTCCTACAACTAGTTCAACCTCACCATTGCATTTGAGAGGCCATTTCCATGAATTTTGAGTATAAATTTACCTATATTTGGTGAAAATCAATTTTTGGGCTTTGGAGGAAAATTCGGCGAATTAGGCTGTATGGTACAATTTTTAGAAATAAATTATGAATTTTTAATTTTTTTTGTGAAATATTTTTAATTCCTATATTATTATATTCATGGTTTTTGTTATTTGTAAATGTTCAAAAATAAATAAAATAAAATAAAAAATATATATATTATATTTTTTCGGAGGGGGTTTCCACTACTCCCCACCACCGTACCTTGCCTATACTCATTTTTGTAGGGTTTGTTTAATGGTTTTCCACACCGTACAACATCCTTGGCTCGGGCCCCTGCTGCTCCACCACTGGTTCATGGCTCCCATCAATAATTTGTCTCATAGCTGCTATTTCCTATGAATCCTCTGCACCCTTCCACCTTGGCACCCACCGCCACTCCTTGGCCGCTCGCGCTCTGCCTTGCACAAATTGGAAATCAGACTGCATTGACTATCGGCTCATCTCCAACATCACCTTGCTATCCCATGCCACTTCTATCGTGCTCCGCCTACACATTGGCCACCACAATGCCTCCTGCTGCCCATCTCCACTAGTGGCCCTTCTATCTGCCACTGCCTTCAAGCCTCCCGCTACCTATGGGCCACCCTACCACCTACACACCATGTGGTTCCCACTGATAATCCCACATGGAAACACTAGTTGCCAACACAGTGACACATCGCACAATTTGATTCATCCACGTAGAATCCATGTCATTGACATAAGAGCATCTGTGGTACCACCACACAGTCTACCACATAAGTGTTGTAATAACATGTGACATCCTTAGATTTGTCTGTACAGACACCCCATCCTAACACAGTGACCGCCACATTAGCATTCTGTACAACATGTGTTATCTTGCGATTGATCCACATCATCCAATCCAGACGATATAGATAGGCCACATAGGGGGTATGACAGCTTGGTGACGGTCCTATGGTCATCAAATTTAATAGCTTGAATTGTTGATGTTAGCTTGCATGAGTAGTTTTTTGAAAAAAATTCGGCACCTCTCCACCAAGCTTTTTGGTTTTGGAGGCCAACTTTGGTGGCCCATAACTTGCTTATTTTAGCTCCTTTTTTGGTGTAATTTTTTTTATTTGGACTAAGTTTTTGTGCTCTTTGCAATGGTTGTCAATTTTTCTTATTTTGGTGGAGAATTTTTTAAGAATTTCCATTTTTCACAATTGTACCTATTCAATCCTCAATTTTCCAATTCAGAGGCTTCATTAGGACTCATACGACCTTCTTTTCAGGTGTCATTTTTTTTAAAGTATATATTTTTTGTCTACTTTCACATGGTGCTATCATATTTTCACTATTTTGAGCATAAATTGTACTTTCAATATTTGGTCATTTTTGGCCTATTTCGTACTTGTATTTTGCTTGGATCTTAGTTTAGATCACTTGCAATATTTCTTGGAGTCTCTTATAGCCTATTAAGGTAGTTGTAAAGTTAAAATTTGAAGTCCACTTTGCCAATTTTTGAAAGTGGCCCATTGTAATCACACTAAGTATAAAGTGTCAAATCACCATTTTTTTATTTATTTTTTGAGGGGGGGGGGGGTATTTGATTGAGTGAATTTGGGGGGATATATTGTGTGATTATCCCTCTTTTTTCTTAGTGCTCTTTCAATTTTTTCCTATGGATGGGTTCTCTTAAATTTCTACTTTTAACTCCACATAACTATCTTTCATGGAAAATTGATGTATGAAGTAAGCTAATGGAAAAAGAATTAACTCATTATATTGATGGAACTATAGCTACACCAGTTGATCTTAATGCTCACATGGAACAGCTCACTAAAAATGTTATGGTAATAGGGACATTGAGGAAGTATATTGTAAAGTAGAAAATTGGGAACCTTAGCCAATTTGCCACTTGAAAGAAGAGGGAAACTTTACTAAGGTTCAATTTTCACTTGGGGAAAACTTTATATTCAAAAGAGGGGATGAATCTACTAGATCCAATCTCAAATGATACAAGGATTAAATACTAAGTAGATTGATTATGATTGAAATACAATTGACCCTCTTTTGTAAGTTGATTGATTGAATTAAGACAAAGTGCTGAAAATGAAGACAAAGTATGAGAAAACAGTGAGCTACAGGTTTAGGATTCAATTGTGCACCTAGATCTTAGAAGTTTTAGATGATTCAAAGCTGCTATGTGAAATCTAGTAAAATTTTTCAAGATAGTGTGTCCAGATAGGAGCATCCTCATATTAGTTCTTCGAACATTCTGCACGTCGAAACGGGTTTTTTGTCTCTCTGATTAAAACTTAATTCTAGAAGTACAACTGTGTACATGTTTCCTCCACATGGAATTAGGATTTCATGAAGTATAATATTGATCTCCTCTTCAATGTTTGAAATCTTTCCTCTATTGTTGCTTGAAAGCTAGAAGGAAGACTGAAAATACTTAGTTGCTCTTGAATGATTGATGACCTCTTGTGTGTATAATTTATTATGGATGGATGTCAAATGAGAGGGGAAATCACTCTTATATACTTTCCAGTGGGTTTAATTGACTAATTTTCTAACTTGGGCGATATAGGGGGATTTTCCTATTCTAATTTGAGATGAGTTAAAGGGAGGGACCCCAAGATAGGTCCTAAATAGGGGATCCCAGGGCCCCGCACCCTGGTCCTTCCCTATTTTGGGGCAAGATCAAGGTGGCTTTGAGGTGCAGGGTTGAGAAAAATGTAGGTTTTGACTTGTATGAGCATATTCAGGTCTCCGATCAGGTCGAGGGGAACAAACACTAAGATAAAGACCCAAATAAAGTCAAAAATTGTAAGGGGTACAATTTTAGGATGTTAAATTTATCCCCCACTTTAGCGGGAGTATAAGCTTATGCAAATACTACTGGTAAAGTACAAGGAATTCAAATTGAAAGACTTTCACCACATTAAGGAGGCAAGATTCACCAAGGCCCTAGTGGACTTTAGGATCTTACGACTTCAATGATAAGGTAAAAGGGAATATCGTTAGAGATAAAGAGAACCATGACTACAACTAGTAAGGTTATCTTACTATGATGCATGAAAAGAAGCAACAAAAATTGCAAAGCAAAGACAAAGTTCACTAAGTAAGTTTAAGTAACAAAAGAGA
Organism: Cryptomeria japonica; assembly: GCF_030272615.1. Taxonomy (NCBI): domain Eukaryota; kingdom Viridiplantae; phylum Streptophyta; class Pinopsida; order Cupressales; family Cupressaceae; genus Cryptomeria; species Cryptomeria japonica. Next base: position 619,367,864 of record NC_081412.1, on the reverse strand, counting down.
GAATCATGAGTAAAGTGTATGCCCACACGTTAAAGTGATTGCATATGCTTTATTGGGAGAAATTGTGTTAAGGTAGGATACACCTAAAGAAGACAAGCATGCTATCGCAATAATTTAGCCCCCAAGAAAGGATAAATCAAAAAATAATGAACACAAAACACAAAGCATGAGGTGGTTTCATCTAAATTTGGAATCAGTATACCTTTTATGATAACTCATGTCTATCATGTATAGATATATGCATAGAATCATCCTCATCCCCTAAAGAAAGGAAACCACCATGGAAGAAGGGAACACATGTGTCTTTCAAGTCAACATGGGAGATACCAAAAGAGATCTCAACACTTTGCATTGTCCTGAAGTAGACAATAATAGGGACAACAAATAGAAGAATAGGGAAACAAATAGAAGAATGACACAAACAAGGAAGAGAGGAGAGAGAGAGAAAGTCTACAGTTCTAATGAAGCTAATCAAGTATTTCGTCCTCCCCTTGATCTTGCTGATCATTATTTTGGGAAAGTGGACAACATGCAAGAGGAGTCATATCAAGCATAGTAGACGAAGCTATCGCAAGTTCCAAAGAAGAACCATGCTCTAATACTGAGTCACTTTGTTTGTTACTAGGATATATGATTAATGCTATTTAAAATTTTGCAAATGAATCATTGTCAACATCAACATATTCATATTCATCATAAAAAATATTAGGATTAACATTGTCATCATTAAGAATATTTTCACCTATTTCTTCATCAAGATTAATAAGAATAGGAGCTCTAATATGAATAGAACTTGAACCATCATTTGTCTTAAGAATTTTTCATCTTGGAGAATTAGGTTAAACATCATGTTTAGGAGAAGAAATGGTTTGGGAAGCAACTTCATGAGCTCTAGCATGACATCTTCCTCGATGTTCTCTTGCACAACGATTTATTCTAGTCTTGGCTAAAGGTTGAGGAGGTTTAGGCTCATTAGGTATAGGCTTCATCCTATCTTTTAAGGAAAGATGAATGTGTTTAGGTATTTTAGGTTGGAAAAAAGGAGAGGTTGGTCACTTCTCTCTATAAGATGAAAGAGGAGGAACCACACCATATAAAGGAGGAATCGAAGGTGTAGGAAGGAGTCTGGGTCCATCATGAGGAGAGAGGATAGGTCTAGCTTTAGGAGGGATATATTGTTGTTTAGGAGGAAGATTTTTTCTACCTTTTAGAGGAAGAGTGGACTCATCCATAGCAAAAAGAGTAGATTCTTCTTTAGGAAGAAAAAGGTCTCTTTTCTTAGATGGAAGAATATTGTTCTCTTTAGGAGAACGAATAGATGCCTCCTTGGGAAGAGGATTGTTTCTTTCCTTGGGAGGAAGAATAATCTTATCCTCAAGAAGGGGTATATGATCATCAATAGGAGTATGAAGTGTTGGATTTCTAGGTTTACTCAAGGATAAAATCATTTCATTTTTCTAGTTTTGATATGATCTAAAAAGAGTATCACTTCTAGGTTCAAGAGGCTTGACTTGTTCGGACCAAAAATAATCAAGACAAACATCTCCATGCATAAGTGTAGGCTGAAGTATTATCTAAATAATAGTTATGATTTTATCATTATGAGGAAATTTCAAACACTTTTGAATAGTATAAGCAATCGCTTTCATGGAAGAGAGCCAAGGATGTCCTAGCTTCACATGAAATTGATCAGATGTAGGAATTATATCAATTTGAACATCCAAGCATTTAGAACTAACATCAATAGGAAGTGTTATAGAACCAATAGCAGTATAAAAGAAGCCATCAAAAAATTTAACTATCAGATTTGTATCATCATATATCACTTGATGAAATTGCAAAGTATAAAGAAATTATTTAGTTATCACATTAACCATGGAATTAGGATCAATAAAGACTCCTCTTGTGGGTATACCTTTAATTTTTGGACTTATGTATAATGGGCCATCGGGTGCCTTAATGGTCTCACTAGGATCAAATGTTATGCACAAATCCTTAGGAAGTTCTTGTTGATCTACAACGTTCACCACATTATTATTTTCAAGGCCAACATCATTGGGAGAGAAAGTAAGATGATCAATGAAAATCACATTAGTGGAATGAGATGGTGAAGGATCAGTGAAAATTTGAAGATTTTTATTAGGAGGAGCTACGGATTTGTTTCCTTTATCATTCACACCTATGCCAGATATAGTATTGTTATCAATCAATTCTTAAATCTTGCTTCTCAATGAAAAATATTTTTCAATACCATAACCAGGCTGAAAATGAAATTGACAAAAGGATTTAGCATCAAAGTAACGTGAGTTTAGCACATTCATTTGTATCAACTGAGACATAATGTTGTGCAAAGATTCATTCAAAGGAGTAAACTCTTTTTCTCTTTTAAAGAATTTAGACAAAGGAACCACACCTATAGCACCTACGAATTGACTGTTGTTGTTGTTGTCATTGAATTTGATGAATCCTTTGTTTGGTTTGAACTTTGAAAATAGTTGCTAAGCACTATCACCCTTATCACACAGAACCATTGAAGAAGATGATTATTTCAATTGACTCACAATCAATTGATAATTGTGAAGTACTTTGCAAACTACGGAAAGGAAGTAAACTCAATTAAAAGAAGTTTACACCTAATGTATTTTTGTAAATTATCAATGAAAATATTTTGAATGTCTTGATCAGGCACAGGAAAAGAAATCTGAGAATACAAATGCTTATATCTACAACTAAAATCTGTCACTTTTTCTTTAACACCATGTTTACAATGCATTAAATCAGTCAAAGTAACTTTAGGACCAATGTTATTGTGAAATTATTGAATAAAAGCATTAGTCAGTTGTTGAAAAGAAGTAATAGAGTAAGGAGGAAAAGAACAATACCATTGTAAATCTGTATCCCTTAATGTTCTAGTAAACAATTTTGCTAACAACCTTTGATCATGAGAAAAGTCACTACAGAAATTTTGGAATGTTTTAGCATGAGTTAAAGGATCACCTTTTCCATTATAAAAGTCCAATTGAGGGACTTCTACATGTTTAGGAGGGACAACTCTAATAATGTCATTGGATAATGGGCCCGCTACATCAAATGTGAGCAAATTATACTTGGATTGATTCATAGAAGCTATTTGTTGTTGTAAGGAAGACACTATTTAGGCTAGACTATTGATTGTAGCTTGGATAGAAGGATTGAAATTAGACATGTTGGATTGAGAGGGTGGAGTAATATTGTTGAATGAAGGAAGAGATTGTGAATAAGGAGGTGGAACACTATGATAAGTGGGTAATGGAGAAGATTGGGTAGCACATGGAAGACTCATGGTAGGAGGAATGAAAGAAGAGGTATTGCCCCCATGACTAACATTTTGAGGGAATTTTTTTGTAGAATTAGTCATGATGTTTGATGTGAAGGTAGGAACACTAGTCATGGAAGTTGTCAAAGGAATATAATGATTAACTTGACTAGGAGGTTGTGTGTAACCTAAGTTTTCAGCACAACTCTTCATAGGCATGATATTAGAATCAACAATATGAGCAATACCATGCAATATATCAAGACCATGATTATCACTTTGAATCATTCTTTTTAATCCTTCAAGCAATGGGAGAGCTTCACTTTCTGGGTATTCTTGACTCATCCACTGTTGAAGATTGTCAAATTGATTGTCCATCTTTGCCAATTGATCAACAGATACTCTAGTTAGTGATTCCTCCTCATTGTGAGAATTATCAAGAGGATAAATAAGAATATCTGAAGGATGGGGAGAAGCAGAAATAGCCTCATTGAAAAACATAACCAAATTAGGCTCCATTTCCTTAGTAATTAAACCTTGGGCAACCTTACTTCTACAACTCCTAACAAGGATACTATAAAAACTTCTAACCAGTAAATGAAAACTTGAAAAGTTCTCAGATCTTAAACAATCAATCCAATTTAGAGAAATAACAAGCTCAATTTTGAATCTAAAAATTAGGGATTTTGTGCATTTAACCTCTAAATTTTTAAAAATTGCAAGGAAATTAAACTTGTAAATGAAAATTTAAATATTAAATTGCATACACTTTGATTTCAAAATAAAAACTCAGAATTAAGGGTGTATTCATGTTGGGTTCACCAAAATGTAAAGTGGAAAATTGGGAACCTTAGTGATGCAGGAGCACCCAATTTTTGTGTGAATGATCCTCATTAGGTCCAAATGTTTGTTTTCTTAGTTTGGCCAATATGCCTTTGTAAGCCTAAAATGGCATCTCATAGCAAAATTCCTTCTAAATCCTCATTTTTCTAGCATCAGGATAACTCAAGAGCAACTATACCAATAGTGGAAACCTATTCCAATAGTTTGTTCATTGGTGAGTCAGTCATCAGGTATCGACAAGAGCAGTTTCAAGTTACCCCGATGGGATATCATTGGCTTGGAGTGCACTCAATGGGAGTTGTTATTGGAGATCAGTAAGAGGGGTTTCACTTTACACTGATAACCTGATGAGACAACCTCACTTGCTAAGTTGTCATCGAAAGTTAGGTTTTGAAGTTTCGCCGATGCTCTGATGGAAAATGCGAAGCAGTGTGTGTTGTCATCATTCATGGGTAGCCCCGTTTCGGTGCTACATCGATGACCCAAAAGAAAGCATGAAGCAGTGTGTGTTGTCATCGGTAATCGTTAGCCCCGTTTTGGTGTTACACTGATGACCCGATAGGAAGTGCGAAGTGTTGGAGGTTTTCATCGGTCATTGGTAACCTTGTTTGGATGCTACCCTAATGCTCTGATGGAACTTGTAAAATAGTTACCACTAGAAACCATTGGTAACGAGATTGATATCCTCCAATGGGAGGAGTTCACGAAAGCGGATGGAATATATATAAAAAGACCCAACGGGCATCTGTAAGAGGTTGATTGCCTTAGAGAACAAATCTATTTTTCTGAATAGCAATAGAGAAGTCTATTTTCTGGTTTCCAATTCAGAGTATAATTTATGTTCATGAATTGCAAATAATGTTTTAAAATATTTAAGTTCACTTATGCAGTTAGTGTAAATGCTTCATTTCTCCATTCTATGAGTAACTGGGTTGAACCTGTGAATAAGCTTAGGATCTGTAAATAAGGTTATCCATTTCAATTTTTGTTCTCTATTTGTAACAATAATATGACTCTAACTTGAAACTCCACATGACCATTGGAGGTTGTCAAGCAGAGCCAATCATGTACAGTAGGTTTTCATTTGAAAGAGACCAAGAGATTGCATTAGCTATTCCTCTAAACTGGCCCTAGGCGAGCTTGGTGATAGTCTGGCTAGGTGTTAGTAGTTTGAAGGAGATAACTTGTAGGGGAGGAAACTACTGAGAACTAGAAGAAGATCCAGAAGGCTACAAGCCCTAAAACCTAGACATTTTGTAACCGAAAGGAGAAAGTTTCCTAAACCAAACAAGATGGGTGGTTTTGAAATGAGAGAACAAACGGTGTGTGTCCTACACCCCTGCAAGGGTATAGTGAGCAAGCTTACCTTGTGAACTTGAGGAAGGTGAAACAAGCAAACTAATGGTAGGGGAGTACATAGGAGAAGACTATGGGCCCTAATAGTGAATAGGATTATACCACCAAAGAACTCTAGTTGGTTGTAAATTAGGACTCTCCATATCAAAGTGGTATCAGAGCAGATTAAGAGTTGGGAAGAAACTAGTTGATGTCAGGTACTGAATCAGTAGGAGAGAATAGTTTCAGAATGGTGGGTAAGTGCACCAAGATGGTGAACAAAAAAGTGGCCACATGCAAAATAAAATGAAATTTCTCATAGCCCGTGTGTGTTATATGAAATTAAAAAATGTGCTAGGCTTGGTAACACCAAGCCTAGCCAAAACTAATAAAAAAAACAAAAGGTTCCTCAAAACCTGTACGGGTTTTGAGGAACATTATATTTAATAATAAAAAAACAAGTTCATCAAACCTGAAAAATTTCTCATAACCTGTACTAGTTATGCAAAACTAGAAGTTTTGGCTTTAGTTATGCATAACCCATATGGGTTATGTAGAAGTAGGAACCAAAGAAGAAGTGGAGAGAGAGAGAGAGAGAGAGAGAATAGGATTAAGAGAGGGAGAGGGAAAGGAAGAGACAGACAGACAGACATGTGGAGAGAGGGAGAGAAAGTTAGAGATAGAGAGACAAGGGGATAGGAAGGGAGGGAGGGAGAGAGATAGGAAAAGAGAGAGAGAGAGAGAGAGAGAGAGAGAGAGAGAGAGAGAGAGAGAGAGAGAGAGAGAGAGAGAGAGAGAGAAGGGGAAGGAAGAGAGGGAGAGAGATAGGGAAAGAAAGAGAAGGGAGAGAGGGTGAGAATAGGATTAAGAGAGGGAGAGAGAGAGAGAGAGAAGGTGATAGGTAGAGAGGGAGAGAGATAGGGAAAGAAAGAGAAGGGGGAGAGGGTGAGAATAAAATTAAGAGAGAGAGAGAGAGAGAGAGAGAGAGAGAGAGAGAGAGAGAGAGAGAGAGAGAGAGAGAGAGAGAGAGAGAGAGTGGGGAAGAAGGATAGAAGAGGATAAGGAGAGGGGGAGGGAGAGAGACTTAGAGACAGAGAGAGAAGGGATAGGAAGAGAGGGAGAGAGATAGGGAAAGAAAGAGAAGGGAGAGAGGATGAGAATAGGATTGAGAGAGAGAGAGAGAGAGAGAGAGAGAGAGAGAGAGAGAGAGAGAGAGAGAGAGAGGAGGGAGAGAGTGTTAGAAATAAATAGAGAAGGGGATAGGAAGAGAGGGAGAGACATAGGGAAAGAGAGAGAAGGGAGATAGGGTGAGAATAGGACTAAGAGAGGGAGAGAGAGAGAGAGAGAGAGAGAGAGAGAGTAGGAACAGAGGGATAGAATAGGATAAGGAAAGAGGGAGGGAGAGAGAGTTAGAGATAGAGAGATAAGGGGATAGGAAGAGAGGGAGAGAGATAGGGAAAGAAAGAGAAGAGTGAGAGGGTGAGAATAGGATTAAGAGAGAGAGAGAGAGAGAGAGAGAGAGAGAGAGAGAGAGAGTAGGAACAGAGGGATAGAATAGGATAAGGAAAGGGGGAGGGAGAGAGAGTTAGAGACAGAGAGAGAAGGGGATAGGAAGAGAGGGAGAGAGATAGGGAAAGAAAGAGAAGAGTGAGAGGGTGAGAATAGGATTAAGAGAGAGAGAGAGATAGAGAGAGAGAGAGAGAGAGAGAGAGAGAGAGAGAGAGAGAGAGAGATAAGGAGAGGGGGAGGGAAAGAGAGTTAGAGACAAAGAGAGAAGGTGATAGGAATAGAGGGAGAGGGATAGGGAAAGAAAGAGAATAGAGAGAGGGTGATAATAGGATTGAGAGAGAGAGAGGGAGAGAGGGAGAGAGAGAGAGAGAGAGAGAGAGAGAGAGAGAGAGAGAGAGAGAGAGAGAGAGAGAGAGAGTAGGGGGTAGGAAGAGAGGGATATAATAGTATAAGGAGAGGGGTAGGGAGAGAGTTAGAGATGGAGAGAGAAGGGGAGAGAGAGAGAGAGAGAGAAGGGGTATGGAAGAGAGAGGGAGAGAGGTAGAGAGAGAGAGAGAGAGATGGGGAGGGAGGAGAGCGTTAGAGATTAGGAAGAGGGATAGAATAGTATAAGGAGAGGGGGAGGGAGTGAGTGTTAGAGATAGAGAGAGAAGGGGATAGGAAGAGAGTGAGAGATATAGGGAAAGAAAGAGAAGGGAGAGAGCGTGAGAATAGGATTGAGAGAGAGAGAGAAGGGGATAGGAAGAGAGGGAGAGAATAGGATAAGGAGAGGGGGTGAGAAAGGCAATTAGAGAGAGAGTAGGGGTAGAAGGGTTAAGATAGAGCATAGTGAATAAGAAGAGAGGGAGAGAATATGATAAGGAGAGGGGGAGATAGAGAGAGGAGATTGATAGACAGGGAGAGGGAGAGGGAAAGGAGAGAGAGAGGAGAGAGAGAGAGAGAGAGAGAGAGAGAGAGAGAGAGAGAGACGAGAGAGAGAGAGAGAGAGAGAGAGAGAAGGTGGAGATGAGGAAGAGGGAGAGAGAGAGAATAAGTAAGAGAGATAGATAGAGAGAGAGAAGAGAGGAGGAGGAGGAGAGATAATAGGATAAGATAACCAGAGGGGGAGGGGGAGGGGGAGAGGGAGAGGTAGGGAGAGAGATGGAGAGAGAAGGGGGAGATGGTGATAATAGGATTGGATAATGAGAGAGAGAGAGAGAGAGAGAGAGAGAGAGAGAGAGAGAGAGAGAGAGAGGGAGAGAGGAGAGGGTGAGAGACATTAGGTAGAGAGAGAATGAGAAGGAGAAGAGGGTGAGAGACTTGACAGAGAGAGAAGTGTGAGGGGGAGAGAGATGAGATAGAACTCAAGAAGGATAATTAGGTCTCAGAATAGACAAAGATGGTGATGGGGGAAGCAAGACAAGAGAGAGGAAATGAAGAGAGACATGCATGTATACATGTATACATATATTTAACTATATATGAATATCTATACATACATAAACACATATTATATATGTATGTCTATACATATGTGTAGTATATGCTAAGTTTACAAGTATATATTTTGATGTCTTCATAACCCGTACGGGTTTTGTGAAACTCAAAATGATGTTTTTAATAACTTGTATTGGTTTTGTGAAAATCAAAATAATGGTTTTTCATAACCTGTACTGGTTTTGTGAAACTCAAAATGATGTTTTTCATAACCCATATGGGTTATGTAGAACTATGAATGGTACTTTTTGTTTTTCAAAACCCGAGCAGGTTATCTTTCACATCATAACCCATGTGGGTTTTGACTTGGTAAGAGGGCTGGAAAATGACCCTAAGGCTTGCAAGCCCATTTTCCCTCCATTTTTGTCCATTTACACATTTTTTCATCTTCCAACATGATTTCTCAACTTCATCATCATCAAGTTTACAAATGATCAAGTGGGTATCTCTAAAATTACCACCATAATCTCACACATCTTCTCATCTTTCTGACCATATAAATTTTTCTATTTCTAGACAACATTATCATAGTAAACTTTAATTTTCTTACTAGTGCCTTGACAGTCCTCACAGACATACGTCTACCATTTTTTTAATAACTTTTTATATAATTGACAAAATTCAAAATAAATTACATATTATTGTTCTACACTAGATTCTATACAATTTTTTTTAAAAAAAATTTCATTTTCGATTATTTTGATGTAAGTTATGCCCAACGCACAAACAAGTACCAAATTTTCAGGATGCGGTCACTTCAAAAAATCATAAAAAAAAAATACGCAATGAAAAATTATTAAAAAAAAGGCAAATTCTAGATCTCAATCTTACCTATAATCATACCAAAGGGTTTTGCAAAATAATAAATTTGATTATATATTTTGTGCAGCACACGAAAACAGCTATGTTATGCTTTTCACAAAAAATCAGGAACAGTTTTTTGTGCAAGGGAGGTTTGACCCTCTTAATCTTATCCAAATTTAAAAAAACTTTAGTACTTTAGAAACTAGATTCAGAGTACTACAATTCTTATTCTTTTCTCAACTCCTAGTTTTGAGTTCATGACCTTTGAATATCTCTTTGAGTTTCAGGTTTAGCTATTTTCAGAAAAAAAAAGTGGCCACTTATACCCCCCTTTTTGTTCTCCATCTTGGTGCACTTACTCTGGTGACCAATGTAGAGTTAGCCAAGAAGGTATAAGATCAAGAGGAAGAGAATAGACTCCTCAAAGAAAGATTACTACTATTGGAGAGAAAACTAGATGTAGTTGAGGATAAAACTGAGAAAGTAACAATCAAGGTCAATGAAGGGAAGGGTAAAGAACCAGTGGAAGAGGATAGTATGCTTGAACCAATGTCATGTCCCCTTTTCAAAACAATTTAAATTAACAACTTTTCCTATGGCGGTGAGGTGTTTTAAATAAATTTTTGGGAAAAGTGTCTAATTTTTGGCAACCAATGGGATGAGAGGAATTAAATATCATTGAAAATATAGTTATTCTACCCTCTTGGTCTTGAGTTAGGGTTATGCACTCTTTTTAGAGGGTTTGGAAACATTTTGGGCTCATTCTGGGACTTTATATTTGCTCATTACTTTGTTGTTCTTTAGAGGGTGCTAAACCTGTGGAGAAGGAGACCCAAAGATGGGAGTTTGCAGGTTTCTAGGAAGGCTAAGGATGGGAGTTTGAGGCTCTTCCATGTGCAAGCTCATGCAGAGTTTGCCTTTGTGCCAAACAGTGTAGATTTGTGTGTGTTTTGGGTGTGTTCGCAAGTGTGTTTCAACAAGGGTTTGTGTTTTCTGTTAAGTTTTATGTATCAGTTTGGTTTGTGGTTGTATTGCAGCCATTTTGCTATTAAAATAGAGTGGAATAAGTGTGTTAGGTCATGATTCCTTTGTTGTGTGAGTTTGATAGTGATTTTGGTGTTTACGGGCTATTTTTGTGTTGTTTTGGAGCTCGTTGAGCTTTGTATTGAACTCCATTTTGGGAGATATTTTTAAAAAAAAATTGCAGATCTAGAAGTGTCATTTTGTAGCGTGTTATGGTGCCGAAATTTTGCTAGAAATGTTTATTCGTAGATTTATGAAGAATATTTGCTCTGATACCACTGTAATGTCCTCTTACTCATTTTTACATCAGATTTGATATTCCTTTTTATTTTTAATGCAATACAGCAAAATTTCCACCAAATGAAGATTTCATTGAAAATTGCCAAATCAGGTATACCCGGAACAATGCCAAAAGTAACACAACATTAGATATTCTTCATAAATTTGAGAATAAAAATTTCTAGAAAAATTTTGGCAACATAACGGCCTATAAAACGACACTTCTAGATCTGCAAATATTTTTATAAAATATCTCAAAAAATGAAGTTCAATACAAAGCTCAACGTGCTCCAAAACAACACAAAAATAGCCCGAAAACACCAAAATCACTATCAAAATCACACAGCAAAGGAATCACAACCTAACACACTTACTCCACTCTATTTTAATAGAAAAATGGCTGCAATACAGCAGCAAACCAAACTGATACATAAAAATTAACTGAAAACACAAACCCTTGTTGAAACACACTTGCGAACACACCCAAAACACACACAAATCTGCACTGTTTGGCACAAAGGCAAACTCTGCATGAGCTTGCACATGGAAGAGCCTCAAAATCCCATCCCTAGCCTTCCTAGAAGCCTACAAACTCCCATCTTTGGGTCTCCTTCTCCTCAGGTTTAGCAGCCTCTGAAGAACAACAAAGCAATGAGCAAAAATCAAGTCCTAGAATGAGCCCAAAATGTTTCCAAACCCTCTAAAAAGAGTGCATAACCATAACTCAGGACCAAGAGTGTAGAATAATTATATTTTCAATGATATTTAATTCCTCTCATCCCATTGGTTGCCAAAAATTAGACACTTTTCCCAAAAATTTATTTAAAACACCTCACCGCCATAGGAAAAGTTGTTAATTTGAATTGTTTTGAAAAGGGGACATGACAAGTCCTCCCTCCCAAATATTGCTTATCCTCAAGCAATGAAGGTTGGGATGTTAAAGAATCTCTACTCCTTCCCAAGTTGCATCCTCTAATGGTAATCCTTTCCATTTGACTAGATGCTCTGTGATGTTTCTATTTCTCAATCTTCTTTCCCTTGTATCCAATGTTAGGGTTCCCACAGATATTGAGAGGGGGGGTTGAATCAGTATCTGACCGGTAGTAAAATTTTCTTAAGAAAAAACATGCAGAACATAAAGTAACAGTGTACCAGTATGCAAGAATTAATGTAATAAACAAAATCAAAAACATCCACATGAAAAGAACACCATAACGCAAGATGTTTAACGAGGAAACCCAGTGTGGGAAAAACCTTGGTGGGATTTGTGACCCACAATATTCACTTACTGGCCAATAAGAGAATATTACTTACAATAGGGGCCTGTACAAGTAGGAAGGCCAATTGCCTAGAGCACACTGCTCAGTGAGAAGTCACACTGACTTACAATGAGGATTATGCTAATCCAATATTCTATACTACTTTATAATAGCATCTTCAATGCTAGATTCAAAACCGGTTCTTGCTCTATTCTTTACATATACCCTTGACCCATAATTCACACATTAGGTCTATCTAATAATTTTCTTTATGCTCGCTTTCCTATCACTACAAATGTCTATAATGATCTCTTTTATATACAAGAGTCATTTTACAATTTGCCAAGTCGGCTTACAATAATAAACAAAATATTACATATCAAAAATCCTATCGGCCTCTTGCCGGTATACATCTTTTCTTCTATGCCAATGCTACTGCCGATGTAAAGTGGTTTTGCTGATGCTGGTGCACTGTCTTGCATGAATAATGCTTTGCCGGTAGAATGTCTTGCTGGTGCCATAGGATTGCAAGGTTGCCATCAATGACAAAACCTTCAATCACACATAATGTCTCATTGGAGTGTCCATATGCCAACAATCCCCCCCTTTGGCATTGATGGCAACACTCATGAAAAATTTCAAAAAGATGTCCAAAAATGTGTAGACCAAAAATTTACCAAAAAAAAATGAGGGACTCCCCTTGAGCATATGATCCCTGTGTTTTGAATTTTCTCATCCTACTACTCCCCCTTTGGCATCAATGACAAAGGTTGTCAAGATGTTAGTAGAGTTTGTAGTTATACCAGTCCATAACCTCAACCTTGTAGTTGGGTGGTTATTATTTGAAAAAGATTGCCCAAAATTAAGTTTATACTATCCATAAACTTTTTGCTATCTTTTATTATTGTTTCAGGTCTCTTCACAGTGCCGGTGAGATGCTGCAATTGCTCTGCCAGTGTTTTACTTCCCGGTGTTAATGCCTCAGAGATTTCCTTCTGTAGAGATGCTAGATAATCCAATCTTGGACTCAGTTTAGATCTCAAGTATTTTGCCTTATTTATTATTATCTCTTTCTCTTTCTCCTATCTAAGTAATTCTGTCTCAAAATTTGCTAACTTATCTTCAAAAACAGATAATGAATCCGGTGAGTTGACAAAATTGTCTGCAAGCTTGTTTATCTCTTCCTGTGTCTTGCTTATCTTCTTGTCTATATCTATAGTTAGGAAGTTTGTTTTGCATGTGTCTTTATACAGGTTTTTGTACTCTTTCAACAAACTACACAGTTCCGGTAGAAGTGTGTCAATATCTTTGTTACACTTCTTAATTTCTTCCTCAAAGAATTTTTGTTTCTCCTTTTCTACAATGTCCTTTATAGATTCTACCTTTGTTTGCTCAATATTTCCAGAAATGTATTTACATAGTGTATCTAACTGTTCTAAAGAATCTTTATTATCTATATTACAATTAGGAGCGATTGTTTTCAAAAATGGTATTGAATCATCTACTACTTTGTAAGCTTGTGAGCTATAGTCAGTTATTTTCTTGATGGATTCAAGTAATACCTCAGTCACATTTGTTGACCTTCATGGTGACCCAACAAACTAAGTACTGGTGGAAGCGACCATGCTTGTATTGACCTCTGGTAGGTCAGTTTGTGTCTGCATTTCCTTTAGCACTAGTTTTCCTGCTTCATTTCTTACCAGTGGCATCTGTTCTGGAGCCTTTAGCTCTGTCAGTTTCTCTGTTTGTGCTTCAGATTCCATTGTTTTCCCTATATCCGCAATCGGTTGCTCTGTATTTCCTATTACTAGAGGCTCTTTGGCCAAATCAGATTTTTCACTTGGGTCTTTATCAACTGTTATGTTGATCTTTTGGGTATCAACATTTACAGTGAATAGGACTTCAGGATTTGTATTGCTATCCTCTGTATCCATGCTTTCAATTGCGGTTGGTTTTTAGGGATTGTAATTTTTACAGGTGGAGGTAGGTTATCTTTAACCTTTATCCTTGGAGGTCCACCAATTTTCCCTTTCCCTTTTTCCTTATCCTTCTGATATACCTTAATAGGCTTGGGATTCCTATATTCTTCTTGTTTTTCTTTTTCAACCAAAAATATGTCCCAACCGTCTTTTGTTTCCTCTGAAACCTCTGTAACTCTACCTGCCATCAGTGAAATATGCTGATGTACAGTGGAAAAAACTATCCAGTTGGCCTAAGCTATCAGATCATCAATTTCTTTTGGGGAGTTTACCGGATATACAGCAAGTAGTTTTTCTACTTTTATTTTCTTGTCCAGTTCAATTACTCCTTGCCTTCTAGCCTCAAGTCTTTTGTATAAGTCATCAAGAATTTCATTTATGACTTCCATCAAAACCTTTTTAAACATGTCCATGTGTAGTATTACACTCTCCTCAACTTTCCCTTTCTCATCAGTCTATAGAGTGTCATAAATCTTCCTTATGTTCTTCAGTTTTCCTTCCTCTCTGATCTCATTTAATAAAATGTCTAGAGGTGCCAAGTCAGTTTTTGCCTTTTTCTTTTTCTTAGGAGTCAGCTCCTTTTAGGTGTGACCTTTGTGACCAGAGATCTCACAGCTTGTTGCTTCTGCCTTGTCCTTCTAGGTGAAGGAGTGGTTGCCGATGAGGGATCTCTTTTCCTAACAACTCTTTTAAAGGTTGCTGGCATATCTCCTTCTGAGGAAGTACCTATCGGTGAAGATGAGCTTCAGTTTGTGGGGCTACCAACTCATCTTCAGTTATGCCGATTTTCTTTAATACATCTTCCTTAATGGCTTTTGCTTGTCTGGATCCTTTTCTCACAAATGCTTCTACCTTCTTCACTCTTTTCTTTGATTGAATTTGGCTTTCTATGGTTCCAACACTACCAAATATGTCTTGTTTAGGTTCATTGGGGGCTTCCAGAAGTGCTTTGGCATAAGTTTCAACTATGTGGTCATCTATTTCATAGCCCATTTCTATTACCCAGATTGTCTTGGGAATGACTGCTTCCATCCATATTTCATCCTTTTTGATAACAAAGCATATATCATCTTTGTATTTGTCTACAATCTTCTGTGATAACCTTGTCCTTTTCTTATTTTTTGTCTTTAGTACTTGGAAAATGTCATGAATGTTGTTTTCCTTATTCTCACCCATGGTATTGAACAGTTTTGTCAGTTGCTTTCCTACCGGTATGTCATATCCGAATTCTTTATATCCTATACTGGGAAATTGTTTTGTTATATGAAGCATTAGACACACTAATAGATTTCCAAATCTGAAGGTTCCTTTCTTATCCTTCTTTATCTTTCCAAGGTTGTCTATCAGTTCATCCTTTAGCCATTCACAGATGTCAATTTTTGCATTGTTGGTTATTATGTCATAAGCACTCTTGATGCATAAACTTGAAACTGAGTTGAGTCTATTGGCATGAGTGGCTTTGTAACCTAATATCATGCTTATGAATCTCACATCTATATCCTTTACATCATTAACCCTTAAAAATATTTTATCAGATGTTGCACCTGTTAGGTCAATGACTAAATCATTTGAAGCTTTCTTGTTTTTATCTGGTCTTTTACCAGTGGCCAGTAACCTTGTGACACCCTTTATCACTTGCTTAGTGATCTTATGAATTGTATCTAACTAGAAAAATTCTCCATGAACTCTACTTAATACTATCCTAATCACATCCTTAGGAAATTCAAGAATACTAAGGATTTATGTGAATCCTAGGGTTTCAATGATTTTGTGTTCAGCTTTGATATTGCCGGTATAATCACATATCTTAGTTTTGTACATGGTTTTGATTTCCTTATCTCCTAGCTCATCAATATTGTAGTGAATATACATTCTAGGGTCTTCAGCATATACAACACCTTCAGGGATTTGAGAGAATGCACCTAAGGTATCATCTTTCTTTGCTATTTTAGGGACCAACTGAAATACGGGCCTAGGTCTTTTAATTACTTCCACAACAGTAGGGTTCGCTATGTATTCAATTGTAGAGGTGGATGCCATGATAAAATACCTTTTCCTATCTTGGATGAATGATTGCTTGGAGTGTACTTGCTTCTTGCTCGAAATACCTTAGCTCAGAAATCTTCATGCTCTCTGAAAGTTTGAAATCACGGTGAAATGAAATGGAGCCAAAACCTTATTTTATAAAGTCTTTTTCACTACCTACCACATTAATTGCTTTCCAATAATATATTCACTTAACTTTTTTTGCCAGTAATAAGTGATTTTTAACTTCTTTTCTCTAACTGAGGGAATAATAGCACATGTGTCATTAGATTGCCAAACCCTCAAGATAATTTTCTTCAATTAGATGAAGAACTTCCTACCAATGGAGCACTGCTCTATCCTGCCAGTGGAGATCACATTGTCCTGTTGGTGGAGCATTTGTTGGTTCTACCAGTGGAGGAGTATTCCCAATATTTAGATCAGCTTTTCTAATCCATTGCTTTGAGAATTCTTGTTTAACCTCTTCAACCTTTTCTTTACCTTTCAATATAGTACTTTTGTTGTCTACTGGTGTACCTTTACTTCTACAAAATTTAGCAATATGACCAATCTTGTTACATGCATAACAAGTTACATTATTTTTCTGAATAGCTTTCCCATAACCTATGCCGGTTTGTGTTCTACATTAATGTCCAAATCTTCCACAAACATAACATCTTGCATTCATTCTGCAGTTTTCAAAGTTATGACCAACTTTGTTGCATTTGGAGCATTGACCGGTGGGACGATTGATATTCTGATAATTCCTAGATCTACATTCGTTTGCCCTATGACATATTTATTATAGTTAAAGCATTTTCTATTGAATTTATAAGTATTAGGAGGTCTTATCGGTTTGCTATGATTCTGAGTATTTGCAGTACCAGAGCTTTCTCCAACTTCAAATCCAATTCCAGAAGTGTCACCTTTTGGTTTTTGATTCTTCAATAAGGTACCAAGTTCTTCTGAGCTTATCTTGAATTTTTCTTTGTGTTGATTTGCAGTTTCCAATTCTCTTTCCAAGATTTCTTTTTGTCTCATTAGTTCATTCGAGTCATTCTGAGTATGCATCAGATCTATCTTCAACATGTCATTTTCATAGCTATGTCTTGTGTTCTCATTTGCTGCATCACTTAGTCTTCTAGTCAATTCTTCTTCATTCTTCTTTCTGTCCTCAATCTCTTTGCAAAATCTCATAGTCATATCCTACATTTCATTTTTTGTTGTCATGATTTCTTGTTTCAACTTGCTTATCATATCATTAAGTGATTCCTTTTCATCATTCTCATTTTGCAATTTTTCACAAAGTTCTCTTCTCTTATTTCTTGTAACAGTAAGAATTTCTTGAAGTGCCTAAATGATATCCTGAGCTACTTTTAGATCATCTTCTAATTTGATATTTTTCAATTTCTCTGCATCATAGTCAGTAAGAGCTCCTTCAAGTTGCTTCATCTGATTTTCCATTTTTACTACTGTCAAGACCTTCCTCAAGCTGTTAGGCTACTAAAAATAGAGGACCAGGCTCTGATACCAATTGTTAGGGTTCCCACAGATACTAAGAGGGGGGGTGAATCAGTATCTAACCGGTAGTAAAATTTTCTTAAGACAAAACATGCAGAACATAAAGTAACAGTGTACTGATATGCAAGAATTAATGTAATAAATAGATCAAAAACATCCACATGAAAAGAAGACCATAACACAAGATGTTTAACGAGGAAACCCGATGTGGGAAAAACCTTGGTGGGATTTGTGACCCACAATATTCACTTACTGGCCAATAAGAGAATATTACTTACAATAGGGGCGTGCACATGTAGGAAGGCCAATTGCCTAGAGCACACTGACTTACAATTAGGATTATGCTAATCCAATATTCTGTACTGCTTTATAATAGCATCTTCAATGCCAGATTCAGTACTGGTTCTTGCTCTATTCTTTACATATACCCTTGACCCATAATTCGTACATTAGGTCTGTTTAATAATTTTCTTTATGCTCACTTACCTATCACTACAAATGTCTATAATGATCTCTTTTATATACAAGAGTCATTTTACAATTTGCCAAGTTGGCTTACAATAATAAACAAAATATTACATATCAAAAATCCTATTGGCCTCTGTGCCGGTGCCGGTGTCAGTGTAAAGTGGTTTTGCTGATGCCGGTGCACTGTCTTACTTGAATAATGCTTTCCGGTAGAATGTCTTGCTAGTGCCATAGGATTGCAAGGTTGCCATCAATGACAAAACCTTCAATCACACACAATGTCTCATTGGAGTGTCGATATGCCAACATCCAACACCTCCTCTGGTATTAAAACTAATTTCCTTTCATCATCAAGAGGTGGTAACTCTGTAGATACCATGACCTGCTATCCAATAACCTTTTTTAAGCAAGAAACATGAAAAACATTATGCATTTTTCTATTAGGTGGAAGCTCCAATTCATAAGCTACTTCTCCTATCTTTCTTATGATCTTATCGGGCCCATAAAACCTTGGCTTGAGCTTCTCTACCCAACTCCTCTTCAAGGTACTTTGCTTATATGGCCGTAACCTAACAAATACCAATTCTCCTATCTCAAAAACTCTTTCTGTTCCCTTTCTATTTGCATACATTTTTTGTTGATTTTGTGCATGTTGTAGATTATCCTTGAGAGACCTGAGTATGTTTTGGCTTTGCTCAATAAAATAATGTGTTGCGGGTACTCTACTATCTGAAAGTAATAAATCAACAAAGGAAAGGGAATCATAACCATAAAGAGCATGGAAAGGAGGCATACCAATAGACATATGATGAGAGGTATTGTAACAATACTCCCCTAGATGCAACCATTCTACCCAAGCATGCTGCTGATTTGAAACATAGTTCCTCAAGTATCCCTCTATCCATTTATTAACTATTTTTGTTTGTCCATTTGTTTGAGGACGATAGCTGGTACTAGGAGTGAGTTCTGTCCCTGTCAAATGAAAGAGTTCCTTCCAAAAAGAGCTGAGAAATCTACTATCTCTATCACTGACAATGTTCTTAGGCAAGCCATGTAATCTGAAAATTTCTTTGAAGAATAATTCTGCCACTTGTGATGCCTTGAAATCAGATGCAATAGGAAAGAAATGTGCATACTTAGTTAGCCTATATACTACCATGTATATGCAATCCTTACCTTGAGCCTTAGGCAAACCAGTAATGAAGTTGATGGAAATACTTTCCCATTTTTGTTCAAGAATCAGAAGTGGTTGCAATAATCCAGCTGGAAAAATCTGCTCACTCTTGTTTTGTTGGCATGCCATGCATTCCTTAATGTGTTTGAGAACATCCTCCTTCATACCCTTCCACACAAAACACTCTTAGATCTACCTATATGTTTTGAAATATCCTTGATGACCAACCAATGGTGTGTCATGAAAGGCCCTCAATATCTTTTCCTTAATCTTTGATCCTAGCACCAAAAATATCCTATTCTTGTAATAGATCAGCTCATCAATAACTTTGTATCTATTATCATCCACGAACTCATGCAATATATTAGTGGCAAAGGAATCTTTAGAATACTCTAAAATTATGGAAACCTTCCAATCAGCAGAAATAGATGTTAAAGAACATAGAGTGGGCTTCCTTGAAAGGGCATCAACAACTACATTTTTCTTTCCTTTTACATACTCAATCTCAAAATCACAGGCTTGCAATTTACTCACCCATTTTTGTTGGTGGTCATTCAAATCCCTTTGATTTAAAATGAACTTGAGGCTATTATGATCTATGTTCACAACAAATCTCCCACATACCAAGTATTGTCTAAATTTGTCAAGTGCATGCATGATAGCTAGCATTTCCTTGTCATAGATGGAATACCCTCTTTCTAGTCGATTCAATTTTCTGCTCTCAAATGCTATTGGATGTCCCTTTTGAGTTAGGACAGCTCCTATACCTTCTCCAGAAGTATCACATTCAATAACAAAAGGTAAGGAGAAATCTGGAATTGCAAGTACGGGGCATGAACTCATCACCTCCTTAAGTTTATCAAATGTTTTATGTGCCATTTCTATCCATACAAAGGCTCCTTTCTTATTCAAATTAGTCAAAGGGGTACCAAGCTAAGAAAATCCTTTGACAAACCTTCTATAGTAGCTACACAACCCAAAGAAACCCCTCAACTATGTAAGACTGGTGGGTGGTGGCCAATCCAAAATTGCTTGAATCTTTTGTTGATCAACGTGTACTCCCTTGTAGCTTATAATATGTCCCAAGTATAGAATCTTAGTCAAACCAAACTCACATTTGGATAATTTAGCATAGAAGGATTGCAATATATTAGTGGCAAAGGATACAAATATAAAATCTAAAGAAAAGGTAATAATGGCTGACCCAGAGGAGATGCATAAAAAAATTTTCTTAGAACTCCAAAATAACCAAAAGAAAACTGCAGATAGTTTGGCTGAGACTAGAGAAGCCCTACGGTTATTGATAGAAAAACTTCAAGGAGTAGGGTCTTCTAATGAGAGAGGAAGCCCTTCAGAGGGGCCAAAAGGTTTGAAACCTACACCCTCTAAATCAAAAAAAGGTATAATCTTACCTGCAGATGAGATACCAACATCAAATGAAACTATTAATCCTATGGAAGAGGTTACCGGAAATCTGGTTGCATTGAGGGCCACTTATAATGGCTTGGATGATGACTTTAAGGGTTCAGTTCCTTTCAGAGAATATGTGGACATGATGAGTACTTTGTTGCCCAAGAAAGAGTATAGGAGAGAGCAGGACATAAGTGGAAGAGAACTCAAAAGTAAAATAAGCATATTTGTAGCCCCTACCTTTGATGGAACAAGCAAAATTTCTATGAGAGCATGGTTACAAAAGTTGCAAACCTTCTTCACTCTTAATCCTATGAAGGAGCATGATGTTGTTCAGTTTGCAACACTACACTTGGAAGATGCAGCTTATGATTGGTGGTATCATGGAATGACTAGTCAAGGCCATGGTTAGGTAACTACTTTTGATGAGTTTAGTCAAAGAGTGATAGATAGATTTGATCTCAAGGATGAGGAAGAGTATTTTAAAGAATTGTCAAAGTTGAGACAAACCAAATCAGTTAATGAGTATGTAGAAGAATTTCAAAAGGTGGCTGTTATGGTACCTCATATATCTAAAAAAGAGAATCATTTAGCTTTTCCTTGATGGTCTTGAACATCCAATTAAGGGCTTGGTTAAGGCTTTCTCACCCTCAACTTTATAGGAAGCTATCAAAAGAAGTTTGCAGCTTGAAACTTCCATGCCTAAGAAACCAGTGACAAATCAAAAGCCTCCAAATCTTTGGCAACATAAGGGAAATTTTCAGAAAAAGACTTTTGCACCACCACCATCAAAGAATGTGACAAATATAGCAAACAAGAAGGTAGATCAAGAGACTAAGAGTGAACTTCGAATGAAAAAGCTTTGTTTCACTTGTAGGGAGCCATGGGTTCTAGGACATAGGTGTTTGGGAAAGGGTTAAGTGCACTATATTGAGGTTGCTTCAGAATCTAATTCAGATGAGCATGAGGAATTTCATGACACTAAGGAAGAAATAGATATTTCCGCATTTAAGGGGTATTAGTAGGGCAGAGGATGATAGTCCTACTAGATAGTGGGGCAACTCACAATTTTATAGATGAGGGGTTTGTCATAAAAAGAGGACTTAAAGTAGAAGATTTTGAAGGGTTCAATGTCACTATAGCTAATGGATTCACTATGACTTGCACACGTGTGGTAAAGCAACTCAAGATGACTTTGGGAGACTATGAGCTTTGTGATGACTTCTATGTTGTTGGAATTGGAGAAACATATATTGTATTGGGTGTTCAATGGTTACACTCTATTGGGGGCTATTACATGAACCATCAAACAATGGAGTTCAAGTTCCAGTCCAATGGGAAAGAAGTCCTGATAAGGGGCTTATCAAATGGAGCACCCAGGGTGGTCACTGCAAAGAGGATAGAGAGGACCTTTCAAAGAGGACAAGTAGCATGGGCAGCAGGAATCGTGATCCATCCCATGAACTCTTCCAAGGGACAAGGTAATTTCCATTTTGAAATTCAAAAAATTCTTGGTAAGCATAGTCTAGTTTTCAATGATTTGCCCCCAGGATTACCACCAGACAGGGGATTTGAGCATGTTATAAAATTAGAACAAGGTGCAAAACCTATTATAACTACTCCATACCACCATCCAAGGAGTTATAAAGAGGAAATAGAAAAGACTATTAAGGAACTCTTGGACATGGGATTCATAAGGCCTAGCTCTAGCCCATTTGCATCTTCTGTGGTACTTGTGAAGAAAAAGGATGGTACAATGAGAATGTGTATAGATTATAGGGCCCTAAACAAGAAGACCATAAAAAATAGGTATCCCATACCTCATATAGATGAGCTCATTGATGAGTTAAATGGTGCGTTATACTTTTCAAAAATTGACTTGAGATCAAGTTACCATCAGATTCGCATGAGGAAGGAAGATGTGGAAAAGACTACTTTTAGATGTCACCATGGGAACTTTGAATTTCTTGTTATGCCCTTCAGTCTTACTAATGCACTAGCAACTTTCCAATCTTGTATGAATAAAGTATTCAACAAGCATCTTTGAAAATTTGTTTTGGTGTTCTTTGATGATATTTTGATTTACAGTAAAACATGGAAAGAGCATCTAGAGCATATAGATACTATTTTGGGCATCTTGGAGCAGCAATCCTTCTATGCTAAATTATCCAATTGTGAGTTTGGTTTCACTGAGATTCTATACTTGGGACATGTTATAAGCTGCAAGGGAGTACAGGTTGATCAACAAAAGATTAAAGCAATTTTTGGATTGGCCACCACCCACCAGTCTTACATAGTTGAGGGGGTTCTTTGGGTTGTGTAGCTACTATAGAAGGTTTGTCAAAGGATTTTCTCAGCTTGCTGCCCCTTTGACTGATTTGACTAAGAAAGGAGCCTTTGTATGGACATAAATGGCACAGAAAACATTTGATAAACTTAAGGAGGTGATGAGTTCATGCCCCGTACTTGCAATTCCATATTTCTCCTTACCTTTTGTTGTTGAATGTGATGCTTTTGGAGAAGGTATAGGAGCTGTCCTAACTCAAAAGGGACATCCAATAGCATTTGAGAGCAGAAAATTGAATCAACTAGAAAGAGGGTATTCCATCTATGACAAGGAAATGCTAGCTATCATGCATGCACTTGACAAATTCAGACAATACTTGGTATGTGGGAGATTTGTTGTGAAGATAGATCATAATAGCCTCAAGTTCTTTTTAAACCAAAGGGATTTGAATAACTGCCAACAAAATGGGTGAGTAAATTCCAAGCCTATGATTTTGAGATTGAGTATGTAGAAGGAAAGAAAAATGTAGTTGTTGATGCCCTTTCAAGGAAGCCCACTCTATGTTCTTTAACATCTATTTCTACTGATTGAAAGGTTTCCATAATTTTAGAGTATGCTAAAGATTCCTTTCCCACTAATATATTGCATGAGTTAGTGGATGATAATAGATACAAAGTTATTGATGAGCTGATCTATTACAAGAATAGGATATTTTTGGTGCCAAGATCAAAGATTAAGGAAAAGATATTGAGGGCGTTTCATGACACACCATTGGCTGGTCATCAAGGATATTTCAAAACATATAGATAGATCTGAGAGCATTTTGTGTGGAAGGGTATGAAGGAGGATGTTCTCAAACACATTAAGGAATGCATGGTATGCCAACAAAACAAGAGCGAGCAGATTTTTCCAGCTGGGTTATTGCAACCACTTCCCATTCCTGAACAAAAATGGGAAAGTATTTCCATGCGCTTCATTACTAGTTTGCCTAAGGCTCAAGGTAAGGATTGCATATATGTGGTAGTAGATAGGCTAACCAAGTATGCACATTTATTTCCTATTGCATCTGATTTCAAGAAATCACAAGTGGTAGAATTGTTCTTCAAAGAAATTTTCAGATTACATGGCTTGCCTAAGAACATTGTCAGTGATAGAGATAGTAGATTTCTCAGCTCTTTTTGGAAGGAACTCTTTCATTTGAGAGGGATAGAACTCACTCCTAGTACCAACTATTATCTTCAAATAGATGGAAAAACATAAATAGTTAATAAATGGATAGAGGGATACTTGAGGAACTATGTTTCAAATCAGCAACATGCTTGGGTAAAATGGTTGCATCGAGGGGAGTATTGTTACAAGACCTCTCATTATATGTCTATTTGTATGCCTCCTTTCCATGCTCTCTATGGTTATGATTCCCTTTCCTTTGTGGATCTATTACTTTCAGATAGTAGAATAGCTGCAACACATGATTTTATTAAGCAAAGCCAAAACATACTCAGGTCTCTCAAGGATAATCTACAACATGCACAAAAATCAGCAAAAAATGTATGCAGATAGAAAGAGAATAGAAAGAGGTTTTGAGATAGGAGAATTGGTATTTGTTAGGTTACAGCCATATAAGAAAAGTACCTTGAAGAGGAGTGGGGTAGAGAAGCTCAAGCCAAGGTTTTATGGGCCCTATAAGATCATCAGAAAGATAGGAGAAGTAGCTTATGAATTGAAGCATCCACCTAATAGAAAAATACATAATGTTTTTCATGTTTCTTGCTTAAAGAAGGTTATTGGATAGCAGGTCATGGTATCTATAGAGTTACCACCTCTTGATGATGAAGGGAAATTAGTTTTAATACCAAAGGAGGTGTTGGATACAAGGGAAAGAAGATTGAGAAATAGAAACATCACAGAGCATCTAGTCAAATGGAAGGGATTACCATTAGAGGATGCAACTTGGGAAGGAGTAGAGGTTCTTGAACATCCCAACCTTCATTTCTTGAGGACAAGCAATAGTTGGGAGGGAGGACTTGTCATGTCCCCTTTTAAAAACAATTCAAATTAACAACTTTTCCTATGATGGCCAGGTGTTTTAAATAAATTTTTGGGAAAAGTGTCTAATTTTCGGCAACCAATGGGATGAGAGGAATTAAATATAATTAAAAATATAATTATTCTACACTTTTGGTCCTGAGTTAGGGTTATGCACTCTTTTTAGAGGGTTTGGAAACATTTTGGGCTCATTCTGGGACTTGATTTTTGCTCATTGCTTTGTTGTACTTCAGAGGCTGCTAAACCTGAGGAGAAGGAGACCCAAAGATGGGATTTTGTAGGTTTCTAGGATGGATAAGGATGGGAGTTTGGGGCTCTTCCATGTGCAAGCTCATGCAGAGTTTGCCTTTGTGCCAAACAGTGCAGATTTGTGTGTGTTTTGGGTGTGTTCGCAAGTGTGTTTCAACAAGGGTTTGTGTTTTCAGTTAAGTTTTATGTATCAGTTTGGTTTGCTGCTGTATTGTAGCCATTTTAATATTAAAATAGATTGGAGTAAGTGTGTTAGGTTGTGATTCCTTTTCTGTGTGAGTTTGATAGCAATTTTGGTGTTTTTGGGCTATTTTTGTGTTGTTTTGGAGCACGTTGAGCTTTGTATTGAACTCCATTTTTTGAGATATTTTATAAAAATATTTGCAGATCTAGAAGTGTAATTTTATAGGCCATTATGTTGCTGAAATTTTTTTGGAAATTTTTATTCTCAAATTTATGAAGAATATCTAAAGTTGTGTTACTTTTGGCATTGTTTCGAGTATACCCGATTTGGCAGTTTTCAAAGAAATCTTCATTTGGTGGAAATTTTGCTGTATTGCATTAAAAATAAAAAGGAATATCAAATATGATGTAAAAACCAGTAAGTGGACATTACAACCAGACCTTGTTCTACCTGAAGAACCTTTCCTTAAAGCAGTTAAAGCCTCAGGGGGAAAATCCTTGGAAGGAGTGCCACTTTTTTATGGGAAAATGAAGCCTGAAGTAGTCCTAGAATGGATTGAAGGATTGGAGAATCAATTTGAGTGTGATGTAGTTAGTTAAGCCCAAAAGGTGAAGGTAGCCGAGTCTAGATTGAGAGGAGCAACCTTTGACTTGGTGGAAATTTATCCAAGAAGAAAGGAAAAAAGAGGGTAAGAACTTAATAGCCACTTGGAAAGGAATGTTAGCTAAGGTGAGGGAAGCCTATATCCCTAAAGATTATGAGATCCAATTGCACAAAAGGAGACAAAACTTGAGACAAAGAGACTTGGATGTGAGGAACTACATTGAGGAATTTCAGAAGTTGTGTCTGAGATCCAAGGTGGTAGAGGATGAGAGTATCAAGGTAGCCATATACTTGAATGGCTTGAGATGGAATATTTAAGAGGATTTAAGTTTATTATGTCCTAACACTGTGCATAAGTGCTATCAATTAGCACTGAAGGTGGAGGAAAAGAGAAGGAAGAAACAAGAACAAAGCAATAGAGGCAGTGGTAGAGGAAGAGATGGCAGAGGTCATAGAGGTAGCTATGGTGGTAGAGGTGTAGAGAAAAGATCCCAAGGGGAATCCAAGTTGGTAGAGAAAAGTGGGGATTCCAATAGCAAGAGCAGCTATATAGGAAGGCGATCTTGAAACTCTAATAGAGGAAGGTCTAGTGTATCAGGAAGAGGGTCGTATTTTGCCACAATGAAGTGCTACAACTGCTATCAGCTTGGACACCCAACTTATAGAAGTCCTGAGAAGTCTTCTTCATCCCAAGGAGGTGAAAGGAGAGTAAATTATATTCAAGAAGATGTAGTAAATGTGAAGGCATTAGAAGTGAGTTTAGATTCTGAGATTGGAGAGAATCTCATGATGAGAAGAGTCTTGATCAAAGAATCAGTTAAGAAGGAACCTAGCCAAAGAAGATCATTGTTTAGGATAAAATGCAATATCATGGGTAAAGTGTGTAAAGTGGTGGTGGATTCAGGTTCCACTGACAATATTGTGTCAGAAGAAGCAGTAAGCAAACTTAACCAGCAAATAATTCCACATAGTGATCTTTATAGGGTTACTTGGCTCAATAAGGATCAACATCTTCTATTAAATGAACAAAATTGGGTGGAATTCACTATAGGAAGCTACAAAGACAAGATTTTATGTGATATATTGCCAATGGATGCATGCATCTACTCTTAGGTAGACCCTAGCAATTTGAAAGGAAAACAGTAGACCATGGAGAAAAGAATTCCTATACTTTCCAAAAATATGGAATTTCTTACAAAATTTAGTCGTTAAAAGATGAAGAAGGAAGCAGACCTAAGGGTTCCAATGTGCTGCTAGTTGGTGAGGAGGATTTCATTAACACTCTCAAGGAAGGAGAAGGAGTGAGGCTTGCACTTGTAGTGAAACCTAAAGAAGAAAGAAAGGAAAAGAAAGTATGTATTCCCAATAAAGTACAACAGATACTAAACTAGTTCAAGGAGATCATTAGCGATGGAACACCTGCAACGTTGCCTCCTCAACGTGCCATCAGTCACCAAATTGACTTCATACCTAGAGCTTCTTTGCCTAATAAGGAAACCTATAAGTTGACACCAAAGAAGAATGAAGACGTATTTAAACAAATACAAGAGCTTTTAGACAATGGTCTGATAAGGAAAGCATCAGCCCATGTGCAGTGCCCATTGTGTTGTCACCAAATAAGGGAGGTACTTGGAGATAGTGCACTAATTCAAGAGCCATCAACCAGAGCCATCAACCAGATTACAATCAAGTATAGATTTCCTATTCCTAGGATTGAAGATTTAATGGATTGTTTAGGGGGTGCTAAGTATTTTACCAAGATAGACCTCAAGAGTGGTTACCACCAAGTCTAAATCAAGGAGGGAGATGAATGGAAGATGGCCTTTAAAACCACATAAGGACTTTATGAATGACTTGTTATGCCATTTGGACTCACAAATGCCTCTAGCACATTCATCAGGCTCATGAATGAAGTGCTCAAACATTACAATGGTAAATTTGTTGTTGTTTATCTAGATGACATCTTGATTTTTAGTGAATCTAAAGAAGAACATTTTAGGCATATAGAGATTGTATTGGAGAAATTATGTGATGAACAACTAACTATCAATTTGGAGAAATCTGAGTTTATGAAATAGGAGTTGGTGTATCTCGAGTTTGTAATCTCAAGTGGTGATTTGAAGATGGACACTTCAAAGGTGGAAACAATAATCAATTGGCCTACTCCTAAAACCACGAGTGAATTAATAATTTTTCATGGTTTTGCTCAGTTTTACAAGAAGTTCATTAGAGGGTTTAGTGAGATATGTGCACCTATGCTAGATACAATCAAGGGAGGTGTGAGAACCAAGTTTGTATGGACAAAGGAAGCACAAAGAGGTTTTGATCTATTGAAAACAAAGGTGGGTACTCAACTGGTACTTATCCTACCAATCTTTGACAAACTCTTCACAATTGAATGTGATGCAAGCAACATAGCGATTGGAGCGGTTTTGAGTCAAGACAATAGACCGGTTGCAATCTTTAGTCAAAAACTCAATGATGCAAAGAAAAGGTATTCCTCCTATGATTTGGAATTGTATGAACTTGTCCAATCACTTAGGAAATGGAGGCATTATTTTCTACCTAAGGAATTTGTTGTTTACACTGATAATCAAGCTCTTAGCTTTCTTAATTCACAAGAAAAGTTGAATCATAGGCATATCAAATGGGTAGAGTATTTGCAGTCATATACTTTTACCATTAAACACAAGAAAGGACAATGTAATAAGGTAGCTAATGCATTGAGTAGGAGGTTACTAACAGTGCAAGAAGTGTATCTCAGAAGTATTGGAGTGGATAGTTTCAAGAATTTGTATGAAGAAGATGATGACTTTGTTGCTGCCTACAAGGTTTTCCAAGAGTTTAACAATCATTTTCATAGTGAATATGCATATTTCACTTTGCAGGATGGAATTTTGTTCAAAGGAGGACATCTTTGTGTACCTAGAGGATCTATGAGAGAAAATTTGATGCAAGAGAAGCATAATGGATGCTTGAGTGGACATTTTGGTTTGAATAAGACTTTGGAACTTGTTCAAAGATTATACTATTGGCCAAAGATGCAAAGGGATATCAGGAGATATGTGGTGCAATGTGTGATTTGTCAAAGAGCTAAGGGAACATCTTCTAATGCTAGACTCTATCAGCCTTTACCTATCCCTAACTGGCCATGAGAGTAAGTATGGATTTTGTTGTTGGTTTACCCAAGACCAAATCTAGATTTGATAGTATCTATGTTGTCATAGATAGATTCAATAAAATGGCCCATTTTATTCCCTATAAGATGACTCATGATGCTAGTCATATTACTCATTTATTTTTCAAAGAGGTCATTAGGATTCATGGTTTACCAATCAGTATAGTGTCAGATAGAGATACAAAATTCATTGGTCATTTCTGGAGACCTTTATGGTAGAGATTGGGTACTAACTTGTCTTTTATTTCAGCATACCATCCCCAAATAGATGGCCAAATAGAGGTGGTCAATATAAAACTAGGGAACCATCTCAGATGTTTGACAAAGGAGTATGGGCAAGCTTGGGATCAGATCATTCATCAAGCTGAATTTTCTTACAATGAGAGTGTGAATAGATCAACTAGTAAGAGTCCTTTCGAAGTAGTTTATGGCCTTCATCCCAGAGGTGTTTTGGAGCTAAGTGATATTGGGAAGATGGGACATCAGAGTGGACATGTTGTTGACATGGCTCAGTCCATGAAGGAAATTCATGAGTAAGTTAGGCAAGCTTTACTAGACAACTCTCAGAGAATCAAGGACAAAGTAGATGAAAAGAGAAGGGATGTACAATTTATTGGTGGGGACATGGTAATGGTTCACTTGCACAAATAAAGGCTTCCAAAAGGTGTCCCTAGAAAACTTTAAATGAGGAGGATTGGAAGTTGTAAGATCTTGGTTAAGTATGGAAACAATGCCTACAAACTTGACCTACCCGAAGACATGGCTTTATCTCCTATTTTGAATGTTGCAGACTTGGTACCGTATAAGGGTACACTTCTAGAAGAGTGTCGCACAGTTTTAGAGGTCTCATAAGAACTTTGAGACCTTCCCTTACTGTCGACAACCATACCACAAGCCAAGAAGGTGTTGGATTCACGAGTCCTCAAGAAGACCATGCATACCACCTATATGGAGCATTTAGTTAAATGGAAGAACCTTCCAGAATCTAAGGCCACTTGGGTCCCTAAGGAAGACTTTCCAAAGCTTGGAATTACCCCCTTTGTGTTGCCTCAAGGAGTCACATGACTTCTTTCTCATTGTGGAAGTATGGTGCAGGAGCACCAAATTTTGGTTGCATTTTCAAAATTTTCAACATTTTTGGTGTGAATGATCCTCATTAGGTCCAAATGTGTGTTTTCTCAGTTTGACCAATATGCCTTTGTAAGCCTAAAATGACATCTCATAGAAGAATTCCTTATAAGTCCTCATTTATCTAGCATCGGGATAACTCAAGAGAAGTTATACCGATAGTGGAAACCTATTCCGATAACTTGTTCATTGGTGAGTCAGTCATCGGGTATCGGGAGGAGTAGTTTCAAGTTACCTCATTGACCCGATGGGAAAGCATTGGCTTGGAGCATGCTCGATGGGTGGTGTTATCAGAGATCGATAAGAGGGGTTTCACTCTACACTGATAACCCAATGAGACTACCTCACTTGCTAAGTTGTAATCAGCCATTGAAAGTTAGGTTTTGAAGTTTCCCCGTTGCTCCAATGGAAAACGTGAAGCGGTGTGTTGTCATTGGTCATCGGTAGCCCCATTTTAGTGTTACACAAATGACCTAATAGAAAGTGGGAAGAGGTGTGTGTTTTTATCAGTCATTGGTAGCCCCATTTTGATGTTACACCGATGATCCGATAGGAAGTACGATGTGTTGGAGGTTGTCATCAGTCATCAGTAGCCTTGTTTGGATGCTACCCTGATGCTCCAATGGAACCTGTAAAATAGTTACCACTGGAAAGCATTGGTAACAAGATTAATCTCATCCAAAAGGAGGAGTTCATGATAGGGGATGGAATATACATAAAAAGACCCAACGAGCATCTGTAAGAGGTTGATTGCCTTGGAGAACAAATCTATTTTTCTGAATAGCAATAGAGAAGTCTATTTTCTAGTTTCCAATTTAGAGACCAATTTGTGTTCCTGAATTGCAAATAATTTATAAAAATATTTAAGTTCACTTATGCAGTTAGTGTAAATGCTTCATTTCTTTGTTTTGTGAGTTAGTGGGTTGAACCCGTGAATAAGCTCAGGATCTGTAAATAAGGTTTTCCATTTCAATTTTTGTTCTGTGTTTGTAACAATAATATGGCTCTGAATTGAAACTCCACAAGACCTTTGGAGGTTGTCAAGAAAAGCCAATCATGTATAGTAGGTTATCATTTGAAAGAGACCAGGAGATGACATTAGCTATTCCTGCAAACTGGCCCTAGGCGAGCTTGGTGATAGTCCAACTAGGTGTCAGTAGCTTGAAGGAGATAGCTTACAGGGGAGGAAACTACTGAGAACTGGAAGAAGACCTAGAAGGCTACAAGCCTTCAAACTTAGACATTTTGTAACCAAAAGGAGAAATTTTTCTAAATCAAACAAGATGGGTGGTTTTGCAATGAGAGAAAAAATTGTGTGTCCTACACCCCTACAAGGGTATAGTGAGAAAGCTTACCTTGTGAGATTGAAGGTGAAACAAGCAAACTAATGGTAGGGGAGTACATAGGAGAAGACTATGGGCCCTAATAGAGAATAGGACTATACCACCAAAGAACTGCAATTGGTGGAAAATTAGGACTCTCCTTATCACTTAACCAATTCGCCACTTGAAACAAGAGGGGAAATTTACTAAGATTCAATTTTCACTTGGGGAAAAATTTGCATTCAAAAGGGATGAATCAACTAGATTTAATCTCAAAGGATGCAAGGATTGAATACTAAGTAGATTGATTGTGATTGAAATGCAATTGACCCTGTTTTTTAAGTTGATTGATTGAACTAAGACAAAGTGTTGAAAATGAGGGCAAAGTATGCAAAAACAGTGAGCTATGGGTTTGGGATTCAGTCATGCGCCTAGATCTAAGAAGTTTGAGATGATTTAGAGCTTATCTAAAAAATTTGGTGAAAGTTAGAGGGACCATGTGTCCAAATACGGGCTCCCTCCTATCGGTCCTCCAAATATTCCCTGTATCAAAAAGGGTTTTTCTGTCTCTGCGAATAAAGCATAATTCTAGAAGTACAACTTCATACCTATTTATTCCTTGTGAAGTTTTACTTGCCTCCACATGGAATTTGTTAGATATCTTAGATAACCAAAGGACAACTGAGAGGGGGGGGGGGTGAATCAGTTGTCACTAGATTACAAAACTTCAAGCATTCAAAACCTTACTATCGAAACACATAAATTCAATACCACAATGCATAAACTAAATACTGGAATAACATATATAGCAATTAAACATAAGCATAAATCATAGAACAGTTACCATCCATCCAAAACACATGACAACAAGATTTGTATGTGGAAAACCCGGTAAAGGGAAAAACCATGGTGGGAAGCCTACCTATAGTTAGATAATACTTTTGCAATAAGTATGTGACTATAATATGAGGGACCTGCACATGTAGCAAGGCCAACAACCTAGAGCACACTTCTCATCACAAAAAGGAGCCTCACTGACTAAAAAATAAATCTAGACTACAATCTGGAATGAAGAGTGAACTCTAAAGATAACATCTCCTATGCCTAAGTACAGTTTCGGTTAAGCTGAGTACCGAAGGTCTTAAACCTCTCTTACTAACCCAATTTGATCACCTATGATCGACCAAATATTCTACATATGATTACAACATTATTCACACACACATAATTCCATAACCTTAATCCCATATGCCCATCACCATTACCATGATCTAAAAAGAAATCTTACATCATATTTATACCAACCCGGGAACTAAACAATTAGGTCGGCCACCTAAAAGATAATACAATAAATTCATAACATAAACCCACAATCCAATGATCAGCCAAGTCAGATTAGACCAAAAACAATGTAAATCAATCATTAAATCCTATCGGTAATGCATTAGGAACATCCTCCAACACATTACATAAACTAGTGCATAACCTAGAAAACATCGGACCCAAAATAGGTGGCCATAAACTAAGTCCAACACTAGTAATGAACTGGAACATGAACATGATAACCAACAACATCCTGAGAACCATCTAGAAGTTGCAACAACACCACTTATCACATGAATCAAAAGATCTTCAACAAAGCTTTGTCGGTAAAACCCTTACCATTAACCAGAAGGCTTACTAGAACAAATGATAGCTCCTGAGTCATCAAATCCAAAACCAACTAATCATGATACACATCTAAATATCATGAATGATAGATCCAAAACAATTCCACTAACCAAAGCATACCAAAGCATACCAGATCAATATCATAAACCAACCACTCTACCAGAACCAATCAGAAACTGATAAACAACCAAAACTGTCGGTACTGCCATCAATGACAAAACATCAATGCAACACATAATCAATTCCTCCTAACTCCAATAGTATCCCCCTTTGGCATTGATGGTAACACTAGATGTGAAAAACATCCAAGTGCCAAGAAATGCCAAATAACTCTTCCCCAATGGAAGACTACCAACAATCTCCCACAAAATGATATAGCAATGAAGCACTGATCTCTCCCCCTTTGACTGATATTTTGTTAAGCTCTATTTTTCACATATATCACTCCCCCTTTGACATCAATGCTAGAAGTCTGACATAAATATCAAAGAAAAATCATAGATCCTCTCATTTTTACAGGTGACTACTCCCCTCAAGTAGTAGCAGCACCACATCAATCTGAAATGAGTAATAGCTCTGATAGTGCATACCAGACTGATGTCAATCAGCATCACTTGAGTCTCTACTAGAGGGGAAGATACCCCAAATTTATCTCTTTAGTACTCAAATGATTCTTTAAGGAAAGGTTTAGTGAATATGTCTACAATATTCTATTTAGTGTTCACATAAACCACTCTATCTTCATTTGCTTCCACCTTCTCCTTCAAAAAGTTATATTTGATAGATATGTGCTTTGTTTTAGAATGAAATATCATATTCTTTGATATATCAATAGCAGTAGATTTATCACAATGAATAACTACTGGTTCATTACAATCCACCTCTATATCCTTCAACATTTGCTTCATCCATATAACTTGTGTATAGTTAGTAGCAGCAACAACATACTCAGATTTAGTAGTAGATAAAGAGGTGCATGACTGCTTCTTGCTGATCCATGAAACAAGTTTCTTTCCAAGAAAGAAAGCTCCACCAGATGTGCTCTTTTGGTCATCAACATCTCCAACCCAATCTGCATTTGTATATGCACATAATTTTTAGGATACCACAAACCATATTCAGTTGTTCCCTGCAAATACCTAAAAATCCTTTTCATTGCACTCTCATGATTTTCTCTAGCATCACTCTGATATCTTGATACAATACAAACTCCATTCGTTATACCTGGTCTAGACTGAGTTAGATATAACAAACCTCCAATCATAGACTTTTGCCTTGTAGGATTTACCGATGCAAATGCATCTTTCTTTGTCAATTTCTCACTTGTAACCATCAGAGTACCAACTAGTTTAGAATTTTCCATAGTAAATTTCTTCAACAACTCCCTAGAATACTTAGTTTGACATATGAAAATACCTTTATCAGTTTGAGTAATCTGTAAACCTAAGAATTTTTTTATCTCCCCAATCATAGAAATCTCAAATTCATTCTTAATATTGTTAGAGAATTCCATACACAATTTATCTTCACCTCCAAAAATGATATCATCAACAAAGACTTCAATAATTAATATCATCATCATCAGTGATCTTATAATATAAATTATTGTCAACTTTACCTTTAGTAAAATCAAGCTTCAGAAGATATTTATCCAGTCTAGCATACCAAGCTCTAGGGGGTTGTTTCAATCCATATAAATATTTCTTTAACCTACAAACCATGTTTTTGTCATCCGAAAGTGAAAATCCATCAGGTTGCTCAATATAAACTTCCCCTTCGAGATCTCCATTCAGAAATGTAGACTTAACATCCATTTGATAAACCTTGTAGTTCGTATATGCAACATAAGCAAAAAATAATATCACTGCTTCAATCCTAGCTACCGGTGCAAAGGTTTCATCAGAATCAATTCCTTCCTTTTGACAATATCCTTTACAAACCAATCTAGCTTTACACCTCACAACTTATCCATCTTCATTCAATTTATTCCTAAAAACCCATTTAGTTCCAATAGCATTCATATTTTTAGGTCGGGGAACTAAAGTCCATGTGTTATTCTTTTCTATCTGACCTAATTCTTCTTCCATAGATTTCATCCAACATTCATCTTTTCAAGATTCAATTAATGATGCTAGTTCAACTTGAGAAATAAGACATACGTCATTAGCTACCAACCTTCTTCTTGTCATCACTCCTTTCTTTTTCTCTCCAATGATCCGATCTTCCGAATGATTCAACCGTACATACCTAGGAGTCTTCTGATTTTCTATTCCTCTGTCTTGATCTTCAGTTATTGTTGAATTTTTTGAT
Organism: Cryptomeria japonica; assembly: GCF_030272615.1. Taxonomy (NCBI): domain Eukaryota; kingdom Viridiplantae; phylum Streptophyta; class Pinopsida; order Cupressales; family Cupressaceae; genus Cryptomeria; species Cryptomeria japonica. The sequence goes on along the minus strand of NC_081412.1, from coordinate 619,332,486 downwards.
ACTGTCGGAGTAACTGGTTCAACATTTTATTCCAATCTAGGTGCTATCGGTTCAATTATGATCATTTGCACTGCTGGTTCTCTCTCATAAGTTCTGATTTGACTTTTGTTCCATTCATCCACCTTGACATTTGTGCTCTGCACAATTCTCTGCAATCTTTTGTTATAATATCTACATGCTTTTCTTTCATTAGAAGAACCAATAAATATTACTTCATCACATCTAGGATAAAACTTTCCAATGGAATCATCTCTTTTGATATAGTATTTACTACGAAAGATTCTGAAATACTTAACTGTCGGTGTATGACCAAACCTTAACTTATAAAGTGTCTTACCAACATCTCCTTTGATATGAACTCTGTTGAATGTGTATACCGTTGTGCTTAAATCTTCTCTCTAGTAGACATGAGATAGATTATCTTCCATCATCATGGTTCTAGTTGCATCCAAGATAGTTTTGTTCTACCTTTCCACAACTCCATTCTGCTGAGGTGTTCGGGGTGCAGACAACAATCTCCTTGTCCCATTTTTATCACAATAAATGTTAAATTCATTGGATTTGAATTCTCCACCCTGATCCGACCTTAAACATTTAATCTTCAATCATGTCTCTGTCTCAACTTTAGCTTTAAATATTTTAAACTTTTAAACTGCTTCAAACTTCTCCCTTAGAAAAGTAACCCACATCATTCTTGAATAATCATCAATGATTACCATGAAATATCTATCACCTTGAAAAATTTTGATTCTAGTAGGACCACACAAATCAGTATGAATAAGATCAACAACATCATTAGATTTGTCTTTTATACTATTAAAATATATTCTCACTTGCTTTACCATTTGACATTTTTCACATACCACATTATAGGGCTTTACAATCTTAGGTATATCTCTAAGTGCCTTAGTAGAACTGATCTTCACAATGCAATCAAAATTCACATGACACAACCTCTTATGCCATAGGTAACTCTCATCAATTTGTGCAATCAAACATATCTTCTCACCAGAGTTTAAATGAAAGATACTACCTTTAGTCTGTGTACCGGTTGCAATCTCCAATCCAGATCTGTTGATAATCTTATATTTTCCATCCTTGAACTATAATTGAAATCCCTTATCCACCAACCATCCTACACTCAAAATATTATTTTTTAAACCTTCAACATAATAAACATTATCAATGTTATTCTTACCATCCAATGATATTGTTCCTCTTCCCTTAATTGTGTGCATGCTTTGTCATCTCCAAATCTAACTAGACCACCATCAAATTCTTGCATAGATATGAACATCCACTATCAATTACCCATTCATCCTTGTCTTCAATTTTAGTAGCAAGGGCCTTCTCTTTAGGTACTGGATCATCTTCCTTGATAGCTAAAAATATGCAATCCTTTCTATTGCCAAGTCCACTAGCTAAATCTTGTGTTGGTTCATCATCAGAATCAGTCACACCTTCCTCATCTGCATAGTAAGATGATTTATCTTTGTTTCTCTTGTACTTATTCTTGTTCTGATAATCATGGTTAGGCCTAAAAGATATTCTAGCTCTTCTTCAAATCTTAAATTACTTCCATGACATCTCGATGCAAAATGACCTATCTTATTACATGCAAAGCATTTAAAAGGTTATTTTCCTTCATACTTACTTCTTGTCGGTCCTTTAGGTACTCTTCTAGGAAATAAGGCTTCAAGTTTTTCAAACTCTTCATCTTCTTTCTTCATATCCTCATGTTCCTTCACATATAAATCTTTCCAATCACTCTTGTCAGTAGATGGTGTAAATGCATGAAAAATAGGTTCAGATTTTATGGTAACTTCTGAACCAAGGTATCCCTATTAATAAAGGTGTTTTCCATAGTTATCAACTCATTAATTGTAGTAGCCTTCATCTTATAAGCTGGTGGCAAAGCTCTCAATACTTTAGAAACTATTTCATCTTCGCTCAGAGATCCACCACAACATTGAATTCCCAAAACAATCTCATTAACTCTCTCCATGAAAGCAGTAATCCTTTCATCTTCTTCCATCTTCAGGTTCTTATACCTCACTCGATAACCATCAAGTTTAGCAACTTTACCAGTAGGGTCACCTTCATTCAGAGTCTCCAATTTGTCTCATATAGACTTTGTAGTATATTTGTTAGTTAGTCCCATTATTTGCTGATCAGAAAGTGCACACAAAAGGGCTTCTCTAGCTCTACAATCATTTACAATGTTCTTATCCAAGCTTGTCGGAGGAGGATTACCAGATGCCAGATTATGAGGTGTATAACCATTCTTAGTGATCTCCCAAATTTCCTTCCCAAGACATCTTAGATGAGTCTCCATTCAAATCTTCTGTACTCTATAATTTATTCCATAAAGCCTAGAAATTTCTCTCCATAAAATAGCAACAGATGAACTTGATGAACTTGAACTGTTAGATGCCATAGGATCTTCCTCAAGGAGTTAATCTTTTGCAAAGAGGACCAAGCTTTGATACCAATTGTTCGACAACTCAGATAACAAAAGGATAATTGAGAGGGGGGTGAATTAGTTATCACTGGATTACGAAACTTCAAGCATTCAAAATCTAATTATCAGAATAAATAAACTCAATACCAGAATTCATAAAGAAAATACCAAAATAACTGATATAGCAATTAAACATAAGCATAAATCACTGAATAGTTACCATCGATCCAGAACACATGACTCCAATATTTGTACGTGGAAAACCCGGTAAAGGGAAAAACCATAGTGGGAAGCCTACCCACAGTCAGATAATACTTCTGCAGTATGTGATTACAATATGAGGGGCTTGCACATGTAGGAAGGCCAACAACCCAAAGCGCACTTCTCATCATAAAAAGGAGCCTCACTGACTACAAAATAAATCTAGACTACAATATGGAATGAAGAGTGAAATTTAAAGAAGGCATCTCCTTTGCTTGAGTACAATTCTAGTTAAGGTCAGTACCAGAGGCCTTAAACCTCTCTTACCAACCCAATTCGACCACCTATGATCGACCAAACCTTCTACATATGATTACAACATTATTCACACACAGATAATACCATAACCTTAATCCCATATACCCATCACCTTGGCATGATCTACAAAGAGATCTTACATCATATTTATACCAACCTGAGACCTAAACAATCAGGTTGGCCACCTAAAAGATAATACAATAAATTCATAACATAAACCCACAATCCAATGATCAACCAATTCTTCTTAGGCTGAAAACAATGTAAACCAATCATTAAATCCCATCGGTAACGCATCAGGAACATCCTCCATAACGTTACATAAATCAGTCCATAACCTAGGTAACACCAGACCCAAAATAGGTCGCCATAAATCAAATCCAACACCACCGATGAACTAGAACACAAAAAAGATAACCAAAAGAATCCTAAGAACCATCTATAAGATGCACCAACAAAACTTATCACGTGCATCAAAAGATCTTCAACAAAGCTCTACTGGTAAAATCCTTACCGGTAACCAGAAGGCTTACTAGAATAAATCATAGCTCCTTAGTCATCAAATCCCAAACCAGCTGATCGTGATACACATCTAAATAGCATGAATGAAAGATCCAAAACAATTCCACAAACCAAAGCATACCAGATCAATATCATAAACCAGCCACTCTATCAGAACCAACTGGAAACTAGTAAACAACCAAAACAACTGATATTGCCATCAATGACAAAACATTAATGCAACACATAATCAATTCCTCCAAATTCCAATAGGAATTAGGGTTTCATGAAGTACAATGTTGATTTCCTCTTCAATGATTGAAATCTTATCTCTATTGTTGCTCCAAATCTTGAAGGAAGACTAAAAATGCTTAATTTCTCTTGAATGCTTGAATGCTTGATGTCTTCAATTCTTGATGACCTTTTGTGTTTATTCCTTATTATGGATGGATGTCAAATGAGAGGGTAAATCCATCTTATATAGTTTCCAATGGGTTTAATTGACTGATTTTCCAACTTGGGGTCACATAGGGGGGATTTTCCCACTCTAATTTGAGATGAGCCAAAGGGATAGACCACAAGATAGGTCCCAAATAGGGGATCCCAGGGCTCCACTCCCTAGTCCTACCCTATTTTGGGGCAAGATCAAGGTGGATTTGAGGTGCAAGGTTGAGAAAAATGCAGGTTTTGAATTGTATGAGCATATTTATGTCTTCGATCAAGCCAAGGGTCACAAACACTAAGGCAAAGACCCAAATATAGTCAAAAATTAGAAGGGGTGAAATTTTAGGACATTAAATATATATCAAAGGAGCTCATATTTCACATTGATAGGCGTAAAATAGTTAAGGATGCATGGGATATCTTGGGAAAATTGTATGGCCAAACTGATGAGATTAGGATCTATCAACTTGATAATGATCTCACAATGTTTGATCTCTATAAATTTGATACAATCTTGTAATATAGAAAATTGCACCTAGTACAATTCAACACAACAAGGTGCCTTCCTCCATATAATCAGAAGTCATGTATCACTGCTTTTGTCTTCTTGGCCACCTAGATCGCTCTGTCAGCTTCAAACTAAAATCCTACCAACTCTGTTGACCTATCATCCTAAGGACATTGGTATGATGCAGAGACATTTAAGTGACGTGCTAGCATCCCCCAAATCTAATAGTTCATGGGTGGTCATTTGAGCATTACGCCTATGCCCGGAAGAAATTGTAATGCCCCTGGATGCACCCATCGATATCAGTTTTTGGTTCTGAGCCTATATCTCTTCAGTTTGAAGGAATTTTTGGGATTCTTGGATGTTTTCTTTTAGGTTGGAGCTCTTGGTGATCTTCTAGAGCAACATTCATAGATTTTCCCACACTCTACAGTCCATAATTCTTGTAGTCATTCAAATGACTCATAGTGCCCCCTTCATGAATCACAGAAGGGGAGTTTACTCACCTCTACTAGAGTTGTTTACATATTTACATTCCTTCATTTTGAATGTATTATGATATCTATATTGTCTTTATCATTTTATCTTTCCTTTGGCTATTTTTGTGGGCTGTCCATGGTAGTGGAAACACCAAAATAGGGGTTTTACTTAGGAAGATTCCAAAAACACAACCCCAACATTTTCCCTTCTTTCTTGTGTGTAGTTTGGTAGTGATGAAACAATTATCTTCTTGCGAGAGGCTTCAATCATGGACCAACTATAAGTTTCCTTTTATTCTCATTCATCTTATTTTATTACTTCACATTCTGCAATATTTTTCTTATTTCATTTTGCACATTGTTTACTTAATAGTTTAGTCATCTTCTGAGACTTTTCATACAATATTTGTACCTCATCTGTACATGAAGATAGAACGTCACATAGGTGTCCCAAAATTGCATGCTCGTCCTTGGGACATAGGCTTAGCAAAGTCACCCGAGAGTCTTAGTTTGCAATCTATTAGCTTAATTTGTCATTTTCATCCCCTGGGTCACGCTTTGCACTAGTATAAGTGAGGTATTAGAGGGTCAATTTGTCCTCTTGGGTTTATCATCCTTGAGATGACAAATTTTCTCCACTATATTTTAGTGAACCTGACGTGAAGCCAAATTTTCTTTTTGCATTGTACATTTATCATTTAGTCTAATGCATACATTTGAAATCAAAAAATGTAAAAAAAAAATAGAGAGCTTAACAAAAGCTAAATGAAAACATAGCTTACATTTCCATTTAGCATTGCATTTGTTTACCTTCATCCTTCAACTTAATAGGCTTTATCTAAATAATCATATCCTTCATGTCCCTAAATTTTGGTCTTAGTGTCGTGAGGCTTGTCTATGAGGTTTAAGACCCAGATTGCCAGAGGAGCCACAGTCAGGAGGTCATCTAGGCATAGTTTTCCACCTAATCATTATAGTCCTCCTCTTCCTAGCACAATATTTAGAGATCCTCTGTCTGACCCTAACAAATTTTTCAGCTCCTGTCCTCTCCAAAATTCCTTCCATGGGAGGCTCGTCAATTGTGAATTCTTAGAACAACTCTCCGATGAACTCTCCATCACCTTCTCCTCCTATCATTGATCATGGATCCACTATCACTATTGACTTTGACCAAATTCAATCTCTAGAGGAGAACTTGAGATATTTTGAAGGTTTCCTTAATTGGCAAAATGTCCTACCCTAGGCTAGTAATGTAGTCAGTACTATGAGAGATATGCCCATCTTAGATAAGAAGGGTTTAGAGATGCTAAGGGAATTATCCATGATTGCCAAGAGCCATGTACCCTTGGTAGATGCACCCCCTCAAGATAGCCAGTATGACACCTATAGTTCTCAAATCGGTGTTGACATACCCAGATTGAGCATGCATATGGTGGATTCTAGGATTCCTAGTATTAATGCCTCATCCTCTCCCTTGGGTTACACGAATATGTATAGTTCCCTGAACTCTACCTCTGTTGCAACTTAGAGCTCTACAGTCAGCACTAGCACTAGATCTTCTAGTATCTTTATTTCTCCTAGAGGTACTAGTGGAGGTGGTGGTGAACCTCCACCCTCTAATCCTATCCTGAACACCATCTTGTTGAACATGTGCTAGTTGTAGATAGAACTTACTAACCTAGCCTCTTCTTTTAGTCAATTATCTATGCCTACATGTTATAGGAAGAATGCCCTTCATATAACCATCCTGAACACTATTCTTCCTACCATGGCTGAATCATTGAAATTCGATAGGTTCAATGGTGATGAAGACCTTAATGTGCATAGTGATTATTTCATGAACATGTGTAGCAATTACCACAACTTGGACTTCACCCTCCTTAAGTTATTTTCACGGACCCTTAAGAGAACCATGTTAGAGTGGTATAACTCTTTACCTGATCATTCTATTCATACATTTGACCAACTTATGGATCTATTCCTCAAGCAGTTTTAGGCTAATATTGGTAGTAGGGTCACTATCACTGATCTTGTTCACTACAAGAAAAAATCCCAATGAAAAGGTCATAAATTTTATCTTCTAGCTATCAATCGATCTCCACTAGATCCCCTTTGCCCTGCCAAATGGTGATTTGTAGAGGATGTTCATTAGAAATCTATAGTGGGCATTGAGGGAGAAGCTAATATCTCAACCAATATCAAACTTTGCTAACATGTGTTCCACACTTATAGAATACTAGCACACCATGTTGCAATTCAGACATTATACTTTGAACCCTCATTGTGGGTCCTTTCATAGGCATGTCCATGGAAGGGTCTAGGAAGAATAAAGTCATAGCTAATATTGTGTCTATCCCTCTTAGAGCTACTACGTTGGGCTCACAACAAAATAGAGTCTTCACTAAATTGAATAACTCTTATTTGAGCATAATACAATGATTATTGAAAGACAATTTGATCACCCTTCTTGATGTTAGACTATTATCCGATAGTAGACCCTATCCATGGCAGTATGATAGATCAAATTTTTTTCATTACCATCATGTGCCTAGTCATGATATTGAGAGATGTTATCATCTTTGGCACATTATCTAGGATCACATAGACAATGGTGCAATCAAAGTTGATACATAGAAACACAAGTCAACCAAGTCCATTGACAATACCAATAGTGACTTGTAGATCTATGCCAATCCCTTTCCCCCATATTCGGAAAATTACATATCTGCATTGGATCCTTCTTCAGATGATGGTCCATTTGTTAACATGGTCACCATTACTCCTATTTTCTTTCCTCCTAGCGAGAAGGGAAGGTGTCTAACATGTCCTTATCATTCACCCCTCTGGATGCCTTGTATTGTGGAGAGCCTCTCCTTTATACATCTCCACTAGATTAAATGGTCAAATTGTCATGGGTGTGATGGTTGACCCTTCATGCAAAGTCAATGTCACTATAGAGGAGACTCTATTCAAGAACGGTTGGTATAGGCCTGCATATGATGAGTGTTGATAAACCCTAAGGACACATGATGGTTTCTCTATCCCTCCTTTGGGTAGTATCACCTTGATGGTCCTCATGGGACCTAAGGTTGTATCTTCTACATTTGTAATCATTCCTAAATCAGACCTATTTTGAGATAAACTAGGCATGCCCAAGTTAATTTCTATGGAGGCAGTCCCTTTAGTAACTCATAAATGTCTCAAGTTTCTCCATGAAGGTTCAGTGCATATCATACAAGATACTAGATATCGATCCCTGGTAGCCTATGGGGACTTTTTACTAGATCATTTTTGTCCTACTATAGTGGGGCCCATGCTTCCTCATGGGGATTTGATTTATTGTGTGTATTATCAGTATAAAATGGGGTAGTTGGCCCCTAAATCAGCTCATCCTAGCTTTTCATTGCCTCTTCCTGCATCGACCTTTTCTTCATCTATTCCAATCTTGGGGTAGGTGGTGCCTCATGTCCCCTCATTTTCGGGGGCTAAGGCTAATCTTGCTACTCTGAATAGACCTTCGCGTCTTCTCAGGACTACACAACCTTCAGTGGTGTCTTCTATTCCTATGACTGCACCTAGTGTAGACAAGGGAAAGGCACCTATGGTGTCAAAGTCTATGGCGTGCCCTTCCTTAGAGGTTCTAATCATGGCCAATATCCCTCGACCTTATTGATATGAGAAATAAAAGGTGTTCCTCCCATATTAATTCATCACCACTTGTTCCTATTTCACAACATATTTTTTTACCCTCCGTCCCTCTGATCGCTCCTCGAGCAAAGTGAGGTAGGGCTCCCATTGTTAAGAATGTGGTTCCTATCATGGACGCACCTCATGTTTCATTTGTTGGCCCTTCTCCTATATCTGACATGGTTTGGGAGGCCTCTTCTATGGATCATGATTCTATGGAGTCTTCTCGGGCTTTAGTTGGTGGCCCTCATCTCTGTCATAATCAGTGTGTGTGCAAGTGTAAATGATTTCAATGGGAAATGGCTTGAGAGTGCGAAGTCGCTTTATATTTTGTTGGTGCATCTTCAACACCTAGCTCTGTCATCTTAGAGCCTATTTCATTAGCTACTTTTGTCTCTATGACTTCTTGGGTTTTTCTTCCTACTGCTTCGGGGCCTACTAATGAACCTCCCCCTAAATGGGTGCAATTTTTCATTGCTCCTTCTTTAGAGCCACCCCTCATCACTTATTTTCTAAACATGCCTCCATTGTCTTAGCCCATTGATATGTTGCATATGCAGGTGGTGTCTAGCATAGTTTTCTTTGCTCCTCTTGTTTCACAACTGTTCCAAAACCAGAGTTTTCCTGGGCTCCTCTAGCCTGCTACGGTCAATAGAAGACCTATTTCTCCTATCTTTCCTAAGTGCAAGTCCAAGCAGGGCCCCGTCCAAGAGTTTCAACATCAAAAATCCTTGCAGGTATGTTCTTCATCCCTTCCTCTTCCTATTTCAATGCCTGGTGTTTCACTGCCCCTCTTCCAGAGGCCGAAAGTCTTGTTGTTGTTTCATCATCTCCAAGTGAGTCACCTATTTCCTCTATGAAGGCTTGCATGTTGGAATCCTTGGAGGACATACCGACTGTCTATGAAATTTTCACAATTGTTAAACCTTACCTTGTCCGAGCTTGTAGATGTAGACATTGCTACTACCTTGTCCCTCGCCCTCAGTGTAGGTGAGTTTCTTGAAAAGGATCTTGCAGTAGTCCCTCTTCAAGCTCGTCTTCCTTCTCACTATGATCTAGATTGGGAGGATGAATTTCTCCTAAGGGATGACCTTAAGAATGTTTATCTTTTATCTCTATCTATTTGCATGTGCTCTTGATCGTGTTCCCTCGTACTTGCTTTATATGTTTTCTCCCTCTTGGAGAACCCAAGCTACTTTGTAGGTGCTTGGAAATGGGAGGTTGATTGTCTTTATCCATTGTGCTCTCTTGGATGACCTGAATTACTCTATAGGTAGTCGGATATAAGAGATTTTTCATCATACCACTTCTTCTATCAGTTATCTCCTTGTTCTATTTATTGTATCTTTCTTTTCAACATTCAAGAACGATGTAAAGTGTTGGAGGCATCTTTTCACCTTTTTCCAAGTTGACCTAAATTTTTATTTTACATTTGTCTTCACATGCTCTTCTTCAAATCCAAGAACTTTGGCACTATGACGATATACCAATCTCACAGTTGTATTACATATATTTTCACATTGTTATGGATTTTGATGCCAAACTATCAGATCCCCCTATCTTCTTGCATTTCATTATCAATGTTATGGATATTTATGTGTCACCAGCACATGGTGACATCCAAGGGAAACATCTTGCTATGTTGACATGTCGATACTTCTCTTCTCCTTAGAATAAGACATCTTTCATGCATATCATTCTAAGGGGGGGCCATCATATTTTCACTTTTGCATGATCTGCATTTGTTATTTACCTTCTTGCATTTATTTTTCTTATCAATTGTTTTTTCATGTTTTCCTAGGTGGGGGCCAAACCACTTGATCTTCTTCTTTCTCATGTTTGCCTAGGTGGGGGCCAAACCACTTGATCTTTTTCTTTATCATTTTATTTGCATAGATGGGAGCCAAACCATTTAATCTATCTCTTTTGTTCACCTTTGTAGGGGCCAATCTACTACTTATCAAATCTATCTCTAATCATCCAATCACATTGCTATCTAGCATATCACTACCCATACTGGCCAAAAAAGTCTCACCCTATCGTATGGTTATCCATACTAGCATATATCATCGCCCTATTGTATGGTTATCCATACCAGCATATATCATCACCCTATCATATAGCTATCTAGCATGACACACTTTGCTATCCATACTGGCATATCTCATATAACAATGGTCACTTATCTTGTATCTTTTCGTAACAAGGGGCTTTCCTCCAAAGCGAGGCTCATTTATATTACGCTATCTTATCTAACATCTATCTTAAAATCTATCTTTTATCTTATCATCTGACATGTTAGTCTGTATCTAGCTTGTTTGCGATGTATCAATTAGTAATATATGTTTCAAGCTTCAAATTCATCTCGCTGGGGGAAACCTCATCTAATCAATGAAATTATGCCTCCCTGTCATGACTCTCTTATTTATCTTCTTCTACTTTTTCTTCACATCTCTTAGCAAAGAGATGCTCACTAAATTGGGGGAAAAATATAATATCAAAAATCTCACCCTATACAATTTAGTGCAACAAATGGCACCTTCCTCCACATCATTGAAGGTCGTGTATCATTGTTTTTGTCTTCTTGGAAATCTAGATCTCTTTATTAGCTTCAGACCAAAATACTACCAACTCTGTTGACCTATCATCCTTGGGACATTAGCGCAACTTAGAGACGTCTATGTGATACACTAGTGTGCCATGAATCTGACAGTCTAGAGGTGGTTGTTTGAGCATTCCAACTACACCCAAAAGGAATCGTAATGCCCCTGCATGCACCCACTAACATTAGTTTTTCATCCAAAGCCTATATCTCTCTAGTTTGAAGGCATTTTTGGGATTCTTGGATGTTTCTTATAGGTTGGAGCTCTTGGCCATGTTCTTGAGAAATATTCACAAATTTTGTAGCACTCTAGAGTCCACCATTGTTGGAGTCATTTTAACAACTCGTGCTTCCATCTTCATGAATCACAGAAGGAGAGTTTACTCACCTCTTCTTGAGTTGTTTAGAAATTTGAATGTCTTCATTTCAAATCTATTATTGTATCTATATTGTCTTTATCATTATATCTTTCCCATCGCTATTTCTCTGGGTTGTCCGTGGTGGTGGAAATACCAAAACGAGGATCTAACTTAGGCAAACTCTAAAAACACAACCGCAAAATTTTCCCTTCTTGCTTGTGTGTAGGTTGGTAGTGGTGAAAAATTTATCTTCTTGTGGGAGGCTTCAATCACAAACCAACTGTAAGTTTCCTTTTATTCTCATTCATTCTAATTCATCTTATTTTATCACTTCATATTTTGCAATATTTTTCTTATTTCATTTTTCTAGATTGTTTAGTTTATATTTTAGTCATCTTCTGCAAAGTAAGGTGCGGTCTCTGTATCTTGTCCATACAGGACAACAATGCACTACTCTAGTGTCCCTGACCTATGCACTCATCCTTAAAGATCGAGGCTTAGTAGAGTTCCCCAAGAGTCTTAGTTTGTAGTCTATTAGCTTAATTTATCATTTTCATCCCCTGACTGAACCTTAGCACCAATGTAAGTGAGGTATTGGAGAGTCAATTTGTCCTCTTGGGTTTATAATCCTTGAGATGACAAATTTCCTCCTCTACAAATTCAAGATTATGTCACCAAGGTAAATGAGTTAAGAGCTCAGCTGAAGTATTGTGGTATTGATAAGAAGGATGCGTAGTTGGTCTACAACTTATTCCAAAAGTTACAATCAAAATATGTACCATTTGTTTCTATCTTCCAAACCCATCACTTAATAGTGGGTAGTTCCTTCACTATGCCCACATTTGATGCATTCACAAAAATGTTGATTTTAGAGCAATCTAAGTTGATGAGCATGGGGATTCTCAAGTCTTAAAAGTCCATGGCTTTGGTGGTTAATCAGGAGAATCAAGAAAAGGATTCCAAGAAGAAGAAGAAGAAATTCAAGCCTAGGACAGAACAAGATAGAGGACAATCTTCCTCTCCATACAAGGATTCTATATCCTAACCTAAGGGAAAATCATATAAGGAGAGGCTTTCTTGTTCATATTGCAAGAAAAATGTTCATGATGAGCATCATTGCCACACAAAGCAGATTGATGAGTTGACCAACATTATCAAGAAGAATAACATTGATTTTCCATCCACTTATAAAAAGAAGGATTCATATCCTTCCCCTTCCTTGCAGTCAAAAGGAAAGGGACAAGCTCTTTGTGCTACTACAATTCATGATTCAGGGAGATGGCTTCTAGATTCAAGAGCTTCTCATCATATGTCATCTTTGTAGTCTATGTTCTCTTCATTTGATCCTTGTGGCATGCCACCGATTTTGATGGGCAATCATACATACATGAATGTGATTGGGAAAGGAACTATTGCCATTGGGGATAACTCCTTCAATGATGTGTTGGGTGTATGTCATTTGACAAACAATCTTATTTCCATGTAGCAGATCACTCATGGGGCAACAAGGAAAACTATGGAGTTGACACCTGATTCAACTTTATCATTAGAGACTTGGAGACTAGAGCTATTATTGCTACAGGGGTGGTAGATCATGCATCTTAGTTGTACTCCATTGTCGATTTTGTTCCTATTGATGAGATTGATTCTTCACATGATGATTCATATATTGAGAAGAACTCTGGGTACTTGAACTAGGAGAATGATGGGTTGGGGTAGGGTTGAGTGTGGGAGTATTGTCCAAGCAATACTTATAAATGGCACAAGTTAATCCCTAGTGTAATGAATGGTAAATCACATCAGAAGCACACAAGTCGATAGATGAAAATAAAAAAAATGGATAACTAATAGGTTTATGGTGTCTTAGATGATTGTATAAAAAAACACTTTAAATTATTAGTAAATTGTAAAAATAATATTAGAACTAAATATAATATAGTATTCTAATTTATAATATTAATATATATCTTTTTTATAATATTTATTAAAATATATAAATTGATTTAGAATGTTTTAAAGGATAGACTATAATTTTTAGAATATTTTTCAATGCCAATTTAAAAAACCTATAAGAAGTAAAATTTGATATTTTGACATATATTATTAATAAATATTAGCATCTAATATTAATATATATGATTTTATAACATTTATTATAAAATATATATTAATTTTGAATCTTTTCAAAAAAAAATGTTTATTTTTAATTTTAGTAATATTTTTAACAAGATTTTCTTGCTAAATACTTTGTAATATAAATTTACAAATTATTAATAGTTTTCAGTCTTTTTTTATTTTAATATTTTTTCCATATATAATATATATGATTAAAATAATAGTTAAAATATTAAAATATAATTTTTTCCATCTATTCAATATCTTTCTATGTAAAATGAAGACATTCAAATGACGACAGTATCATAAAATTTTCATATGAAAGATAGGGGTGACAGTCAAATTCGAGGTTGTTGACATCATGACGAATTCGCAGCGTGAAAGAAAAAAGGGTGCATTTCCTTGTTGAGACGGGTCGTGGAAGATCAATTATAGATCTTGATTTAACCATTGATACTTACTTTGAAACAGACTGTTTTGTTGTCTAGGCAAATCGAATCTTCAGTCGCTACTGTTGGCCACGGAAGGAAGACTGGCTTTATTTAAAGCCACCTAACTTTCCAGATATTAGTTACTGCCAACCTGTAAATGATAGCAATAATTGAAAACAAAAGAAGGTAGGATTTGACAGAAGCACAAACTATTGGAATCAAAAGAAGGCAGGATTTGATTGATGTATTCTTCGGAAGGACATTTTCCATATGTGTGTGGACAAGTGCGAGAAGAAATACCAAACAGTCAATATATTCCCTTGCGTTCTTACTTGTGTCATGTTAATCTCGTGCAAGACATGCAGTTTTTCATAAATATTGATTGTATAGGTTTGGAATTTCATGTAGGGCTTCCCAAAAAACAATTAAGTGTTTGTTGTTAAGTTTTTAAGGATTATGATGATCTCATAAGTTTTGTAGCACAATTTTAACTTAAAACTCGAAGATCTGAAATTTATAGTAGCTACTATAAATTTCAGATCATAGCTACTATTATAGATTGTGTTCAATCTCACTCGCATTCTTACTAGTTGATTTGACCATCGATGGATTTTTGTGTCTAAAATCTATGCAAATCGAATTTTCAGTCATTGTAGGCCATGATAATATTATTGAGTGACAACCTCTAAATGATAGCAATAATTGGAATCAAAAGAAGGCAAGATTTGACGGAAGTATTCTTCTTAAGGGCATTTTCCAAAGTTGAGTGAAGGAGCGCAAGAAGAAATACCATGCACTACACATGTCTCTGTTGAGTTCCTACTTCTGACAAGGTACACTCGTGCTAGACATGGAATATTTTGAAAATATTGGCTACAAAAGAGGAATGGCCAATTTCGACATATGGATGAAAGATCCCATCTTGTATCAGTTGAATTATGGAAGTTGAGTAATGTAGTATAGTAGTGTCTACATATGTGACTATCTCTTACTTGCATGTAATTAATGAATACTTGTTAATATATTACGACCTAGCAATTGTGTGAGGAATGACTCATTGTATAATGTGAGACTTGGGAAAATCTCACATGCATATAAAAGCTTGCATCCAAACATCTAAATCCTTTTAACATTTAGACAAGTTGACATTTAATTTAGGAAAACTCTCATAGACACAATATTTGACACAATCTAGAAAATAAGGTGATTAAATGTTCTTTAGTCAACCATGTCAAAGATATAGTCAATATGGAAGATGATCAAGGAATTATCAGCATATAAAATTTAAACATCTCGAGTGTTTTTAATAACACTAATCATTATAGCATTCTTTTCATCGTTTGTTAACTATTTTCTTAATCCATTAATTAAGATCTCATCTTAAGTTTTGTAGTTAGTAAAGAAAAAATCTATTAGACTTGGAGAAAAATTACTTAGATGTTAGCCCATTCAAGGGAAGTAATCAACTCAGACACTCTTGAGCATTAATCTATTGCTTATAAATAATTAATTTTTATTTCAAAAGTTAATTATTAAATGTTTCCTTTTGACTATATTATAAAATATCTTAAATGATTGTTTTTCAAGCCTAGAAGGCTACATTCACATATTCACAATCAAGTTTAACCAATCTTGTAGTTTTATTGTTTAGTCAACAAGGGTTGAAATTGCTTGCTTAGCTAAATCAAAATTTCATAAGGACTAAGCAAGAGCATGTGTACCTAACATGGCCTTGTAGACAAGACCCATCTTTGCATCTTTGCATCTTTTCACCCATCTAAGCTATGCTTAAGGGAGGGTGTTACTGTTGGTTTTTTATATTTATTTTTCCTTCACATTTTTAAGCATACTTAGGTTATATGAGACATGGTTTATGTGAGGACACATGGTCTAATCCATTTATTACACGTGTCAGTCTCATCCACACATGGGAAAAGAAATTAGAGTTGATGGCACAAGTAATATAACAAGGGTGACATTATATCAAGTTCTTGCCAATAGTGTAATTGTTCGTGTGAGTCTCAATTAATAATTAATGTTGCTAAAGAACAAATCTAATTTACATTGTTTCCCAAAGTGGATCAAGATAACAAATAATCAAGAACTTCTAAATAAATATTCAAAAGAGTTGTGTTAAGACTCCAAAGAAGGATTTGTTTAATAATTTGTTACTAATCATTACTTTTAATTAAGCGAATTAAATGCTTTAAGATACCATTTTATTAAAAATAAAATATAAAAAATAAATGATTTTTCTTCTAACTGTTTTTAATATAGACCAGTCGAGGCACCCGCATTCTACTAATGCAAAACATTTTTAACATACATATAATGCATGTCGGTGCATTATAGGGGCTGTATAGACGACGCCACACCTAGTTCAGCTACGCCCAAATGTTACAAACTTAGCTGAAACACGTTTCATTGCAAACTTAGACATTGCTATGACTTAGCGGAAACTTCCTAGTGTTCCGCTCCATCATTTTTGAAGTTATTTAATCGTTTACCATAGTCTCTTAATCCCTCCATACACAAAAGGGAACTTGATCTTATTCTCCACTTATTATGCACCTAGTAACTATAGGGAACTTCTTTGGAATTACATTTATTTGAACTATCATTTAAATTCACTATCCATGATGTTTCTATGAGTGTAAAAGGCATACAAATACAATAAGAAATACTCATTCATACCAATGTAGAGAGATTCAAATTTTAAATCATTCTATTTTATGAATTTCATGCAAAATCTTGAGATTATTTCACATATATAGCTTTCTATTAGCATTTCTCCTTTTTTCAAAAAAATTATGCAAATTTGCTAGACCAATAATAAGATAAAATATTTTTACGCAAAGAGAACCTAACAATTCCCAAATATACTATAATTGAATTGATCCATACAGTGGATAACATGACATTTTTGATGGTGCACTAATAATAAGACATTTCCCTAATACATGAAAGATTGTATCAATTTCTATTTGGAATAAAGACGTGTACTATATTCATACCCAAATATGCTATAAGTGTTATATCCCACTTGTGCCCTAGATGTTGATATGCTATATTTACACAATGCTACTTGCACTCTAGATGTTTATATGCTATATTTACCCAATGTTATTTGTGCCCTAGATGTTTCTATGCTATATTTGCACAATGTTACTTGAGCTTAGAATGATGAAGTGATGACTCAAAACTTTTATGTTGATGATTTGATATTGTAGACACCTAAATTGTCATGTCTAATTAAATAGATATTATTCATTTAATTATTTTACCTTGTCTTCAATTAATTAAATAAATTCTTATTTATTTAATTAATTCATTAATCCTCTTCTAAACCTTTCCTCGTTTAAATAAATATTTTGATTTATTTAAATTATCCTTTTCCTAAATTAAATAAATATTTTATTTATTTAATTGATCCCACTTCCTCTATAATAAATCTTTATTTATTTAATTAATTCAGCAACCTTTTCTACCCATAACACATGTCATCCATCTCCTAATTCTTCTATTACCTACCCCCTTCATGATTTAATTATTTCCTCTACCTACCCTTTAATCCTAGTCGACCATTTATCTTTACACCTTTTAATTTTATCTATCCATTTCCTATAGTGTTCTCTATATAAGAGGATGTTGTCTTCCTTTTCAATCTTAATCAATGTGTCTAATCAATCTAACAATCTAATCACTTAATGATTGGGTCAATCAAGCCTTCTTGCGATCAACCAATCAACCATAATCAATTATTTGTTGAGCTCTTGTGCACACATATTATTTAAGAGAAAATATATCAAACAAGATCAATAGAGATAGGAGACAATGGAGATTGAAACCCTACTTGACATGTGAATGGCAATATTATTTTATTTTGTTTATTTGCATGATCTTTAGTATCTCTATTGGTATTGGTGAATGTTTTATTGTAAGACTTGGATTGTTTGTGGTTGGATCTTTTTGGATTTACAATAGTTTATCATCATCAGTTTTCACCATATATAGATATTAAACGTGATAGTATTAAGATGTTTTCTTTTGTTGTTAAATAATGCAATGATAGGATTTCAAAAGAACTACTTGAATTGGCCAAGTCTTTATAGGAGATCATCATCCTTCGAGAAGGGAGGGGAAGTATCGTCAGGTCAAAAGATAGTGAAAGAAGGACTCAATGCCATTTGAAAACCACAACCATAAGTTTTCAGGTTGTCTCATGTTGACCTTGTTTTTCATCAACTTGTTGTGTCAGGTAACCCTATTTTGGTCTGACTAGGTGTTTAAGGTTTCACAACTCTAGTCTTGAAATTGGTATTACAAGGCTAATTATTATTATTGTTGTTATTGTTGTTTTATTTTTTTTAAATAATGCCTGGTAAATTTTTTAATGTGATTGACGATGCTGGCATGACATGCCCTCCAACTCCACATGAAACACTTTTGACCCAGAGCTATGAACCGATCTAGCCATAGCCGAGGGACCTCACCCCCACACTTCACTTGTTCAAAACTGACAAGCACAATGACTAGTGAGCTCACAATGTTGGTTCCCACTTTTTCGTACATCCTGATTTTTGCTGAAATGATACATTTTTTAGAAAATATAATGGTTTAAGCTTTAAGAGATCCAATTTGAAATAATTAATTGAAGAGAGTTAGATAAAAGACTCTTAGATCAAAATTTCTTGGATATAACCTCTCTACTTCTCAATCATACTTGCAATACATTCTCCTTTTGCATCTATGAAATACTGATAAAAAACCAATTTTACATTAGCTTTTGGGGGGTCAAACGAATTCGTTTTAGAAGTTTTGTTTTTTTAAGTATTTAGGCCTTATTATAAGCTTTCCAAATAGTATAATTTTTAATATATTTAATTTTATTAATATAATTTTATTTTATTTCTTATGAATGTAGCGTTTTCACCAAATGTGAACTTTTTTGTTCAATGCTTATGGAAAAATAGTAAACGTCACCCAAAAAATTCTGAAAAATATTTATGCACTAGGTATTGAAGTCCTCTTTCCAACCAAAAAAAAATAATTAATTTCGTTACATATACAACAAGCTATGTAATATCAAATGGACATATGTCAAAATTATAGTTAACTTGACTTCAAATCTTAATAATCTATGAAATATTGAAGATACTGTTACAAAATCAATTGAAAACACTAGATATGGATGTTACAAAACCAAATTCGAAATAATCATATTCATATCTATTATAGAAAAAAATTTATGCTATAGAAAGTGAGTGTCACTCTTTAAAAAAATTATTTTTTGAAAAAAAACTAGTTTTTGAGGGAAATAGAAAAATGGAAGCAAATCGATTCCAAAATTATGAAAATAATAATTTTAGAATCTACATACAAAATTACACAAATCACTAGTTCATATTATCTACAAATTCCTTACGGTTTAGAAGTAATAGGTGTTTGAATATAAAGTTTTTTTTTCTGAAAATGAATATTACAATGTCAAAGTTGGCAAAAAAGTTGAATATTTTTTTTGGTATGTTTTGCAATTTGAATGAAATGATTCCAAATTGGAATGAAATCAAAATGAAGGAAACACAATGGAAATTAATCAAAATGAATGAAACAATTTCTTTACGAGAATATTTGATCATTTCTGCTAATCCGTAGAACATAATAATCATTACATTTTGGAATAAACTCCTCATCTATAAAAATACCATACGACATATAGCTTTGAGAAGAGTGAACAACAACTAGAATAATTTTTGCGGAAGCTCTAAGAAGGAGAACTTAGCTACAAATTGGCCTAGGAAGGCTCATGTGACTCAATTTCAAGATATAATAAGGTCATGTTTTTTTATTAATCGTAGTAAGACTATGTGTGTTACTACTTTCCTTTCGAGTTTTCCATTCATGAAATAAACAAATTCAATAATAATACAGTGTATTTTATTGTATGGCTGTGATTAATTCTTCTGTTAATAGAAGAATATATTACACTATGCATTATACTATACATCTGTGAATGATTCATAAAATTAGTAAGAAATTAATAAACTCAATTATCTTTTAGTAGGGTTGTGATTAACTCTTCATCTGAGAATGAAAAAGTATATGCATGTAATGTCTATCTAGGCATTGTAGGCTTGCATCAAGAACTAAGTTTGGGACTGCAACAAAACCCTCTTAATTTTGGGGTGCATTTATACTTTAAGTATACTCAAGGAGAAAATAAATGAGTTGTTAAGAATGAACATTTATTTCAACTAATAAGATATACATGAAGTGGGAAATATCATTCAAATGTGAAAGCTACTTAAACGATTTATGATTAACCTCCATCAGTTGAGATGGTTAACTTATCCCTAACTTGGAAAGGAAAGATAGTCAAGAGTAGTTTGTTTGTACTCATTAATGTTATTTAGCATATCAAATACAATAAGTACACTTAGATATTGTAGTAACAACATAGTCATGTAAAGCATGCAAAAGATGAAAACATAAAGTGTACATGAGAGCTAGCAACTCTATATCTTGTCTTATCTTTTCAAATTAAGGTATTAGTTTAAATTCAAATCCTTGATACAATGAATTTAGAGAGGAATACATTAGAAAACTCATTAGAGAGCTACTATCTATTTGTTTAATTCTTGTAACACTCTCTAGACACTTAAATTTGACTAATTAGTGTAATCAAATTTAACTCCCTTAGTCGCTTGCATTAATTAAAAAACTTGTATTATTTAATTATATGTCATGTCCCATATCCTTTCGCTAAATTAATTTAATTAATAAAATTGTGCCCCATTAATTGATTAACCTTGTTATTTAATTAATTTCCTTTTTGAACCTTTCTTCTATTAAATAAAATAAATTCACTTTATTTAATTATATTCATTTTATCCTTTCCCTCTATTTAAATAATTTTAATTCCCCCACATGCTTCCTAACTAACCCAACACCTATCCTAACCTATGCGTTCTCTATCCACCTAACCTCCCGCCTTAGATGTATGGGCACATTACCAATTTTCCAACTATTGGAAAATATCTAATTTGGGTGGTTATTGCCCACAATAGACATGTGTCCTTAGAGACACATGCAATTCCCTTCCAAGACATATGTCCCTCTTGGGGACACTTGTCATTTTTTGTTGAGTCACCTATCCTCTTTGAGAACAAGTGTTGAATCTCATTCCACATTGAGGACAAGTGTCTCATTTCCAAAGCCCTTCATCTCCCCTCCATTTTCCAAGAAATTCATCCACTTTTTCACAATCATACCGTTGCCTTGATGATATCATCACTCATCCCACACATTATTTTTATCAAATCACTTTCGCATCAAATATCATGAAGCATAATAGATAATATGAGACATCATCGAGCGTACATAAAATTGAAGAACTCTCAAATTGATGCGGATTCTAGTTTGCATTTGCTTATCATTTTAGTTTTAGCTGTTATTTTAATGCTCTTATCTAGAGGTGTTTGATTCTTTGTCATTGTTTATTTTTTAGCTTAGCTTTTAATTATTTATATTTTTCACCCATATTTTCATCACACATCTTTTGGCATGCTCGGTGGGACCCACTTCATGGGTCATATCTCACGTTGGTTTTTTGTTTGAGTGCATTTTTAGCAGATTTTAAATACTTGCTAGCATAAACGTAGGAATACAGGTGGATTTCCGCCTCGGCAGAAGTCTATTTCATCAACAAATTTTTTTAATGAAATGGTAGGAACAAATTGAGAAATAGCGGGAATGCCACAAGAACCAGAAGGAACACATTCTCATTTTTGTACAGAGGTAAAAATATATTTTTTCTCTCAGGTCTATTTTTATTTTCTACATGCATTTAGCAGTAAAATATTAGGTTTGGGGGAAGAAATATCGGGTTTGAATGCAAAGATGGGAGGATTGCACTAATAGAATTAAATAGGAATTTTCTAGGTTTTTTTGTCTCGAGATTTTTTTTCTTTTTGGTTTTTTGCATTCTACTACTAAAATAGTTGGTTTGCTAGAAGCTATAGCAGGTTTTCTACTAATTTTGTTGGTAGTTTAGATATATTTATGTCATTGTATACTGTAGCGGGTTTTTTATATACTCTAGTAGGTTTTCACCTTGCTCTAGTGGGTTTGCACATAGATATAGCGAGTTTGCAGTATATGTATGGGTTACAACGGGTTTGGAATGTGTTTTAATGGGTTTGTTGGGTCTAGATTTTACTATCATTTTCTAGAATTCTTGTTTCACCAAATTATAGCTAACATACTAATTTTTATGTCTTGATGAGATTTTAGAAATATTTATATAGTCAATCTTGCATATTAAAGACCCCATGTGATGTAGGAGCACCACTGTAGTTCTAACCAGTTTGAGCAGTTAGCTTGGAGATCATGGTATTTCTTCATGTTTAAGAGTTTAGTGTTGTGGATTTGGATTTCTTTGCATTTCGATTTAATTCCATTATTGGCCCAGTGTTGATGTGTTCTTATTGGTTAGTCTTGCAGTTTGTTGGGTGAAAATGATTTTGGGTTGCAGTTGTTTTTCATGACTTGTGAATCGTTCATTTATGTTTCTTATGCCTTGTCTGATTTTCCTAGAGAACCTCTTTATATTTTATGCATTTTGAGATGTTCTTAGAGATTTGAGCCAGCATGTTACCATTAGCAAGTTTCATTATGAATTGGTTGGTCTTTGGGGTGACTTGATCAAGCTATTATTTTTGTGGATGATATAAAGAGAAGTTTTGTGAATCATTTGAAGGGACAGAAGATAGAGGATAGAAGATAGAAGAGAGATTGAGTGAAGATGTAGATATCAGTGAGATTCTAGCCCAGTAGGACTAAAGCCGAAAGGGCTAAGGTTCGGTTGAATGCTGAACTGATAGACTATTACCGGTTGATGAATTGATGTGTAGATGATCTGTGAATCTTATATTTGTGTTGTAAGCATTGTTTGTAATTGTGGGTTGTATTTCATCAAGTGGCATATGTAATTCATTTATGTTTTATAAGAATTATTCATACTATTTACCGCTTATGTATTTTGGTTGCATTATCAGTTGATCTTTCTGCTTTATCTAGTGTTGTGTTACCGGTAACTAGTTACCAGTATTTCTTACATAGTGTTTGTGTTAGGTTGCAAGGATGGGATTCCCTTCATTGGATCTCCCTACCTTGACTGTATCACCATGTTTTAAAACATGAACAATTTGTTGCAGGACCTTTAAAAATCAGTTTCACAAAAACATATTTCCTTTATTTTTTTAATTCTTGCAATTGTGTCTTCTACTTAATTTAGGCACACTTAAATTTTATAAATAAAAAGAACATCATGTCTCTTGTGGTTGGCATGCATTTATAGAGAAAACCTACTATAAACACACACTATCTTTTCCCTTGGTTCTCATGGTCCTGGATGGAAGAGAAAAGTGTTAGTGATGCTCATTTTTTGCTTTAGTACGTCAAAGGTTCTGCCTCTTGAGTAGCTGATAAGGATAAGTGAGAGGGAATGACCCAAGTGGTACTCTTTTGGTCTGCTATATAAATATTTGTGATTTTGGCAAAAACCATAATCAACTGGTGTCACTATGTTCTACTCATGGTTTCCCTCTATATCTACATGCAAATACCTTCGTGGTCTTGACGAAAGTCAAAATACCTTGGTTCTTGTGTGGTAGATGCAAAAAAACCTGTGTTCTACAAGTTGAAACATCTCTTGAATGAGCTATAAATATTGCATGTGTAACCAACAAATTACCCTAAAAGTTCTTCTGCTATGAATGAGTGTTTTAGTAGCCCCAAACCCTTCTACTTGTTGAATCAGGTGTTGTGATATGGACATATCAAAGAAACCCCACATGTACCCTTCAAATTAAGATAGTAAATTTCTCAAGATCTTTGGGTCCTTATAAATTCGAAGCTTAGCATGTCCAAGAATTCTATGTTAGGATAACCAGTGGACAACTGAGAGGGGGGGGTGAATTAGTTGTCAATAGATTATGAAACTTTAAGCACACAAAACCTTATACTGGAATAGAAGATATATTAATTAAGCACAAACATAAACCATAAAACAAATACCATGCATCCACAACACATAACACCAAGATTTGTATGTGGAAAAGCCGATAAAGGGAAAAACCATGGTGGGAATCCTAACCACAATTAGATGATACTTTTGTAGTAAGTATGTGATTACAATAAGGGCCCCACACATGCAGGAAGGCCAACTTCCTAGAGCACACTTCTCATCACAAAGGAGCCTCATTGACTACAAAAGATCTTGATAGTACAATATGAAAATAAGAGTGCTTGATGGAATAGTATCTCCTATGCCTAAATACAGTTCTGGTTAAGCTCAATACTAGAGGTCTATAACCTCTTACACAAACCCAATTCGATCACCTATGATCGACCAAAACCTCTGCATATGATTACAAATGTATTCACACACGGATAATCCCATAACCATCCCATACCATGATCTACAAAGAGATTTTACATCACATATATACAAAGCTTGGAGCTAAATAATTAGGTCAGCCACCTACAAGATAATACAATAAATCCATTACACAAACCCGCAAACCAATGATAACCCAAGTCATCCTAAGACCAAAACAACATTAACCAATCAATAAATCCAATTGGTAACGCATCAGGAGCATCTATCAACACATTACACAAATCGGTCCATAACCTAACAGAGTAGCACTAGACCTAAAATAGGTCGCAATAAGATAAATTCAACACAATCAATCAACTGAAACATGAACATAATAACCATCAACATCTTGATAACCTTCTAGAAGCCATGCCAACACCACTTATCGAATCCATTAAAAGATCTTCAACAAAGCTTTGTTGGTAAAACCCTTACCGGTAACAAAAAGGCTTACTAGAACATATGATAGCTTCTGGATCACCAAATCCCAAACCAACTAAATGAGATACGCACTTGAATGACTGAACCAAACCAATTCGACCAATCTGAACATATTAGAGACAAATCTTTTAATCAACATCACAATCCAACCACTCTACCTAAACCTGATGGACAACCAAATAAGCAAGTGTTGACATCAATGACAAACATCAATGCAACACATAATCAATTCCTCCAAATTGCCAACAATATCCCCCTTTGACATTGATGGAAACACTAGATGTGAAAAACATCCAAGTGCCAAGAAATGCCAAATAAGTCTCCCCCAATGGAAGACATCCATCAAATGATATAACAATGAAACTCTAAACCAAACCATAGACCTGAACCAGACCAAACTCCCCTTGGGACTGATATCTCTGTTAATCTCTTTTTTTCACATGAATACCTCTCCCCCTTTGACATTAATGTCAAAAATATGACATAAACATCAAAGAAAAACCTTAAAACCTCTAAACCACTTTGTTGACTACTCACCTTGAGTAGTAGAACCATTACATCAATTTGAAATGAATAACAACACTGATAATGCATACCGGACTAATGCCAATCAACATCACTTAAGTCTCTATAGGAGGGGTAGAGACCCCCAATCTGTCTCTAAAGTACTCAAATTATTCCTTGAGAAAAGGTTTAGTGAAGATGTATGCAATTTTCTCTATAGTGTTCACATAAACAAATCCAACTTCATTTGCTTCCACCTTCTCCTTCAAAAAGTTATACTTGATTGATACGTGCTTTGTCTTAGAATGAAATACTGGATTCTTTGATATGTTAATACCATCACAGTTATCACAATGAATAACTATCGGTTCATTACAGTCTACTTTTTATTCCTTTTGTAGTGTCATAAATTGTACACCCTTTACAGGGTAGTACAATTTCACACTTAGGATAGCACCCTCCTTAGTGTGTCTTACATCTTACATCTCTAATTTCCCTTTAAGAATTTAATTAATTAATTTAATTAAATCTAGAGTTATGTTTAATCACTTTACATGTTATAAAGTTGGGCCCTTTACCCTAAGTGTGCCCCTTTTCATCATATTCCTCCAATAAATCATTTAATCATAAACCCTAATTATGTCTTATTTCGACCTTTAAGGCCCAATTTCACATATCAAAATGTCTCAAAATTAGTTGTAACTTTTGTATGTGCTCTAATATCATCATATCTAACGACCCCAAAAATTTGGTGAAAGGTTGGTCAAACCATGGCGGGAATGCACATGGTCCTTGATTTTTTTCCCAAAAATTCTCGAGCATAATTCTATGATATAATAATGCTTAACCCAAAAACATTGGCAGGAAATTCAAATCCTAGGTTGGCCTAAACATGAAATTAAGATCTAGGGTTTCATACTTGAGAGCTCTCTTTGTTCATTTGAAGGGGTCTCCTTTTAACAATCTAAGAGGAGGTTTTTGGAGTTTTAGAGCCTTCTTTGCAATGAAGGAGTAGATCTTTGAAGTCTTCAATAAAATTCAACATTCATCCATCAAGCATTCATCAATCATTATTTCATTAATCGGGGGCTTTTGAGGATATAGGAGAACAATAGGAGATCACTGACTGAAGATTAAGTTGTACCTCTCCCTTGGGGTTGGGTATGGTTTCATGTTGTTTTCATGTCTTTGCATAAGATTCATTTTGATTCATATTCATGCTTTATATCACTTTACATCATGGATTTAGAGCATTTACTTTGTCAGTTGTAAGCAATTAGGGTTTGCTCTTTAGTTTTCCTCTAGGTTGTTTCCTTTCATTTTAGGATCTTGCACACACACAAGGCTCTTGCACACACATTTTCAGTACATTATCGGCTATTCATGGAGGGAAAAATCATCAAAATAGAGCTTTGACTAAGGCCTAACCCCATATAACCACCCAAAACCCTATTTTGCAGATTCAGTTATAGGTTCAGATCCGAGCGACGCAAGAAGCTTCAAGACCAAAGGAGCACACATAGACAATGTTTGAGCATAGATTTCATCAAAAACCCCAAGGATAGGGGTGTGGTTCCCTCCAGTCCTACCTTAGATAGTGGCATGGTACCCTAGTCCTGCCTAGGATAGGGGCGTGGTGCCCTAGTCCTACCTAGGATAGGGGAGTGGTGCCTTGGTCCTGCCCTCTATCAGTAGAATTTGGCAGAACAGTGTCTTGCCGACTCTAGAACCTATTTTATCAGTTGTAGTTCTAGAATTGCAGAATCAAGATAGTGGTGTGGCACCCTAGGCCTGGACATTTCTTCTTAGATCTAAGACACAAGTGTACCTTTGATTTTTCCTCCTAATCATTACTTTTCAGCACTATATCAGTTGTCCTTTGATCTGCATTTCCAGATTAGTGTTTTCTTGTATATTTGTATTCTAGGTTAGATTGTATTTTTGAATCACTCCTCTCTCTCTGATTTACAAATAAGGAATATAAAACCTAAAAGGTGATCCTTGACTCTCTCTTGCATACCAGAAGTAGCTTGAAGTGTGTCACCTCCCTAGGCTCTTTCATATTTTGTCAGTGTGTATGAGAGTGGGATTATCGTTTCCATACCTAGTCTAACTTTTCCCCCTACATTTATTTGGTGAACCCGGCGTGAATCCAATTGCATTGTTAGATCTAGATTTGGTATCTTTTCATTTTTTTTTGTAAACATTAAATTCCAAAAAAGAAACAAGTGAAAAAAAAATTCAAGAAAAAAACCAAAACAAAGTGATTTCCCTTTATTTGCTTGCATTGTGTGTTTAGATTTCATTTCAATTCTCATTTCAAAATGTCATATTTTTATTTGCAATATGTTCATTCTTTTGATGATGTATTCAAATCTATTGATTATGAGTTTAGTAAGGATGAATTAGATGAAGCTCTAGATGAGTTTTTGAACCCTAAGCCTTTTAAACCCTCATTTTGCCAAAAACTAACCAACCTTGTTATTTTTCCATTTCGTGGTGATGAGAAAGATAAGTTGAATGATTCCTCTCATATATACATTCCTATCAATACCTCCAAAAAATCTAATGCCATGGTGGACCTTCACAATTCCCTTTATGAGGTTATGTCTCCTTTTGAGTCCAAAGATAAACCTTTCAATCACTATGATCATGCTTTACTGGATGATGCCCTTGATGACTTTATGTCATTCCCTAAACCTTTAAACAAGAGTAATGCATCTAAAAGGTTAATCAATATGATCAATGTGAATGAACATAGCAAACCTCTTTTTGTAGTCCAAAGTGCTTGTTCTTCTCCAACTTCACCTCTTCCTAATCAACCTCTTTTCACGGTTCAAGTTGGATATAGTCATGATTCCTTTAGTAATCCAAACAAACCCATCATCATTGTTCAACGAAGGAATCCCACTAAAAGTTCTTATAGATATGGTGAATAACTAGCTCAAGAGAGTTATAATGCGGTTGCACATAGCTATAATACACAAAAAAATAGAAAACCTAATCCTCCTTTGGTTATTCCAACTTCTCTTCCTGATCCTCAACCCATTCTTCCTCAAGCACCTCACATTTCACAAACTCTTGGTAAGGACTATGACCTAGTTGAACAACTTAAAGCTACTCCTATGAAGATATCCCTATAGGATTTGATTCAAACTTCTTCAACTCATCATGGAATGCTACAAGATGCATTGAAAATGTTAAATGTCCCGCCTTTAGTGAAATCTAAAAATATGGCTTCCTTCATTAATTCTATCACAGAATCTAAGGCTTAGATTGTATTTACACTAGATGAGATACCCTCTAGTGAAATTCAACAAAAATATGATCCTTTGATGATTGTGGTTATCATAAATGATATTGCAATAAAGAGAACATTGGTGGATAACGGTTCTAGCCTTAATATTTGTAGCATTAACTTGTTGCATAAGATTAATGTTGATACATCTCTTATTAAGGAAGATTCTTTTACTATTTGAGGCTTTGATAATGTTTCTAAATCTTCATTAGGCATCATTACCTTGTCTATTAAGGTAGGTCATCTTACTTTACCTACACCTATCCATGTCATGTCTGGAGAACTAATGTATAAATTGTTTTTAGGGTGACCTTGGATTCATAGAATTCAAGTTGTCCCCTCTACATTGCATAGGAAAATTAAATTCATTTACAATAATAAAACACATACCTTGCTAGGTTACACAAGTCTCCAGGCCTATCTACAAACATCAAGTTCTAAATCCTCTTCAATTGATTCTTCCCCAATTGTCTTAGATAATTCCTCTAAAGATTCTACTCCTACCAATGTGACCACTTCATGAAACTTATCTCCAAAATCCGAATTGATTCCCAATACTTCCTCAATTGAACCTAAGGTTCTTGAGAGAGAACCTTCTCAACCCGATTCTACTACTACGAGCACCTTTTCTCCTAAGAAGGTTCTTGTAGAAGATGATTAAGGATCCCTAAATTTTAATCCTACTTTCATAGGGGAATATGAAATTTCCCCTAGAGAACCTAAGGTGAAATCCACTTTGTCTGGGCCATTGAGTAATAACTTTGTGGCAGCTTCCCAGACTTCGTTTCCTATTTCTGACCCAGAGGATTTTTACCCTTCGCTTTATGAAAATCCTCCTTCTTCCACATAGATGACTAATCTTTATGGTATTGGTTTTCACATCCTAGCTAGATATGTATATAATGGTAATGGATGTGGTGCTCAAGAACAGGGGATCAAGTTTCCTTTGGAAAACAACTTCTGTAATATGACATTTGGGCTTGGTTATGATCCTTTTAAGTGCACTAAAACCTCTAAGAGATCATTTATTAGTGTTAATTCCATTTATGCTTCTCTTTCACTAAAATACCCAGAGTATACTGATTGTGACCTTCTAGTGTCCTAGCTTTGGATGTTTTCCTAATGATGATTCCTTAGCCAAATTCTTGGGAGCTTATGACAACCGTCCTTGTTATCATTATAATCGTGGATTTTGTTATTGTCTAAATGTGGAAGCTTACTTTGGGAAATAAATAAATAATGATGAGATAGTGAAAGAATTTCCTCAGTTGAAAGATGCTCCTTAACAAAGAAATCTCCTAATAAGTGACACTATTGATATCAGGATAGATCTTTATGTTGAAGATAAAATCATTAAGGTAGGAAGATGTCTTGACGAAGAAGAGAAAAAATAATATTTTAAGTTATTACTTGAATTTCCTAAAATATTTGCTTAGATATACTCTGATATACTTGGCATAGATCCTAATATTGTCACTCATAACATTGTCCTAATTCCTGATGCTAAGCTGAAAGATTTGCCCTAAAGTGGCATTACTTGTTAAAGATGAGATTGAAAAATTGTTGGATACTGGGTTCATTCATCCTATCGATTATTCTCCATGGATTTCAAACATCGTGGTTGTGGCTAAGCCTAATAATAATATTAGGATGTGTACGGACCTCCATGATCTAAATAAAGCCTCTTTACAAGATGATTTCCCTCTCCCGAATATCGATATGATAGTAGATTTCATAGCAGATCATGCCCTATTATCCTTAATGGATGGTTTCTCTGGATATAATTAAATCTTTATCAATCCTCAAGATCATTATGCATAAGACTTTAGAATATTACATTGATGATATCTTAGCTAAATCCATTCTTCGTATAGATTATGTTAAGATCCTTCCCCAAATATTTGAGAGAATTCATAAGTATAACATGCACTTGAATCCTCGAAAGTGTGTGTTTGGTGTGGATAGTGGGAAACTATTAGGGTTCATAGTTTCACATCGTGGCATTGAGGTAGATATGAAAAAAATTAGATGCTATTGTTAACATGCCACCTCCTATGAATGTCTCCTAGCTAAAATGTTTGCAAGGAAAGATCCAAGCTATTCGTAGGTTTGTTTCTCAACTTGTGGATCGTACCTTTCCTTTTACTCAATTTATTAAAAAGGATACCATTTTCCAATGGAATAAGGATTGTTGTCAAGCATTTGAAGACATAAAAGCCTATGTGGCCAATCCTCTTGTTCTTTGACCTGCTGATCCTACTAACCCTTTCCTATTATACATAGTTGCTTCCCTTCATGCTCTTGAAACATTGTTGTCACAACATGATAAGCATGGTAGAGAATGTCTGGTTTATTATATAATCTGCACTCTACTCGATTATGAAGTCCGATATTCTGTGATAGAAAGGCAGTCCCTTACCTTGCTCTTTGCAACCCAAATGTTAAGGCATTACCTTTTGAATGTTGAAGACCATGTTATCATAAAATTTGATCCTCTCAAGAATCCTTTCTCCAAAACTGACCTCCTCAGATGCTTAGTTAAGTGGGTTATGATGTTGACTAAGTTTGACCTTAAGTTTGTCTTGTAGAAGACAATAAAGGGTCAAGTGCTGACTGACCACTTGGTTCAGTCTCCATCAACCTTATCCCTACCTAATCCAGAGTCCTTCCCCGATTAATACATTTTATTTATTAAGATTGATGAGACTTGGGAATTATATTTTTATGGCTCTATATGTCGTACAAGATCGTGGGTAGGGGTGATCTTAATTTCTCCTAAACAGAAGCCTATCCCTTTATCATATTGTCTCAATTTCTTGTGTACTAACAATATTGCTCTTATAGTAGGAATTAAAGCATCCTTAGCATTAAATATAAAACATCTACATATCTATGGAGATTCTCAACTAATCATAAGACAAGTGATAGAATTTTATCTATCTAAGGAAGACAAGTTATCACAATATAGAGATTTGGCTATATTCTTGTCACAAAAATTTGATTCTTATACCATGGAGCCTATTCCTCGAAAAGATAATTGACATGCTGATGCAATGGCATGTGTAGACTCTCTTGTATCTTTAGAGGATCCCTTGCTAGATCTTAAATTCACTATTCACAACCTCACTACCCTGACTATTGCTAACAATCCTAGTGATGTGGCATATTGTTGCACTATAGACTCTAATGAATGGTACTCGCATATCATGAGATATTTGAGAGATGGTTACCTTTCTCGACTCTTCGAACAAGAATACTAGGGCTAGAATACACAAGTTGGCATCTAGATACATTATCCTTTCTAATGTTCTTTATAAGAGGGGTTATAATGGCCTTCTCCTTCATTGTCTCAACAAAGCTGAAATCCCTATTTCCCTCGAGGAAGCACATTCAGGTGCTTGCGGGGGAAATTTTGGGGGTACATCCTTATTTCAGAGGTTGCTTCAAATGGGATATTATTGGCAGACTATGGAAAAGGATTCCTTCATGTTTGTTAAGAGATGTCATCAGTGTCAGCAGCATAGCAATTTGATCCATGCCCCTACCCAAGAACTTCTATCTCAAGTAGCATCTTGGACCTTTTCTACATGGGGTTTGGATCTTGTTGGTAAAATATCTCCTCCTTCATCTCAAGGACATACTTTCATCATAACTGCAACTGATTACTTTACGAAGTGGGTGGAAGTTGTTCCTCTTCGATCCACTACCGCTATAGTAATTTATCACTTCTTTTTTGAAAATATTATTTCCTGATTAGGAATAACTTCCGCCTTAGTTTTGGATTATGGAACTTCATTTAAAAATAAGGATGTGAAGAATTTTCTCGAGAAATATCATATTCAACATAAATTTTCTACACCTTATTACCCTCAATCAAATGGTCAAGCTGAGTCTTCGAATAGGATAATTGAATAGATTCTTCTAAATACAAGAACAAGCATGGTAAGGATTGGCATACTCAATTAACCGACACTCTTTGGGCCAATTGGACAAGTATACGTGTTGCAATGGGTTGTACTCCTTATAATCTTGTTTATGGTGCCGATGCCATTATGCCTTTGGAGTTAGAAATTCCCTTTTTCAGAGTTTCTCTTAGAGGTATAATGGATGATGACTCTTATAGAGAACAAAGACTTCAAAAACTTGAAATGCTTGATGAACAACATATAAATGCTCTCGAGCATATTCAAGCATATCATAAAACTTTGCAAAGGAGTTATAATGATAAATTTTTTCAACATTCCTTCTCAGTAGGTGATCTAGTGCTTTATGAGAATCTATGTAACATGAATGGTTTACTTGAAGAGAAAGGAAAATTCCACCCTAATTGACTTAGACTATACATCGTTGTCGAGGTCTATGGATCAGGTTCTTACAGGATTGTAGATGTGCAAGGTACACCTCTCAAGGAATCTATAAATGCTATGCACCTTCATAGATACTATGCCTAGTTGTTCTCTTTCTTCCTCTCCCTCTTTCTCTTTGTCTAGAGTATCTTCTCTCTCTTTGTACCTTTCCTTTCTTCAAAATAGCATAATGTGTTAGCATGTCTTCATTAAAGTATGTGGTATTGAATGATACTGTATTATTTAGTCTACATTACTTCATTCTTGACAAGCATGTCCCTTCACTCTGTTGTTTATCTTGGATTCACTTATGTAAATTGTAATAGATTTACATTCTATATGTGCTAGAGTATTATACAATTTCTTATGTGTTAAGTAGGATTATATCATGTTATGATTAATTAGAGTTATTTAAATCACATTAGTCATATAGTTCTTAAGATTAACACATTTTTGTTCTACATCAACAAAGTAGCATTTAATTAAATACTTAGTTATTTAATTAAATCACAATTGTATCAATTTAATTATAAGGCATTGAGAAATCAATCACATGGAAATTAAATTAGACATACATATTCATCACCAAATGTGTTACTTTTAATCTAAGTAAAGCATACATTGTTTAAGTACTAAAATAACATGTTTGAGATATAACATGGGAATAAATACATACATATACATGAGTGTCATAACATATACATCAACAAAAAATGTCTTATGACATAGTAAGATCATCTCCTATTCCCAAGACTAGTAGCTAGAGGATGGTGGCTAGATGTCCCCTTTTTATCTGGCCATGGAGGTGGACCCATGGGTGTGTATCACAATACATACCATGAGTGACTCCATGAGGAGCTCCCGTGATCCTTCTCCATCATAATCCTAAGATATGTGGCTGCCTTTATTTCCAATGCTACTAGATCACACTCTGTCTGTTGTAATCTCTCTCATAGGACCTTCATCTCCATTTGAAGAGGGGTGAATAGATCCTCATGGTGTCCTACACTCCTTTGTGATCTATGCACTATCTCCAAGAAACTGGGAATGTGTGTGATAGGGAGATCCCTTAATTTACCATCAATTAGGATTCTTTGATGGTTTTCTTCCATCCTTTCCTAGGTTTCAAGTCTACTCTAGTAGACTTCGAAGGGCTTCCCTACCATTTGTTTGCTTATCTCACCTTCCTCAACCTCACAAATTATGCTTGCTCACTAAATCCTTGCAGGGGTGTAGGATACACACACATATGTTCTCTTATTGCAAAACCACCCATCTTGTTTGGTTTAGCGAACTTTTCCTTATTGAATTCACAATGTCATGGTTTCAAGCTTGTAGCCTTCTGGATCTTCTTCCAGCTCTGAATAGATCCCATCCCTACAAGTTACCTTCTTTACGTTACTGAAACCTAGCCAGACTACTTCCAAGATCGCTTAGGCTCAGTATGCAAAAATGGCGATTTCCATTTCCTGGTTTCCTCCTACTGCTATTCTACTCATACTGTATATTTTTGGCTCTTCCTGAAGTGCTCCAATGGCCGCGTGGATCCCATAGTGGAGTTTCAAGACAGAGCCATATTTATAATGTGGATTGAAAACAAAGAATGAACAACAACAAGGAAATTCTATTTACAAAATTGTAATGAAAAACTTAGCAAAACAATACAGAATAGTACTTCAGTGATCGAAACCAGAAAATAGGCTATTGTATTTCTTTTTGTTTATTCAAATATTCCAACCCTTTACAAATGATCGTTGGTCTTTTATACATTTTCCTTTCTGTTATGAACTCCTATTGGACATGATTGATTTTTTTACTAACGGTGTCCAATAGAAACTATCATACAGGTCCCATCAAAGCATCGGGGTAACATCCAAAGAAGGTTACCGATGCCCGATGAGAACCTCCAACTCTTCGCACTTTCCATTGGGTCATTAGGTGGCAAGACATTATGTTTTTTTGATGGCCGATGTCTCCAATGTTGACTTATCGAGATAATAAGAAAACATCCCTCCCAATACCCGACAACTCTTTCCCCAATTAGCACTTTCCTATCGGGTCCACGGAATAGCTTGAAACTCCTCTCCTCGATAGCCGATGACAATCCTCCATACCCTTGTTTGGTCATCGGGTCATTGGGGTAGTTTGAAACAACTCTTTTTGATAGCCGATGAAAATATGCCACACCTTTGTTTCCTCATCGGGTCATTGAGATAGTTTGAAACCACTCGTCTCGATAGCCAATGACAATACTCCACACCATGCGAACTCATCGGGCTATCAGGTAGCTAGAAACCACTACCGTTGATACCCGATGGCTCTGTTCCAAGCCAATGCTAACTCATCGGGTTATTAGGGAAGCTTGAAACCACAAACGCTGATACCCGATGGCTCCACTCTAAATTCTTACTCATCGGGTCATCGGGGTAGAACAAACCCACTCCTTTTGATGCCTGATAACTCACTCCAAACATTATTGACTGCATCAGGATAAGTCCTGTCGATTGGGGTAGGTCTTGCAGATAGGTAAAATGTTGGTATTTTGGTATGGTTTTGTCATTGATGTCAACACCTACTAAAACTCTAGCACTTTGGAGATCCAACTACATTCACCTGCAAGCAAGTAACTATTGCACCGTCAATGGTATATGGTATACCGGCAAGATATAATGATCACTGGCACTTGGAATGGCATGGAAGAGACCTGGTAATATCGAAGACATCGTGTGGACATTTTGTCTTGAAGGATTGGGTATTGATATATGTGTGGGGAAAAAAAGCGAGACTAGGCTAACATGCCCTAATCCTACCTTTTGACACACATTGTGGAATACGAAAGAGCCTAGAGGTATCACACAATTGGCTACTTCTTTTTGTAAAAGAGAGAGCCATGGGCTACCTATTAGGGTTTCTATTCCTTTGTTGTAATTGAAAGATAAATGATGCAAGTTCAATTCCTAACCCCAAAGTGCAAGTATGAACTAATAACAAGATTGCAGAATTGAGATTGAACAGTGGAAAGTTGTAAACACAAGGACAAGACAAGAATGCAGATGTGTACCCGAAGTTAAAATTTGAGTGAAAATGTTCAGGACGGGGGCGCAGGCATCACTGTCCTGATTCTGCTCCTGAAAATTGTTGTTTTGCAACCTGAAAAGCTGTCGGAAATGCTGAAACTTGATGTCTGACTGAGGGACCAGGGCCCCCAGCACCACTGTCCTAGGGACCAGGGTGCCTAGTGCCCCTGTCCTGGTAGGACCAAAGCACCCCATGCACCTATTCTAGTCTTTTACCCTGAAATTTGGTGTGTAGCTCAGTTTCTGTCTGCTTCTGTCGGTCCTGCAACTTGCAGTGTCATCCTAATCTAGAAACCTGCACTTATATCTGAAAAGGTATGGTGGGCAGCTATATAGGGTTTTGCCTTAGTCAAACCCCCACTTTGGTGATTTCCACCTCCACAAATAGCCAAGTTGAATTGTAAAAGTAGTGTGTGTGTAGACCTTGTGTGTGTGCTAGATCTTAAAATGCAAGTAAGCAAACTAGAGCAACCTAGAAAGTAAACCCTAATTGCTTGTAAATGATAATGTAAATGCTCCAAACCAAGATGCAAAGTGATCTAAAGCATGAATACAAATGATATAATGAGGCTTATGCAAAGACATGAAAACAACATGAAATCATACCCAACCCCAAGGGAGGGGTACAAGCCAATCTTCAGTCGGTGATCCCTTATTGCTCTTCAATGCCTTCAAAGCCCTAAATGGATGAATGAAATTGATGAATGCTTCATGGATGGATGTTGAATGTTATTCAAGTCTTCAAAGATTTGCTCTTTCGCTGCATAGAAGGTCCCTAAAACCAAAATTCCTAATCCTTTCAAATGAAGAAAGAGAGCTCTTATATATGAAACCCTAGGTCTTAATTTCAACTTTTGGCCGACCTAGAGATTGAATCTCCCGCCAATTTCTTAGGGTTAAGCTTTATTTTATGATTGGATCGCGCTCCTAAAATTTCAGGAAAAATGTCCTGGACCATGTGCACTCCGGGTGCCATGGTCTCGGGAACTTCTCACCAAATTTTCAGGGCCATCGGATATGATGATTTTAGAGAGAATCCCAAAGTTACAAGTGATTTCGAGATGTTTTGACCCCCGAAATCAAGCCCCCAAGTTCAAAATAGGACCTAATTAGGGTTTTTGATTAAATGATGTATTGGAGGAATAAAATGAAAAGGGCACACTTTAATGAAAGGGCCCAACTTTATGATGTGGAAGATGATGTAATAGAACCTTAGACCTAATTAATTTAATTAATTAAGTGCTAAAGGGAAAATCCGATGCAAAGTGCAAGATGCGCCAAAGCGGGAGCTAAATCGAGTGTGAAATTGTACCCCTTTCATGAGTGCATACAATTTTTGATGCTACATTTAGCCCCCACTTTAGTGGTCATATGAGTACTACGTGCATATGCAAGCTAAAGTACAGGAAAGTAAACATTATTTGAGAAAGGATATATCCAGAAGTCTGTCGAACGAAGCCCTCAACGGTATCTGTAGTACACAGTTAGGAACTGCACCCTACAAAACACACGTTAGATCACAAAATCACCTAATGCTTACTAAGGAAAGTGATGAAATTTGCAAGTAGCTATATGCCCCCCCTGTTTTGGCTTGCTTATTAGGGAGGTGAAATAGGATAGCATGTTTACTTATGACAAATTATGTGAGAGATTATTGATGAGAGATGTTCACTGAAGAGGCTTCATCAGAGCACGTTTTGGAACATCCCGGGAGTAAGGGAACAAAATTACAATTCCTACACAACAAACAGTTCAAAAATCGCATCTCCCAAACTCAAGTTATGATGAAATGAGTGATAGAGGAAAATTAGGGTTTTGAAGTTAAAGGTAAAGGAATGAAAATATATACCTTGAAAGTGACTATTGCATTTGTCACTGTGTTGATTTCTGAGTATTGTGCATTGCAGTAGAGCCCACATAGCCATCATCATGCCTTCACGATGACCGGAGTGTCCCACAAGGATGGAGATCATGCGACAGGCCATGATCAGTGACGAGCCACTGGACGAGGTGAGTTGACTAAACTTTGACATTGACTTTTTGTATTTCTATTGACTTTGAGTTTCTGTGATCGAATGCGGGCCCTAGAATCTGACCCTGGGTCCCACCCAGGGCGCCATGCGACAGTTTTCATTTTTTGCATAGATGATTTTGATGATTGAGTACTGATTTCACTGATGTTTTTGCATTGCAGGGTCTCCCATACATGAGAGAGCACACTGTGGGGCAGGTTCTTTGCAGTCTGTGAGATCAGATTCCCTAGCTAACTCAGGCAGAGAGGGATACGTTATCGATAGTGGGATTATGGTATGTGATCTTCATGTCGGCCATTCGATTCCATCCTGCGATGTTGATGGCACTTATGGAGCGATGGGATCCTGAGACATGTACATTCCATCTCCGAGTAGGAGAGATGATAGTTACACTTGAGGATGTGTACCGCATACTTCGTCTACCTATCAGAGGAGCCACCGTGACATACGCAATCGATCGGTCAGTGGAGGACTATCAGAGGGAGGAAATATACTACATACAGAGAGTCATGCCAAGTGAGACTAGAGGTTGTATCATGATTAGTTGGCTCTTACATCCGACAGGAGAGGTGCCCCTTGTGAGATGTCTTATGATTGCCATCATTGTACTAGCTATCTGCCCTAATGGGCGAGGTACGCACATGCATGGGGGTCTCACATGGTGCATCAAGGCTATGGAGAGACATAGGAGAGTATATGCTTGGGGTCAGAGTATGCTTGCACATCTCTATCATGACCTTGAGGAGTATGTGTTTGGATAGTGTTGTAGCTTGATGACATGCACACTTCTGCAGGTGTGGATATTTGAGCACTTTTCATGCACTAGGCCTATCAGCTATCCGATGAGTGCAGCTAGCGAGCGACCTAGGGTGTTTGCCTATCCACTTACCGACGAGTGGAGATTTGGGGATCTACTATATTGGAGAGTGACATTCAATAGATTGACAGTTGAGGTGACAATATGGAGACCATATCTGCGGATGCATAGATGGGATGAAATGGAGAGGCAGCTAGCATGCTTACTAAGGAACCACCTACTGAGAGGACGATACTCACATATCATAGTCCCATTCTACTTTGATCAAGTATGGAGGCAGTTTGGGCTAGAGCAGTGTGTTCCAGCTGATGTACCTATCTATACTTGACACTCGTGAGTCCTTCCCAGACCCAGAGTAGTAGCGAGACCTACAATAGATGATATTGAGATTACAGATATAAAGAGGTCCGATCAGGATGTGGTCACTGATTACTTCATAGATCCTGGAGCACAGCGTAGGTATCTCTCATGGTTTGTGAGGACATACCCAGGGCCTATCTTTCTACCAGATTACCCAACAGGCCATCCAGGTCCATGGAGACATGGAGACTGAGATGAGGATCAGGGATCTAGATCGGAGGAGGCAGAATATCCTGATCCACCCATAGGAGATCAGCCTAGTGCCGAGGAGGATGACACAGATAGAGATGATGATGAGGAGAACAAGGATGTGGGTGAGGATGCAGATGAGGATGAGGATGATAGAGATGATGAGGAGGAGTCAGATGCAGCTCCCCACCATTTAGGAGATGATACCATAGCCTTGGATCCTCCTCTTATTCCCCAAAAGGGGGAACACGAGGCGATACGGAGATCTGTACCCATCGTGCATAGATCATTTGAGCATGGGGAGCCTAGTAGTTCCCATTCACAGATGCTACCATTTCACGATCCCTACTAGTGTGAGGGAGATCCAGGTATAGTAGGTTTATATTGATTGATTAATGTTTTGATGATATAGAATGGTACTAATACAAAATCTGTTCTACTGCTACAGCTAATGTGCGGGAGTGGCGTTCCTTGATCCAGCAAGCAGTGATAGATATTTCCATGATGGCATAGATCCCTAGTTCCTCACAGGTTGCTTATAGGCCTCAGGGGAACGTGGGTCAGCATGAGGACTTGTTTTCCCCATTTCGAGTATAGGTGGAAATATAGAGGGAGAGAGAGAAAGTTCTATCAGAGAACCTTTAGCGGGCACAGCGTGACCTAGCAGCAGCTTTGGCCGAGGCTACCTCATATCATGTGATCCTTATGGATAGGGATCGTAGGAGTTCCTCTCGGAGTCATTCACGGTCTATATCACGCTATACACCTATGGGTCCACCTTCACGGTTAGATCAGGATGGAGCGTCTAGTCGTCACTCTCCAGCCACTAGCCCTAGGGATGGGAGATGATCTCATGATGTAGGATAGGTCACATTTTGGATGTATAGTGACCTACTTTTGTATATGAAAACATGATCCACATATATATATATATATACATGCTTCTCTTTGTCTCAAACGTGTTATCTTTAATGCCTAAAACAATGTCTATTTTGATTAAAGTTAATACATTTGGTAGATGTACATGTATGTTTTGAATTTAATTTCCATGTGATTGATTTCTCAATTCTCCATGATTAAATTGATACATGTGTGACTTAATAAAATATTTAATAAAGTACTACATTGATGATAGAGAAGAAATATGTGTTAAGCCTAAGAATCCTATAACTAATGTGATTTAATTTTAAACTTAAACACAACATGATACGATTCTACTTAACACATAAAGACATTGTATAATATGCCAGCATAATGGAAATGTAAATCTTTTGCAATTTACATAAATGAATTCAAGACAAACTATAAAGTAAAGAAACACGCTTGTCAAGGACAAAGCAATATAGATTAAACACAATATCATTTAATTCTATTTGCTCTAACCAAGATATGCTAACATATTACCCAATTTTGAAGAACTGAAAAGAAGATAGATGAAATGAAAGATAAGGAATGAGGAATTAAGCATAGTATCTATGCAAGTGCATAGCATTTATAGGTTCTTTAAGATGCGTACCGTCTACATCCACTATTTTGTAAACACCTGATCCATAATCTTCAATAACAATATACGGTCCAAGCCAATTAGGACTAAATTTTCCTTTTTCTTCAGGTAAAGTATCCACATTGCACTGATTCTCATAGAGAACTAAGTCACCTATTGAGAAGGAATGTTGAATAACCTTATCATTATAGCTTCGTTGTAGAGTTTTGTGATATGCTTGAATATTCTCAAGAGCATTTATACGCTATTCATCAAGCATCTCAAGTTGTTGAAGTCTTTGTTCTCTATAAGAGTCATCATCTACTATACCTTTGAGAGAAACTCTAAGTGATGGAATCTCTAACTCTAAAGGCATAATAGCATCAGCACCATAAAAAAGATTATGAGGGGTAGTTCCTGTAGCAATTCGTACAGTTGTTTGGTAGGCCCAAAGAGCATAGATTAGCTGAGTACTCCAATCCTTACCATGCTTATTCACGGTTTTGCGAAGAATTTGTTCAATTATCTTATTGGATGATTCGGCTTGACCTTTTGATTGAGGATAGTATGGTGTAGAAAATCGATGTTTGATATGATATTTCTCGAGGAATTTCTTCACGTCCTTCTTCTTAAATGATGTTCCATTATCTGAGATTATAGTGGAAGGTATCCCAAATCGAGAAATAATGTTTTCTAGAAGAAATTGACAAATCACTTCAACAGTAGTAGAGTGAAGGGGAACAACTTCTACCCACTTTGTAAAGTAATCTATTGCGGTTATAATGAAAGTGTGTCCTTGAGATGAAGGAGGAGAGATTTTACCGATGAGATCCAACCCCCATGCAGAGAAAGGCCAAGAAGCTACATGAGAACGAAGTTCTTGGGCAGGAGCATGAATCAAATTATTGTGTTGTTGACATTGATGACATTTCTTAACAAATGAAAAAGAATCCTTCTGCATAGTTTGCCAATAGTATCCCATACGAAGCAATCTTTGAACCAAGGATTTGCCTCCAAAATGCCCCCCACAAGCACCTGAATGTGCCTCTTCAAGAGAAATAGGGGATTTCCTTATTGTTTGAACACCGAGGCTTATTTTGGAAGAGAGATTGATAATGTGTGGGGAAAAAAAGCGAGACTAGGCTAACATGCCCTAGTCCTACCTTTTGACACACATTGTGGAATATGAAAGAGCCTAGAGGTATCACACAATTGGCTACTTCTTTTTGTAAAAGAGAGAGCCATGGGCTACCTATTAGGGTTTCTATTCCTTTTCTGTAAATGAAAGATAAAATGATGCGAGTTCAATTCCTAACCCCAAAGTGCAAGTATGAACTAATAACAAGATTGCAGAATTGAGATTGAACAGTGGAAAGCTGTAAACACAAGGACAAGACAAGAATGCAGATGCATACCCAGAGTTAAAATTTGAGTGAAAATGTTTGGGATGGGGGCACAGACATCATTGTCCTGATTCTGCTCCTGAAAACTGCTGTTTTGCAACGTGAAAAGCTGTCAAAAATGCTGAAACTTGTTGTCTGACTGAGGGACCAGCGCGCCCAGCGCCACTGTCCTAGGGACCAGGGCACCCAATGACCCTGTCTTGGTAGGACCAAGGTGCCCCACACCCCTGTCCTGGTCTTTTGCCCTGAAATTTGGTGTGTAGCTCAGTTTCTCTCTGCTTCTGTCGGTCCAGCAACTTGCGGCATCGTCCGAATCCCGAAACTTGCACTTATATCTAAAAAGGTATGGTGGGTGGCTATATAAGGTTTTGCCTTAGTCAAACCCCCACTTTGGTGATTTCTACCTCCACGAATAGCCAAGTTGTATTGTAAAAGTAGTGTGTGTGCAGACCTTGTGTGTGTGCAAGATCCTAAAATGCAAGTAAGCAAACTAGAGCAACCTAGAAAGTAAACCCTAATTGCTTGTAAATGATAATGTAAATGCTCCAAACCAAGATGCAAAGTGATCTCAAGCATGAATACAAATGATATAATGAGGCTTATGTAAAGACATGAAAACAACATGAAATCATACCCAACCCCAAGGGAGGGGTACAAGCCAATCTTCAGTCGGTGATCCCTTATTGCTCTTCAATGCCTTCAAAGCCCTAAATGGATGAATGAAATTGATGAATGCTTCATGGATGGATGTTGAATGTTATTGAAGTCTTCAAAGATCTGCTCTTTTGCTGCATAGAAGGTCCCTGAAACCAAAATTCCCAATCCTTTCAAATGAAGAAAGAGAGCTCTTATATATGAAACCCTAGGTCTTAATTTCAACTTTTGGCCGACCTAGAGATTGAATCTCTCACCAATTTCTTAGGGTTAAGCTTTATTTTATTATTAGATCGTGCTCCTAAAATTTCAGGAAAAATGTCTGGGACCGTGTGCACTCCGGGCGCCATGGCCTCGACAACTTCTCACCAAATTTTCAGGGCCGTCGTATATGATGATTTTAGAGAGAATCCTGAAGTTACAAGTGATTTCGAGATGTTTTGACCCCCGAAATCAAGCCCCCAAGTTCAAAATAGGACCTAATTAGGGTTTTTGATTAAATGATGTATTGGAGGAATAAAATGAAAAGGGCACACTTTAATGAAAGAGCCCGACTTTATGATGTGGAAGATGAGGAAATAGAACCTTAGACCTAATTAATTTAGTTAATTAAGTGCTAAAGGGAAAATGTGATGCAAAGTGCAAGATGCGCCAAAGCGAGAGCTAAACCGAGTGTGAAATTTTACCCCTTTAGCGAGTGCGTACAATTTTCAACGCTACAATATATTCATATTTGCATATTTGCCTGTTACCAACAAATAGGTCAAGGGTTACACCGGCAGGTTTATCTTTTCCAAATCAGCATGGCACACTATGGAGATGATTAATTATTGTTGTAAATGCATTAAGTCGACATGTTCAATCAGTTATTGCATCGGATATTGAATTTTTTGTAAAATGATTTTATTGTAATATCTTGTAGAGCCGACCTACTAAAATTGGTCTTAGGTTATGGTATAAATGTAAGGTCTTAATTGTAAGATTGATGGAGGAATGCGAAGAAGGATTTGTGTGAAGGTATACGTGAGATTAAGAAGAGCTATGCATGCAGACATCATTTGAAGGTGAAGCTAGGTTTTTGTGAAAGCATATTAGAACTACACCGGTACTGAATCCAGCATATGAAGATGCTATTTTGAGCTGTACATTCTTATTGGATTTAACCATCCAATTGTAGTCAGTGTGACTCCCATTTGTATTTGAGTAGTGAGCTCTATGCACTTGGCCTTTCTACATGTGCAGATCCCATTTATGTACACTTACTATCTGCAGTAGTATCATCTGATTGTGGGTAAGGTTTCCCACCATGGTTTTTCCCCTTACAAGGTTTCCACGTACAAATATTGGTGTGATGTGTTGTCGATGAATTTGTCTTTTAGTTTCATGCAGTAATCTTTATCGGTATTACATTTATTTGTTAATCTATCCACCAGTATAACAGATTGTCTCACCGATACTAAGCAGTAAATTGTTTAAGTTGCTTATGGTTTAAAATTATTAGACAACTGATTCACCCCCCCCCTTCTCAGTTGTCTTTGGGACCTAACAATTGGTATTAGAGCTAAACCT
This sequence comes from Cryptomeria japonica, assembly GCF_030272615.1. Taxonomy (NCBI): domain Eukaryota; kingdom Viridiplantae; phylum Streptophyta; class Pinopsida; order Cupressales; family Cupressaceae; genus Cryptomeria; species Cryptomeria japonica. The sequence goes on along the minus strand of NC_081412.1, from coordinate 619,287,765 downwards.
CTTTTGCAGAAGTTTAACAACTTGAGGAGATCCAATGTCTACTAACTATTTCAGGAAGGACAGTCTTGAACTTGATGGAACCAACTATGGCATATGGAAGATCAGAATGGAGACACATCTAAATTGCATTAGAAAGGACATCTGGGATGTTACAAAGAATGGCTATACTGCTGCCACTACCACTTAGCCTAATCCACCTAACTTGACTAAAGATGAAGAAAATGATTGCAAAGCAAGAGAAGCACTTTTGAGCGCATTATCAGATCAGCAAATCATGGGATTATTAGATAGATCAACTGCTAAAGCTATTTGGAATCATTTGGAAACATTGAATGAAGGAGATTCCACAATCAAAATTGCAAAACTTGAAAGCTTTCGAGTCAGGTATGAAAATTTGAAAATGGAAGAAGATGAAATAATTTTTGCTTTTATTGAAAGAGTAAATGAAATTGTTTTGGGTATAAAATGTTGTGGAGGAACCTTAAGTGAAGAAGAAATTGTTTCAAACGTTTAAGAGGATTGCCACTAGCATATAAAATGAAGGTTACTGCTATAAATGAGTTAAGAACAATGCCTAATACATCAGTAACTAGGGATACATTGATTGGAAAACTTTCAACTTTTGAAATTGAGGAATTTGGTCCTATTGCTACTATAAAGATAGATTTAGCCTTCAAAGCATCAACATCATCTGCATCATCATTTGACAAAACTGATTGGAAAGCCTTTTATGCAAGAGAACATGAGGAAAGCAGGAAAGAAAATGAAGAACTTGAAGAACTTGAAGCACTATTTGCAAGAAAAATGCCTAAAGGTCTAGTTGGAAGTAAGTATGAAGGTAAAGCACCCTTTAAATGTTTTAACTGCAATAAGATTGGTCATATGGCTTCAAGATGCTCTGATAGACATGCTAGACTAAGAGAAGAAGCTAGAAGGACATACAAGCCTAATCCTAAATATCAGAGATACAGATTTAAGAAAAATAAGGACAAATCTTGTTATGTTGCTGATGAAGGAGTGACTGATGTTTCTAATGAAGATCTGGTAGACAATGGATGGGTTTTTGTTGCTATAATAGAAGATCAACCGACACCTGTAGTGCAACTAGTAGAATAGGCCTTAGCAACTAAAATTGAAGTAAAGGATGAATGGATCATTGATTCTGGATGCTCACATCATATGACAGGAGATAAAAGTAAACTCTTGAACTTTCAAGAATATAATGGAGGCTTAGTAATATTTGGAGATGACAAAGCTTGTCAGATAAAAGGTAAGGGTTCAATATCTCTTGATGGTAAGCATAACACTGACAATGTATACTATGTTGAAAGTTTAAAGCATAATCTTTTGAGTGTTGGTCAATTAGTTGAGAAAGGATTTAAGTTACAATTTAAGAATGGAAAATGCAAAATCATGAACAGAACAGGTTTAGAAATTGCAACCGGTAATCAGACTAGAGGTAATATCTTTCATTTGAATAACAGTGAAAATACATGCTTGATTGCACATATAGATGAAAGTTGGCTATGGCATAAGAGACTCCGTCATGTAAACTTTGATTGCATGGTAAAAATCAGTACTACTAAGGCGGTTAGAGATTTACCTAAAATTGTCAAACCTCACAACACAGTATGTAAGGAATGTCAATTTGGAAAACAAGTTAGAGCTAGTTTCAAAAGTATTGTAGAGAAATCTAATAATGCTCTTGCTTTAATTCATACTAAATTATGTGGGCTAGCTAGAACTAAAAGCTTACAAGGTGATAGATATTTCATGCTAATCATTGATGACTATTATAGAATGTGTTGGGTTACTTTTCTCAGAGAAAAATCAGAAGCACTTGGAAAGTTTAAATTGTTCAAAGAAATAGTTGAAAATGAAATCGATAAGAAAATCAAATGTTTAAGATCAGATCAAGGAGGTGAATTCACATCTAAGGAATTTAATGCATTCTGTGAAGTGAATGGAATTAAAAGATAGCTATCAGCACCTCGGACACCTCAGCAGAATGGAGTTGTTGAAAGGAAAAATATAACTATCTTGGATGCAACTAGAAGTATGTTATCAGAAGCAAATCTACCACATGTATATTGGAGAGAAGCAGTAAGTACAATGGTCTATACATTCAAAAAAGTTCACATCAAAGGTGAAACTGATAAGACCCCTCATGAACTATGGCTTGGTATTACTCCTACTCTTAAATATTTTAGAATATTTGGAAGCAAATGCTACATTGGAAGAGATGAGTATGTTGAGAAATTTGATCCTAGAAGTGATGAAGGAATATTTCTTGGTTATTCATCTAAGAGTAAAGCATCTAGATGTTTTAACAAGAGATTGCAGAAAATTGTTCAAAGTACAAATGTAAAGATTGATGAACAATTCAGAGGAACTTCAAGGTATATAGATTCTGAACTGGCAATAACAATTCTAACAAATGAAACTACACCAAATCCATTGGTATAGAGTGAAGATCCAGTTACACCGGTATCATCTGAAAATTCCACTGACTGAGGAACAACAACAAACAAAGACACCCTGGTATGTAAGATTGAATCATTCTGAAGATCAGATAATTAGAAACAAATACAAAGGAGTTATGACAAGAGGAATATTGGCAAATGAAGAGGTATGTCTTATTTCTCAAATTGAACCATCATCAATTAATGAGGCATGTGAAGATAAATATTGGACTAAAGCTATGGAAGAAGAATTAGAGCAAATTGAGAAAAATAATACTTGGACATTAGTTCCCTGACCTAAAGATAAAAATGTAATTGGAAAAAAATGGGTATTCAGAAATAAACTTAATGAAGATGGTAAGGTTATCAGAAACAAAGAAAGACTAGTGTTTAAGGGATATTATCAAAAGGAAGGAGTTGACTATAATGAAACCTTTGCACCGGTAGCTAGAATTGAGGCAGTTAGATTGTTTTTGGCCTTTTCAGCACATAAGAACTACAAAGTATATCAAATGGATATTAAATGTGCATTTCTGAATGGAGATTTTGAGGAGGAAGTTTACATTGAACAACCTGATGGATTTTCTTTGACAGATGACAAAGATATGGTTTGCAGGTTAAAGAAAGCTTTGTATGGATTGAAGCAAGCTCTAAGAGCTTGGTATGCAAGATTCAATAAGTATCTTTTGAAAATTGGTTTTTCTAAATGTAATGCTAATAGTAACTTATACTATAAAGTGACTAATGATGAAGTCTTGGCTATAGAAGTTTTTGTTGATGATATAGTATTTGGAGGAGAATATGGATTGTGTAAAGACTTTTCTATTAAAATGCAGCAACAATTTGAAATGTCTATGATTGGTGAAATAAGACTTTTTTTAGGATTGCAGATTTCACAGACTAACAAAGGTATATTCTTGAGTCAATCAAAATACTTAAAAGAGTTACTTAAGAAATTTGGGATGAAGAACTCTAAACCGGTAAGCACACCCATGACTACAAATGATAAACTATCTTTAAGAGATGAATCTACTCTCATTAATCCAACAAGGTACAAATCTATGATAGGAGGTTTACTGTATTTAACACAAACAAGACCTAATACTATGAATGCAATATGTACTATTTCAAGATTTCAGATTAATCCTAAAGAAAATCTTGAATCAGCAGTGAAAGGATTTTCCGGTACTTATAAGGCACTAAAAATCTTGGATTATGGTATCCTAGTGATGAAAACTTTGACCTATGTGCATACACAGATGCAAATTGGGCAGGAGATGTGGATGATAGAAAAAGCACCACCAGCAGAGCATTTTTTCTTAGAAGCAGATTAGTTTCTTGGTTGAGTAAGAAACAGAGTTGTACATCTTTATCAATAGCAGAATAAGAATATGTTGCAGCAGCAACTAACTGTACACAAGTACTTTGGCTTAAACAAATGTTGAAAGATTTAAAGGTAAAATGCAAGGAACCTATAACTATCTGTTGTGATAAGACAACAATAATTGATATATCTAAGAATCTGTTTCTACATTCTAAAACAAAATATGTTTCCATGAAACTGAATTTTCTAAGGGAAAAAGTTGAAGCAAAAGAAATAAAACTGGTTTATGTGAATACTAAGAACAACTTGCAGATATTTTTACTAAACCTTTGCCTAAGGAGACTTTTGAATATCTTAGAGAATAGCTTGGGGTCATACCCCCACTAGTAGATACTTAGAGAGTTGATGTCTGTCATCAAATGACAGAATTAACAGAGATATATTCTTACTCTGGCTTTGATGAGGAAGCTACTTCTCAGGGGGAGTAATTGGTATAGTGTAATTGGTTGGTATTTTGTTGTAACTTTGGCATTTTATGTCAAAGGGGGAGAGATATCTTTGGAAAAACACATTATCTTTTGGGAAGAGATTGGTACAGAAAAACATAAGGAAACTCATATTACTCTCAGGAGGAGAGATTGTTACTTTGAAAAGATTATTCTTTTTATACTTGGCATTTTTGTTTTGGCACTTTGATGGTTTTTTCATCCTGTGTTGCCATCAATACCAAAGGGGGAGATTGTTGGTATTTTGGTATGGTTTTATCATCGATGTCAACACCTACTAAAACTCTAGCACTTTGGAGATCCAGCTACATTCACCGGCAAGCAACTATTGCATAGTCAATGGTATATGGTACATTGGCAGGATATAATGATCACCGACACTTGGAATGGCATGGAAGACACCTGGTAATATCGAAGACATCACATGGACATCTTGTCTTGAAGAACTGGTTATTGATATATTCATATTTGCATATTTGCCTATTACCGGCAAATAGGTCCAGGATTACACCGACAGGTTTATCTCTTCTAGATCAGCATGGAACGCTATGGAGATGATTAATTATTATTGTAAATGCATTAAGCCGACATGTTCAATTGGTTATTGCATTTGATATTGTATTGTTTGTAATATGATTTTATTGTAATATCTTGTAGAGCCGATCTACTAAAATTGGTCTTAGGTTATGGTATAAATGTAAGGTTTTAATTCTAAGATCAATGGAGGAATGCGAAGAAGGATTTGTGTGAAGGTATATGTGAGATTAAGAAGAGCTATACATGCAGACATCATTTGAAGGTGAAGCTAGGTTTTTGTGAAAGCATATCAGAACTACACCGGTACTGAATCCAGCATATGAAGATGCTATTTTGAGTTGTACATTCTTATTGGATTTAACCATCCAATTGTAGTTAGTGTGACTCCCATTTGTGTTTGAGCAGTGAGCTCTAGGCGCTTGGCCTTTCTACATGTGTAGACCCCATTTATGTACACTTATTATCTGCAGTAGTATCATCTGATTGTGGGTAAGGTTTCCCACAGTGGTTTTTCCCCTTACAGGGTTTCCATGTACAAATATTGGTGTTATGTGTTGTGGACGACTTTGTCTTTTATTTTCATGCATTAATCTTTACCGGTATTGCATTTATCTATTAATATGTCCACTAATATAATAGACTATCTCACAGGTACTAAGCAGTAAATTGTTTAAGTTGTTTATGGTTTAAAATTATTAGACAACGGATTCACCCTGCCCTCTCAATTGTCTTTGGGACCTAACATAAAATTTCAAAAAATTAAATAGAAAAGACTTAAAGCCAGTCCTTAGTATGTACATGCCAAAATTGGTTAAGGGAATTTCAACCCTTAGGTGCTCTTGCACCATACTTACCCAAAAATAAAGAAGTCTAGTGATTGCGTGCGACAGCAGGGAGAGATCAATTCTTGACTTGACAAAGTCAAATTCAGGGACCCAGGTTGCTTCATATTCAGGTTTATTCATCCATTTGACTAAATTTTCCATGTAGACTTGGTGTCGAGTCTTTTTGAAAATGTGGGAATCCAGCACTTTCTCAGCATGTGGCATGGAAGAAGAAGCTAAGGGCAGATCGACAAATGCTTGCTAAACATTTGAAACTTAGGCATCCTCCTTGGTAAGTTGCCCCTTGTAGGCAACCAAATCGGCAATATTTAAAATGGGAGACAAAGCAATATCAGATGGCAAATCGATCTTATAGGCATTAGAGCCATACTTGGCTAAAATTTTACATGGGTTGAGTCTCCTCATTTGTAGTTTGCTAGGAATCCCTTTCTTAAGTCGAGTCTTGTTCAAATGTACCATCACCAAATCTCCAACAAAAAATTACACATCTCTCCGTGTGGCATCAACTCTCGCTTTAACTTTCTATGAAGAATCTTGGAGAGCTCATTGGACTTGGTCATGAATCTCCTTCATAGATTGAGCAACATCATCAGCTTGACCACTTTTGTATGTCAGATCACAAAGATCCCATAATTCTAGAACACCTCGTGGGTGCATACCATACACTACCTCAAAAGGACTCTTCCTAGTTGGCCTGTTGACACTGTCATTGTAGGCAAATTCTACCTGGTGAATAGCTTGATCCCAACTTTGCCCATATTCTTTTGTTAAGAACCTTAAAAGGTTTCCAAGTGTTTTATTTACCACCACTGTTTGGCCATCCATCTAGAGATCATAGGCTTAACCAAAAGACAAGTTAGTCCCTAGTCTTTTCCAAAGAGTCTTCCAAAAATATCCAAGGAATTTGACATCCCTATCTAAAACAATACTAACTAGAAAACATGGATTCTTATAACCTCTTTGAAAAACAAGTGTGCAATGTGACTAGCATCATGAGTAGTTTTACAAGGAACAAAATGTGCCATCTTACTGAATCGTTCAACAACAACAAAAATGCTATCACAACCAAGCTTTGTTTTGGGTAAACCAACCACAAAATCCATACTGACACATTCCCATGGCCTTGTAAGAATAGGTAATGGCTGATAAAGTCCAACATTAGTAGTTGTACCTTTAGCTTTCTAACAAAACATACATTTCTCAACATACCTTTTGATTTCCCTCTGCATTCTTGGCCAATAGTACAACCATTGAACAAATTCCAATGTCTTATTAAGGCCAAAATAACCACTCAAACATCCATTGTGCTTTTCTTGGATCAGATTTTTCCTCATCGATCCTTTGGGAACACACAACTATCCAACTTTAAACAACAAACCATTCTACAAAGTAAAGTCAGCATATTCACTATGAAAGTGATTCTAAAATACTTGACAAACCTTATAAATGGCTGCAAAATCTTCATCATTGGGGTACAAGTATTTGAAGTAATCAGCTCCAATACTCTAAATCTGCACTTATTGCACTGTTAGTAGCCTTATGCTCAAACCATCTGCTACTTTATTACACTATCCTTTCTTATGTTTAATAGAAAAAGTATATGATTGCAAATATGCAACCCATTTAACATGCCTATGACTCAACTTATCCTGTGAATTCAGAAAACTTAAAGCTTGATTATCTATGTAAACAACAAACTCTTTAGGTAACAAGTAGTGCCTCCACTTCCTAAGAGCTTGGAAAAGAGCATATAACTCGAGATCGTAGGATGAATACTTCTTCTTGGCATCATTGATCTTCTCACTAAAGAAAGCTACAGGTCTATTCTCTTGACTCAAAACAACACCAACTTCTATATTACTCACATCACATTCAATTGTGAACAACTTATCAAAACTAGGAAGAATAAGTACTAGTTGTGTAGCTACCTTTTGTTTCAAAAGTTCAAACCCTTTGTTAGTTGCATTAGTCCACTAAAATTTAGTTTTAACTCATCCTTTGATGGTATCTAGCATGGGTGCACAAATCTCACTGAACCCTTTGATAAACTTTTTGTAGAATTGTACCAAACCATGAAAACTTCTTACTTCACTTGTTGTCTTGGGTGTTGGTCAATTTGTGATGGCTTCCACCTTTGATGTGTCCATCTTCTTGAAACTACAAATCAGAGATAGACAAGTTCTTGCTTCATAAACTCACACTTCTCCAAGTTTATTGTTAGTTGCACATCATACAAATTTTAAAATACAATACTAAGATGCTCTAGATGTTCCTCTTTAATTTTACTGAAAAATCAAGATATCATCTAAGTATACAACAACAAATTTACCAATAAAATCTTTAAGCACTTAATTCATGAGTCTCATGAATGTACTAGGAGCATTATGAAGACTGGATGGCATAACAAACCACTCATAAATTCCTTCATTAGTTTTTAAGGTTGTTTTCCATTCATCACCTTCCTTTATCCAGATCTGGTGGTATCCACTTTTGAGATGAATCTTAGTGAAGTACTCTGCATCTCCCAAGAAATCCATCAAGTCTCCAATTCTTGGGATCGGAAATTTGTACCTAATAGTGATTCTATTTATGGCTCTTGAATCTATGCATAGCCTCCATGTTCCTCCTTTCTTGGGTACTAATACTATAGGTACGACACAAGGACTTATACTCTTCTTTATCAACCCTTGGTCCAACAATTCTTGGACTTGTCTAGCCACTTCGTTGTTCTATTCTGGAGTCATCTGATAGGCTGATTTGTTGGGTAATGATGCTCCTGGAATGAAATCAATCTGATGGCTTATGGCTCTAATAGGAGGTAGGGTTTTTGGTACTCCATCACTTATAATCTCTTTGAACTGGTTTAATATCTACTGCACTTCATGACGTATTGGAACCTTCTTTTCTTGCTTTGCTTCCTTTGGTTTCACTATAAGATAAAATCCCACTCCTTCTCCTTCCTTGAGAGTGTTAATGAATTCCTTTTCACCCAGCAATAACACATTTGGGACTTTAGTTTTTCCACTCTCTCCTTCATCATTTAAGGATTGAATATGGTATGTAACTCCATCCTTTGAAAAAAATAAAAGTTCTTCTCTCCATTGTGAATGGCCTTTTTGTCAAAATACCATGGTCTACCAAGAAGCAGATGGCAAGCATCCATAGGTAGGATGTCACACAAGACTTTATCCTTATAACTACCTATGTTTAATTCAACCCATGTCTATTCATTTACTACCACATGTTGCTCCTTGTTGAGCCAAGTGACCCTATATGGATTACTATGTGGGATTCTATCCAATTTAAGTTTAGTTATTGCTTTCTCTGACACAATGTTGTCAGTAGAACCAGAGTCTATTACCACTCTACAAACCTTACCAAGGACCTTGCATTTGATTCTAAACAAAGCTCTTCATTGCGCTGGTTCTTTTTTGATTGGTTCCTTCATCAAGACTCTTCTCATCTTTAAATTTTCTCCATCTTCGGGATAAAATCTCTCACCTTGTGTCTTGCTACTTTTGGCATGTTCTTGTGCATATGTCACTCTTCTTTCACCTCCTTGAGATGAAGAAGACTTCTCAGGACATCTATAGGTAGGGTATCCCAACTTTTAGCAATTGTAATATTTCATGGTGGAGAAGTAGGACCCTCTTCCTGGTCCACTAGATCTACCTCTTCCTAGGTTGGTAGATGATCTCCTTCCTCTATAGATGCTCTTTCTATGTGAATCCTCACTTTTCTCTATAATTTTTCACTCTCCTTAGGACCTTTGATTTGTTCCTCTTCCACCAAAACTGCCTCTTTGGCCTCTACCATCTTTTCCTCTGCCTCTTCCTATGTTGCTTTGTTCTTGCTTTCTTTTTCTCTTTTCCTCCACCTTCAGTCCCAATTGATAGCACTTATGCACAGTGTTAGGACTTAACAAACTCAACTCCTCTTGAATATACCATCTCAAGCCATTCAAGTATTTGGCTACCTTGATACTCTCATCCTCTACCACCTTGGATCTTAGACACAACTTTTGAAATTCCTCAGTGTGGCTGCTCACATCCAAATCTCTTTGTCTCAGGTTTTGTCTCTTTTTGTGTAATTGTATTTCATAATCTTTAGGGATATAGGCTTCCCTTACTTTGGCTACCATTCCTGCCCAATTGGCTATTTGGTTCTTACCCTCTTTTTCCTTTCTTGGATAAATTTCCACCAAGTCAATTCTGCTCCTCTCAATCTAGAATTAGGAACCCTCACCTTTTGGGCTTCCCTGATTCCATCACACTCAAAGTGATTCTCCAGTCCTTCAATCCATTCCATGACTATTTTAGGCTCCATTTTCCCATAGAAAAGTGGTACTCCCTCCATGGATTTTCCTCCTAAGGCTTTAATTGCTTTCAAGAAAGTCTCTCCAGGTAGAACCGAGTCTGGTGTGGGTATCCTATCCTATTTTGTTGATTCTTTTCCCTTCCCTTCATTGATCTATATTGCTACTTTCTAATTTTTATCCTCAACTAAGTATATTTTTCTCTCCAGTTGCATTAATCTTTCTCTTAGGAGTCTATTCTCTTCCTCCTGATCTTCTACCTTCTTAGCTAACTCATCATTCATCACCATTCTAGAACTATTTTATCCTACTGATTTAATGTCTGACATTCACTTCAGTCTTCCCAAGTCTAAAACTTTCTCTAATACCAATATGATAGGGAGATCCCTTAATTTACCATCAATTAGGATTATTTGATGGTTTGCTTCTATCCCTTCCCAGGTTTGAAGTCTACTCCACTAGACTTCTAAGGTCTTCCCTACCATTTGTTTTCTTATCTCACCTTCCTCAAGCTCCCAAAGTAAGCTTGCTCACTACCTCCTTGTAGGGGTGCAAGACACACACACATATGTTCTCTTATTGCAAAACCACCCATCTTGTTTGGTTTAGCAAACTTTTCCTTATTGAATTCATAATGTCACGGTTTCAGGCTTGTAGCCCTCAAGATCTTCTTCCAGCTCTCAATAGATCCCATCCTTGCAGGTTACCTTCTTTACATTACTAAAACCTAGTTGGACTACTTCCAAGCTCGCCTAGGCTTAGTATGCATAAATGGCGATTGCCATTTCCTAGTTTCCTCTTACTGCTATTCTACTCATACTGTACATTTTTGGCTTTTCCTGAAGTGCTCCAATGGCCACGTGGATCCCACGATGGAGTTTGAAGACAGAGCCATATTAACAATGTGGATTCAAAACAAAGAATGAACAACAACAAGGAAATTCTAGTTATAGAACTGTAATGAAAAACTTAGTAAAACAATACAACACAGTATTTCAGTGATCAAAATCAAAACATAAACTTTTGTATTTCTTTTTGTTTATCCAAACATTCCAACCCTTTACAATTGCCTACTGGGTCTTTTATACATTTTCCCTTCTATTATGAACTTCTCATATTGGACAGGATTGATTTTGTTACCAATGGTTTCTAGCATCCACTATCATGCAGGTCCCATTACAGCATCGGGGTAACATCCAAACAAGGTTACCAATGCCTGATGACAACCTCCAACTCTTCGCACTTTCCATCGGGTCATCGGGTGGCAAGACATTACATTTTTTTGATGGCCGATGTCTCCAAAGTTGACTTATTGGGATAACAAGAAAACATCCTTTCTGATACCCAATAACTATTTCCCTGATTAGCACTTTCCTATCGGGTCCACAGGATATCTTGAAACTACTCTCCTCGATAGCCAATGACAATCTTCCAAAAGTTTGAAACTACTCTCCTCGATAGCCGATGACAATATGCCGCACCTTTTTTTTCTCATTAGGTCATCAGGATAGTTTGAAACCACTCTTCTCAATAGCTGATGATAATACTCTACACCATGCGAACTCATCGGGTTATCGGGGTAGCTAGAAACCACTACCGTCAATACTCGATGGCTCCGTTCCAAGGCAATGCTAACTCATTGGGTTATTAAGGTAGCTTGAAACCACTACCACCGATACCCAATGGCTCCACTCTGATTTCTAACTCATCGGGTCATCAGTGTAGCACAAACCCACTCCTTCCGATGCTCAATAACTCGCTCCAAACACTGGTGACCACATTGGGATAAGTCTTGCCGATTGGGGTAGGTCTTGCTGATAGGCAAAATTTCAAAAACTACAAACAAAAAAGACTTAAAGCCAGTCCTTAGTATGTACATGCCAAAATTGGTTAAGGGCATTTCAACCCTTAGGTGCAACTACACCAGTGTGCGGTCATGATGAGCTATGTCATTGCGTTCTGAATGAGAGAGTGCCACTCTTGGACAATAGTTGGAGGGAAACGGGAGTGATTTTCATCAATAACATTTTATATCATCATATCTAAAGCAATAAGATACATAAATTAAACATGCTACCTAGATCCCCCTCTCATGAGGAGGGATCATGCAGAGAGACCGCCTGAGATTGGGACCCGCTAGGCTCTCCGTGCTCATACTATCTCTATATAGTGGGCATGGGCCAATGGGGAATAGAATCAAGACCCCTGATAGGGTCCTTCTCCGCTTGTGATGGGATGCTTGGGTGATCTAGTGCTATGGTGTCATCCTCAAAGTGATGAGGAACGACATTTGATCCATCCTCCTCATCATCCTCCTCCTCGTCCTCCTCGTACTCCTCCTCATTGTCTCCATCTAATCTTCCTCTCTAGTATTAGGATCAAATATATCAGATCCTCCATGGCCCATCTATCTTCATGGTTTGGGGTTTCCTCCAAGGAAGTCTTCTAGGAATATGGATCCAGGATATGTCCTCCCCCACCATGTGATGAATGGTTAGTGTGAGCCCACATCATCTCTATAGTTTTTCGCAACATCTCGATTTGGCCCATCTAATTCTGTGATGTTGATCTCATCACTAGTGGGCCTAGGAATGGCTTCGGGCCTTGGCATCATGTGAGAAGGATGGATGTACATAAGTACATCAGTAGAAACACACTACTTGAACCCAAACTCCTGCTGAACTCATTCAAAGTAGAAGGGGATGACTATGTGGTTGCACTATCCTTGTAGTAGATGGTTCCTCTGCATGAAGAACAATTCTTTGTGTATCCCTGTCCACATGTACATCCTAAGGTAGGGTCTCAATATGACTTCGCCTTCTATCAATCTATCTAAGCTCAATCTCCAATGCAAGAGATTGCCAAATCACCTCTCACGAATAAGTGGATAAGTAAAAACCCTAGGCTACTTTGGGACTAAGTCTATAGGGACTCCAGCAGGACTAGTACATGTAATGTGCTTAAAAAAACACACCTGTAGTAGTGTGCATGTCATCAGATTGCATCCCTATCCAAATACATACTCCCAAGGTCATGATAGAGATGTGCAAGCATGCTACAACCCCAAGAGTATATTCTCTCATGTCTCTCCATCACTTGAATAGTGTACATCAGGCCTTAATGCATGTGTGTGCCGCATCCATTAGGGCACACAGCCAATATGATGGTAGCTATCATGAGTCACCTTAGTAATGGAACCTTGTCGGTCAGGTGTAGGAGCCACCTAACCATGATACGTCCCCTCATCTCATTGAGCATCACTCTCCCTACAAAATATACTTGCTCTCTATTATAATCCTCCTCAGTGCGGTCAGACCGATATCTCATGGTCTCCCCCCCTGATGGGAAGGTGCAAGATGTGGTAGACATCCTCTAGGGTGTCCATCATCTCCCCCACAGGCAATAGGAATGTTGAGGTCTCTGCATCCCACCTCTCCATCAATGCCATAAGCATTGTAGAATGGAATCTGATGGCCGACATGGTCAACACATACCACAAGCCCACCATGCTTAGCAACTCCCTATCCCCCAATGTCAGCCTTGGGATCTTCTTTTGAAGGCTTCAAAAGGTGAGCCTGACTGTATGCTCAAGGATGTATGATAGTGTCTGCAAAAGTGAAACATTTAGTCATTAATTCAAAACATTCATTTTATCTATTGCTACATTTAATCACCTGATCCCATGTTGCCACTGGTCATCCCGGATAGGGACCAAGGCACCCTTTTGGGACCAGGGTGCCTAGGTGGGACTAGGGAACCCTAGGAGGGCCAAGGCACCCCCTTGGGACCAGGGCACCTTAGGACCCCAAGGTGTCTAAACAGGGGGATACACACTCGGTTTTGGCAATAACATCACAATTTTGAAATCACTAAAAGCATGAAAAAGTAAAAAAATGAGTCTATGACAAGTCAACTCACCTCATCCAAGGGTCAACTGGCGAGTACGGACTAGTGTAGGATCTCCATCTACGTAGGTCGCTCGGGTCGACATTGAGGCATGATGGCGAATAAGTGGGCTCCTCTGTAGTGAATAGTACCAAAAAGTCAAAGAGTGACAAATGAAGGTGTCACATTCATATTTATGAGTTATGCATTTTTTTTATCTTTTTTATTCTTTTAAGTTAAAAACCATAATTTTTGTGCTTTTCCTTCAATCTATCATATCTCGAGCTAGAGAGCTCTGATTTTTGCACTATTGGTGGCATTGGAATCATGAATTTTCTCTCTCATACTGCATTGATTCCATAAAGTGCTTGGATGCACAACCTAGCCTTGTTATGAAAATGTTCATCAATATTTTATCACAATTCGTTGTGGTAAACATGATACCCTATTTCAGCTCACTAATTAGCAAACTGAAATAGGGGGGCATATAGCTACCTACAAATTTCATCACTTTCCTTAGTAATCATTAAGTTATTTTTTGATCTAACATGTGGTTTTTTAGGGTGCTGGTCCTAACTGTGTACTGCAGATACCGTTGGTAGCTTCGTCTAACAACTTATGGATATATCATTTTTTCAAATGATGTTTAGTTTTCTGTATTTTATCTTGTATATGCACTAGTGTCATATGACACTAAAGTGGGGCCTAAATGTAGTGTCATAAATTATACACCTTTGCTAGGGTGGTAGAATTTGAAACTTAGGTTAGCACCCGCCTTAGTGTGTCTTGCATCTTGCATCTCTAATTTCCCTTTAAGCATTAATTAATTAATATAATTAAATCTAAAGTCATGTTTCATCACTTTACATGTTATAATGTTGGGCCCTTTACCCTAAGCGTGCCCCTTCACATCTTATTCCTTTGATAAATCATTTAATCATAAATCCTAATTGTGTCTTATTTCAACCTTTAAGGCCCGATTTCACATATCAAAACGTCTTGAAATCAGTTGTAACTTTGGGATGCACTCTGATATCATCATATCTAACGGCCCAAAGAATTTGGTGAAAAGTTGGTCAGACTGTCGCGGGAATGCACATGGTCCTCGGATTTTTTCCCAAAATTTTTGGAGCATAATTCTATGATATAATAATGCTTAACCCCATAAGATTGGTGGGAAATTCAAGTCCTAGGTTGGCCTAAAGACAAAATTAAGATCTAGGGTTTCATACTTTAGAGCTCTCTTTCTTCATTTGAAGGGGCCTTCTTGTAAGAATCGAAGACCACTTTTTTGGAGCATGAATAGCCTTCTTTGCAGTGAAAGAGTAGATCTTTGAAGTCTTCAACAACATTCAACATTTATCCATCAAGCATTCATCAATCATCATTTCATCAACTGGGGGCTTTTGAAAAAAATAGCAGAACAATAGGAGATCACGAAGTGAAGATTGGCTCGTACCTCTCCCTTGGGGTTGGGTATGGTTTCATGTTGTTTTCATGTCTATGCATAGGCTTCATTTTGATTCATATTCATGATTTGGATCACTTTGCATCATGGATTTAGAGCATTTACTTTGTCAATTGTAAGCAATTAGGGTTTAGACTATAGGATTTCTCTAGGTTGTTTTCTTTCATTTTAGGATCTTGCACACACATTTTCAATACATTATTAGATATCTGTGGAGGTGGAAATCACCAACATAGGGGTTTTATTAAGGAAAAACCCCATATAGCCACCCAAAACCCTATTTAAATGTAGATTCAGATACAGGTTCAGATCTGAGCGTTGCCAGAAGTTTCACAACCGAAGGAGCACACAAATAATTTTTTAGCATAGATTTCATTTGAAACCCCAAGGATAGGGACGTTGCACCCTAGTCCTACCTAGGAAAGGGCCTTGACACCTTGATCCTACCCTATGTCATTAGGATTTGGTAGAACAGTGTCTTCTGGGCTTCAGAACCTATTTTGTTAGTTACAGCTCCATAATTGTAGAATCAGGATAGTGGTGTGGCACCCTAGTCCTGAACATTTCTTCTCATATATGAAGCATAGGTGCACCTTTGATTTTGCCTCCTAATCTATATTTTCCAATAGTATACCAGTTGTCATTTGATCTATATTTCTAGATTAGGGTTTGCTTGCTCATTTGCATTCTAGGTTATATTGCATTTTTAAATCATTCCTCTCTCTCATTTACAACAAAGGACTAGAAAAACTAAGAGGTGATCCTGGGCTATCTCTTTCATGCAAGAAGCAGCCCGAAGTGTGTCACCTCCCTAGGCTCTTTCGTATTCCATGAGTGTGTATGAGAGTGGGATTAGGGTTTCCATACCTAGTCAAACTTTTTCCCCTACACACCTTCAACATTTTCTTCATCCATATAACTTGTGTACAATTAGTTGAAGCAACAACATACTCAGCTTCAGAAGTAGATAAAGAAGTACATGAATGTTTCTTGTTGATCCATGAAATGTGTTTCTTTCAAAGAAAGAAAGCTCCATCGGATGTGCTTTTCCAATCATCCATATCTCTAGCCCAATCTGCATCTGTATATGCACATAGTGTAAAGTCATCATCTTTAGGATACCATAAACCATATTAAGTTGTTCCTTGTAAATATCTGAAAATTCTTTTCACTGCACTCTCATGATTCTCTCTAGGATCACTCTGATATCTTTATACATTAAAAGCAGTATTCATTATATCTAGTCTAGGCTGAGTCAAATATAACAAACATCCAATCATAGATTTATACCTTATAGGATTTACAAGAGCTAATACATCTTTCTTTGTCAATTTCTCACTTGTAACCATAGGAGTACCAACTAGTTTAGAATTTTCCATACCAAATTTCTTCAACAACTCTCTAGCATAATTAGTTGGACAGATGAAAATGCCTTTATTAGTCTGAGTAAACTAGAAACCTAAGAAAAATCTCATTTCTCCAATCATAGATATCTAAAATTCATTCTTCATATTATTAGAGAATTCCATACATAACTTTTCCTCACCTCCAAAAATTATATTATCAACAAAGACCTCAACAATCAATGTGTCATCATCAATGATCTTATAATACAAGTTACTATCATCATTACCTTTAGTGAAACCGAGCTTCAAAATATATTTGTCTAATCTAGCATACCAAGCTCTAGGGGCTTTCTTGAATCCATATAAGACTTTCCTTAATCTACAAACCAAGTTTTTGTCATCTGAAAGTGAAAATCCATTAGGCTACTCAATGTAGACTTCCTCTCCAAGATCTCCATTTATAAATGCACACTTAACATCCATCTAATAAACCCTGTATTTCTTATGGGCTACATAATAAAGAAATAATCTCACAACTTCAATCTTAGTTATCGAAGAAAAAGTCCCATCATAATCAATTCCTTCATTCTAAGAATATCCTTTGCAAACCAGTCTAGCCTTGTTCCTCACAACTTTTCCATCTTCATTTAATTTATTCCTTAAAAACCCATTTAGTTCCAATAACTCTTATTTTTGGGCTGGGTAACTAAAGTCCATGTGTTATTCTTATCTATTTGATCCAATTCCTCTTCCATAGCTTTCATCCAACATTCATCCTTACATGCCTCAACTACTAATCGCGGTTCAATTTGAGAAATTAAGCATACCTCTTCAATTGAAAAATTCCTTCTTTCCATACTCCTTTTCTTTTGTCTCCAATGATCTGATCTTCTAAATGATTCATCCTTACATACCTAGGAGTGTTCTGACTTTCTATTTATCTGTTCTAATCTTCAGTTACTGTTGAATTTTTTGATACTATTGGGGTCACTGGTTCAACATTCTATTCCAGTAAAGGTTCTACTGATTTAGTTATGATCATTTCCACTTTCGGTTCTCTCTCATAAGTTCTAATTTAATCTATGTACTTCTCATCCACCGTGACATTAGCACTCTCTACAATTCTCTGTAATATTTTGTTATAACATCTATATGCTTTGCTTTCATTAGAATAAGCAAGAAATATCCTTTCATCACATCTAGGATCAAACTTTCCAATGAAATAATCTCTTTTGATATAGAATTTATTTCCAAAGATTCTAAAATACTTAAATGTAGGTGTATGACCAAACCATAACTCATAAGGTGTCTTACCAATGTCTCCTTTGATATGAACTCTATTGAATGTGTATACCAATATGCTCATAGCTTCTCTCCAATATATATGAAGAAAATTAGCTTCCATCATCATAGTTCTAGGTGCATCCAAGATGGCTATGTTCTTTCGTTCCACAACACCATTCTGTTGAGGTGTGTGGGGTGCAAAATACTGTCTCCTTATGCTATTTTTCTCATAATAACTATTAAATTCACCACATGTGAATTCACCACCCTGATCAGATCTTAAGCATTTGATCTTCAATCCTATCTGTATCTCAACCATAGCTTTAAAGATCTTGAAATTTTCAAAGGCTTTAGATTTCTCCCTTAGAAAAGTAACCCATATCATTCTAGAATAATCATCAATGATTAGCATGAAATATCTATCACCCTAAAAACTTCTTATTCTAGCAGGACCACACAAATCAGTTTGAATAAGATCAAGAATATCATTATATTTTCCTTGTATACTCTTAAAAGAAGTTTTGACTTGTTTACCCATTTGACATTCCTTACATACTAGATTATAAGGCTTCACAATCTTAGGTATATCTCTAACTCCCTTAGTTGAACTTATCATTACAATGCAATCAAAATTCACATGACACAAAATCTTATGCCATATCCAACTCTCATTAATATGTGCAATCAAACATGTCTTCTCACCAGAGTTCAAATGAAAGATGTTACATTTAGTCTGAGTACCAGTTGCAATCTCCAATCCAGATTTGTTGATGATTTTGCATTTTTCATCCTTGAACTGTAATTAAAATCCCTTATCCACCAATTGTCCTATACTAAAAAAATTATGCCTTAAACCTTTAACATAATAAACATTATCAGTATTATTCTGACCATCCAATTATATAGTTCCTCTTCCTCTGATCATACATGCTTTGTCATCTCCAAATCTAACTAGACCACCATCAAATTCTTACAAAGATACAAACTTCCTTTTATCTCTAGTCATATGATGTGAACATCCACTGTCTATCACCCATTCATCCTTTTCTTTAGCTTTAGCAGCAAGAGCCTTCTCTTCATTTTGAATGACAGGTTTCAGAGCATCTTCCTTGATAGTTAAGAATACCCATTCCTTTCCATTGTTGGATCCACTAGCTAAATCTTTTGCCGGTTCATTATCAGAATCATCAGTCACCCCTTCCTCATCGACATAGTGGCATGATTTTTCTTTATTCCTCCTTTACTTATACTTGTTCTGATACACATGGTTAGGATTAAAAGATCTTCTAGTTTTTCTTCAAATCTTGAATTCTTGTTAGGACATCTAGATACAAAATGACCTATCTTATTACATGCAAAATATTTGAAAGGTGATTTTCCTTCATAGTTACTTCTTGTCGGACCTTTAGGTACTCTTCTAGCAAATAAGGCTTCAAGTTTCTCAAGCTCTTCATCTACTTTCTTCATATCCTCCATTTCCTTCACATATAATGCTTTCCAATCACTCTTGCCAATTAATGATGTAGATGCATGAAAAACCGATTCTATCTTTGTTCATCCTTGACAACCAAATTATTCAAGCTCAAAATCAGAAAACTTACCAGCCAGAATATCACTATTGACAGAAGTGTTAGACATTTTTCTCGGCTCATTGATTGCGGTATCCTTCACCTTGTAAGCCAGTGGAAAATCTCTCAATACTTTAGAAACAATCTCATCTTCGCTCAGAGGTCCACCACAACATTGAATTCCCATGACAATTTCATTGACTCTTTCTATAAAACTAGTAATTCTTTCATCTTCCTCCATTTTTAGGTTCTCATACTTCACCCAGTAACCATCAAGTTTAGCAATTTTAATAGTAGGGTCACCTTCATTCAATGTCTCTAACTTATCCCATATAGCTTTTGCAGATGATTTGACCATTAATCCCATAACTTCCTGATCTAAAAGGGTACTCAAAAAGGCTTCTCTATCTCTGCAGTCATTTTCAATGTTCTTATCCAAGTCTGTCAGAAGAGGATTACCAAATGTCGGATCATAAGGAGTACAACCTTTCTTTGTGATCTCCCAAATCTCTTTGCTAAGACATCTCAGATGAATCTCCATCTGAAGCTTCCATACTTTTTAATTTGTTTCTTCAAGCCTAGGGTTGTCCTTCCAGTAAGAAATTGAATTTGAATTATTATTCACCATAGGATCTTCCTCAAGCGGTTAAGCTTTTGCAAAGAGGACCAAGCTTTGATACCAATTGTTAGCATAATTGGTGGACAACTGAGAGGGGGGGCTGAATCAATTGTCAATAGATTATAAGACTTTAAGCATACAAAACTTTATATCAAAATGCATAAACTGAATACCAGAATAGTAGATATATCAATTAAGAACAAAAACAAACCATAAACCAAATACCATGCACCACAACACATGACAACGAGATTTGTACATGGAAAACCTAGTAGAGGGAAAAACCATGGTGGGAAGCCTACCCATAGTCAGATGATACTTCTATAGTAAGTATGTGATTATAATAAGGAGTCTTCACATGCAGGAAGGCCAACAACCTAGAGAACACTGCTCATCACAATGGAGCCTCACTGACTACAGAAGATCTCTAGACTACAATCCAAAAATAAGAGTGAACTGCAAGAATAGCATCTCCTATTCCTGAATGCTATTCTTGTTTAGCTCAATACTAGAGGTCTATAACCTCTTACAAAAATCCAATTCTATCACCTATGATCGACCAAAAAATTTACATATTATTACAACTTTATTCACACATAGATAATCCCATAACCATCCCATGACATGATCTAGAAAGAGATCTTACATCATATATATACAAACCCTAAACCTAAACAATTAGGTCGGCCACCTCAATATATAATACAATAAATCCAGTAAATAAACCCACAAACTAATGATAACCTAGGTCGGACTAAGACTGAAATAACATTAACCAATCAATAAAACCAACTGGTAATGCATCAAGAGCATCCATCAATACATTACACAAATTGGTCCATAGCCTAATAGAATAACACTAAACCTAAAATAGGTTGCCATAAGCTAAGTCCAACACCAGCAATCAACTAGAATATGAACATGATAAACATTAGCATCCTGATAACCTTCTAGGAGCCGCACCAACACCACTTATTGAATCCATCAAAATATCTTCAACAAAGCTTTGCCAGTAAAACCCTTACTGATAGCCAAAAGGCTTACTAGAACATATGATAACTTTTGGATCACCAAATCCTAAACCAACTAAATGAGATATGCACTTTAATGACTAAACGTAACTAATTCCACCAATCAGAACATACTGGAGACAAATCTTTAAATCAACATCACAATCGAACCACTCTACCAGAACCCGGTGGACAACCAAATAAGTAAGTGTTGACATCAATGACAAATATCAATGTAGCACATAATCAATTCCTCCCAATTTCCAATAGTCTATGCCATGAAGTGAAGGCAGAGCTACCAAGATTTTATCTATCTACCTCAATGTGGTATTTTGTGTAAAGCAATTCAACAAATATTGTCATTTGACCTACCTAGGATGTACATGATTGTTCATGCTTTTGTCATATTCATATGCTTGTTGTGTTTGTGTCACAAAGATATTTTTCCAAAATCAATCTCAGTCATCAAACACATCATATTTTATGCAATCCTAGTTGTTGCTATTCTGCAATAGGTTTGCTTCATGGTATGGGAGGAATGCTCCTATTCTGAGCTAGATTGACATACTTAGCCTAGTCACTATATCATAAAATCTCATGAGTTTTCTTCTAAGACCCATGGGTTCGCTCTTTACTTTGGCATGTTCGGTTGTCATTTCTTGATTTACTTCAGCCTTAGTCTAGCGGGTTCATCCTTAGGTCTAGCGGGTTTGCAGCTTGTTCTAGTAGGTTTGTTGTCAGTTTTTCCCATCATCTAAGTCATTAATAATATAGCAGGTTTGCACCTAGGTATAATGGGTTTGCACAATAATATGGTAGGATCTCCATCTTCTTCAATAGGTTTTCTATTATTAGTATTATTAAATTTCTACAATCCATGTTCATGAATTTGGTAACTTTTGGATTTGATTGTGTTACCATTTTTATTATCAACATTTAGGATCACACTCTGTGATCCATCATTAGGATGTTAAGAATTAATAGGATATGAAAGATAGCAAATTGAAGACTTAGAAGGGTCACAGAGTGTGCAATTTTCTATCTTTCATATCCTATAAATTCTTAACATCCCAATAATGGATCACAAAGTGTGATCTAAAACATTGATGATAAAAAGGAAATACAATAAAATCCAGAAGTTACAAGATTTATTTTCTATTGTTGTCTTTTTATGCTATAAAAATTGACTTATGTGAGGATTGAGTTCCATTCCATAGAGTTCACTCATCTTTTTTGTCAACTAGACCTTGATAGTTTGTCCATTCGTCACCCAGTTGTGTCTAGTTTGTCTTGGTCATCACTTTCCCACTTCATGATTGTATTATCAATATTCTTGTAATTTCTTGGCCTGGGTTGCTTAGATCTCATCATCATTTTCACAGTCACTCTAAAGTCAAGGATAATTTTTTTATTAAAAATAAGTTCTTCCTATTTATACTTGGTCACTTCATCAGTCCATCATTCTTTTCACTTTAGTGGTCCAATTCACCGGTTTAAATCAATTCAATCCTTTTGGTCTTCATCATCCTAAATTTTTGAATAGTTTTCATATTTTTATATGATATTGATTTAACTCTGACTATATTGTTTCTAGAGTTTTATCCTCACATTCACTATGGTCTCATCACCTCAAGCCAAAGGTCTAACTCACATAGACTTATCTCATTGCTTGAGTACATCCTCTTCAGTAACTTCGGTGTCATATTGCTTTATTGAAATATCATCCCAATCACAATCTTGGTGTCAACCCTTTAGTCATTCCACCTCTATTTGGTCATAGCTTCCATTTCTATTTCATCCCTCTCATAAAGCAAGATTTAATCAATTAATATAATCTTTCATGTTAGAGTTGTTCTTTCATCATCTCCTGATATCATTCCATAGTTCATGCTCATCACTACTTGGTCTTAATCTAGACAAGATATGGAGAAACAACCTCATTAGTCAGGTTTAGGATTTTTTAGACCCACAACAAAATCTTGATTCGAGTGTCAATCCTATGATGTTAAGGAATATCTCCATCACTAATGATCTGCTTAATCCTACCAACTTGATGAGACAAACTCCCAAGTCAATCCGATCGATTGATTCCTCTCATATCTAGATAATACCCAAATGGTAGAAGAAGTCATAGAGAGTCAAAAAAGTCTCATCTTCGCTAACATGGTTTCCTGAGGCATACCTATTGCATCACTTGATGCACCTATGACTACAAGTCCACAAGAACCCCCTCAATAATAAGTGTCTTTATAACAAACTCAATCATCATTCTTGATCCATCAACAAGTTTAATAGCCAATGGCACCAATGCCACAAAGTGACACACTTGCATTGATTGGTTTTCCACCATTGGTTACCATTGGATGTTATTATCAAACAGTTTATGCTAACTCGTCCTCAACTGCACAACATCCAATCTTAGGAGGGGGTAGCTAAAATGCACCAGTTAATATACTATCTACACATCTTATCACATCTCTCCTATTGATAGCTCAAATGCCCATGATGTCCAATGTGATGCAAATCATACCTTTCACCAATTCGGTCTTGCGACCTATAAATATGTCTTCTACACAAGCCTCAACTTGGACTACGATAATGATAGGCTATCTATTGTCATGATTGGGGGTATGAATTATACAATATCATCATCACCCATATCCCAACCTGTGTACTCATTTCAATAAGCTATTAGTGGTCTGCAATATCAACCCCAAGTAACTTCTCAACCTATCGCCTAACAACCATAATTTAGTTACTTAAAAGTGCCACCGTCATCCTACGTTGTCACAAATGTTCATCAATTATAAATTGGCAATAGTCAAAATCCCCCATCATATAATGTTGAATCCAATGTGTATCCTAACTATAATAGGGGTAGCTATCTCCAAGCTGGCACTTTGCAAATTCATCAATTGCCAAACATGCAGTACTAGCAACAACCCATTGCTCCGTAACAAAATGTTGTGACATACTCACAAAACTTGCCTCAATGTTTACAACAACTACATGGACATAAGTATATTCTTGTCTATCAAAATATGGCAAGCTATAAGAATTCACTACAACAACCAGATTATCCATATTCACATCAAGTTTCATATCAAGTGCCACAATATCAATCTACTACGTTGTCTCCTGACCCTTTTTCAGTCAACCCTAAATGGGAAGAAATGAAAGTAGCTTTAAAAAATAGCTTCGAATGGGTGTTTAAATTTGACAAGCTTTGCCTTACCCATTTGATAAATCTATAACAACATGCCTTTTCCCAAACATTTCAAAATACCTCAATTTGATAACTACAAGGGAAAAGGTGACCCTCACCATCATGTTAAGGAATTCTTCATGTCTTTCCAAGAGGTGTCTTGGTGTGATAACTACCTTCTACAGTTGCTTCCCAAAAGTCTCAACAAACCTCAATGGTTGGAAAGGTTCTCCAAGTTTCTATTTGGCACTATCACCATGTTCATGAACTTATTGGAACCCTTTGTGGCACAATACCACTACAATATCAAGAATGATATCTCCATTCGAGAGACCTATGTTAGACCAATTAAAATAGTAGTGAGAGTCTCCTAGAATACATCCAAAGGTGGAGGGCCCTCGCTGGTTGTCTCCCATGTACCATACCCAATACTTAATTAGTCCCCATATTCATTAGTAATATTCATCCTTAGTTGGCATATCACATCCAATTGAATTATGCTAGTACCTTAAAAGGAATCATGTCTAAAGGGCAATCTAGAGAACAAGCTCTAATTCATGAAGAAATGATCAAACTTTATGAAGAATATTTTGATGATCCTAGGTATGATAGATAGTGGTATTGCAATAAGAACCAGAACTCTTTGGGAGACGGGGTCACTAATTCCAAGATAGTGCATATGATTGTGGCTACAAAGCTACCACCCCTACAGACATATGCTAATCCTCCGCAACAATTTTATACAAATACATCTCTGACTAGGCATGTCAACTCACCAATTCTGACTCATCAATAACTGCAAGCACAAAGGTAAAATGTGTAGGCTAATTGAACAAGCACAATCACTATGTCTCAAGCTCCACCTCATCAAGTAGGTAAGAATTGCTCAACATGTTAATTTACATAAATTGATGAACCTTTATCCATTATCTTCAAATGCATGGAGCAGCATAACATCGTTGTATACTCTCAAACACAACAATTTTGATGAGTCTAAGCTTAAACCAAACTGGTATAAGGATAATGAATATTGTGCCTATCATTGCATCATGGGCCAGGATACAAACAAGTGCATGAAGTTTAAACACTTGGCTCAAGACCTCATTGACCAGGGTAAAATTGTTGTTGACCCTATTATAGGAAAGTCCCTAAATGCCAATCTAGGCATATATAAGATTTCTCTTCCTAAGCATCAAGGAGAAGAAAGCACATCCAATGCCTGCCAAAGTCATATGACCAACAACCTCAACTACAATAACCTTAGATTTCTCAAGAAGATGATCATGTTAACATGATTCTATCAAAGGGGCCATCGATACCCAATGTTTAGTAACCACTGGGAGGGCTCACATATCAATTCTTGGGGCTCTTCTTCCCAATGCCACCCTGACGGTGTCAGTCTCTACAAAATACAATATTATTGAACACTTAGGGAAAACCTCTGCACATGTGTCCATCCTAGATTTTCTAAAGGCCTCACATGCATGTTACAATAATCTTGTGATCCCATTAACATAGACACTATGCAGTTTCAAGACATGGTAGCCCATCTATTATCCACATACCACCTCAGTTTTGTGCAGTCTGATGCTATGGTACCAGATCCTAAGCATATTCATACACTCAATATCGAAGCCATTGTCAAATGATACAAAGTGAAATGAGTCATAATTGATAATGGCTCTTCCCTAAATCTCAATATGCTAAAAATTGTTACTCAAGTGGGGTACATTTTTGCGGACCTACACAATCAATGCATCACTATCAAGGCTTATGAAAATGCTAAAAGAAGTTCAGTAGGGATGATCAACCTCCCAATTTAAGTAGGCCCACTAACACAGAGCACATTGTGCAATGTCATTGACCTTGATCTATAATTTAATATCCTTCTTGGTCACCCATGGATCCATGCAATGCAGACCATCCCTTCCACCTATCATCAGTGCCTCAAATTTCCATTTCAGAGATGTGAAACCACCATCTATAATGATGCCTAGCCTTTTTAGTACTTTTGTGTCTACGAGGCTTCATCCCCATATTCCCATCATTGCCCTAGCATAAATACATGAACTTCATTTATGGCTCCATCATCCTCATATGTTGATCCTAATTCCATACTAGTTGTCGCAAAAGAGAAGACTTCCATTTCATCACTCTTCTCCCAACTCAACATCAATGATGCTAGTTGTGGTGAATATTCTATGATGGGTAAATTCACAGTAGGCACCCTACCTCTAGATCTACATGCTCATGGGAAGCTTACCAAGCAATAGAAGAAGAAAGAACCCGTGGTTCAACAATGTTGCTCCATAACATTCCAATCTTAGGGAGAAATTAACCATGAGGTTATAGAATGAGATATTAGCCAATGGGTCTATAAAGATGTCTCTCTAGATAATAATATTATCCTCATTTAGTTCATGGAGAATAACCTAGCCACTCACAAATGGGCTACTGAAAAAAGGAATTACCAAGGTGGAAAATTAGGCTAAGAAGAAAAAGGAGTCAAAAGACCTATTGATCCAACTCCTAAAGTAAACCACTAAGGGCTTGGTTTCAGACATCCCTCCAATGAAGGCTCAACTTTGACTAGTACTTCTAGGAAAAATGATAATGCCTCAGTCAATATCAAAGACATTCCTGATAAGTTTGTCAAACAAGCATACGATGATATAGAGTCTTCCTCAATATTTGGCACATCATAACTCTTTGACACATCTGTCCTCCTAATTGACCTTCTCCTTCACCACCCTAAATTCATCACTTAGGACCAAACTATTGAATAGCTAGACACGTTCCAAAATGATACAGTGCTCCTACAATTTTTGGGGGCAATAGAGTGCACACCATACTATTATCCTAAGAAGAACACAGTCTAGAAGATTGATCCTCAAGGATATCATGTGGAAGAGGGAAACCTTAACCACAAAAATGAAAAATAATAAAAAGATCAAGAGTCTTGTAGTGAAACCCTTTCTAAGGCACCTATAGACCATAAAATAGTAAAAATAAAGGGTGTATCTTCTACTGAAAATATCTTTGAGCTGCCAAAGGATGATGATTCTATTCTTCTCCTCAATGTTGATCATGTTCTTGAGAGACCACCAATCACTATAGATCAAACCAAAGAGATAAATTTGGTACAACAGAACATTTGTGCATCACTCATGTCACTGCCTCTTTGTTTGATGATGATTTTTAAGTGTTCTCCAAGATCCTTCATAAGTCACCCATTAACTTTGCATGGTCTTATGTAAACATTCTTTAGATTGATCCTAAATTGGTAGTTCATCACTTAGCTATTGATCTGAATGCTAAACTAGTCAAAAAAAAATTGTCTAAGATGCATCCCAGAATAGCATTATTGGTCAAAGTAGACTTGGAAAAGATCCTAGAGGTAAAATTATTTCAACCTATTGACTATTTAGAATGGATTTAGATTATGGTTCATGTCTCTAAGCTTGATGGGTCCATCAGAGTGTGTACAGATTTTAGAGATCTGAATAAAGCATCCCAAAGATAATTTTCCACTTCCCAACATCGACATCCTTGTCAATTTAACAATAGGACATGAAATACTATCCCATGGGGATAACCAAATAAAGATAGGAGAAGAAGATCAATATCATATAGCCTTCACCACCCCATGGGGAAGTTTTTGTTACTAGGTCATGCCTTTCTATCTTAAGAATGTATGTACCACATATCATCTTGACATGCTAGTTATATTTCATGACCTTATGCATATATTAATGGAATACTATGTGGATGACATACTAGGTAAATCAAAGACAAGAGAAGAATATTCAATGATCCTAGAGTAGATATTTAATGCTTGGCTAAATATAAATTATGTCTAACCCCTAAAAAGAGTTTTTTTGGAGCTACCTGAAGTAAGAATCTTGGGTTTATAGTATCTATATGTGGCATCAAGGTTGATCCTAAAAAGGTCAAAGAAATCTTAGAGATGCTACCTCCCAGAATACTAAATAATCTACACAACTTACAAGGAAAACTATAGTCTCTCTAATGCTTCATTGCCTAACTTTCAGATAAATGTCAACCCTTCACTTAACTTCTTAGAAAAGGTGTTGAATTTAAATGTGATGCCCAATGTCAACACACATCTTATAAGATAAAGGAATATCTAGCTCATCCCCCTGTTTTAATGAAACCCATTGTAGGTGATCCATTGATCTTATATATTTCAGTCACCTTGACACCCATAGGAGCACTCCTCACCCAACATGATCATAATGGAAAGGAATTTTTTTTTATTATATCAGTCAATCCTTACTCGGAAATGAGCTTAATTATTCTCCCATGGAAAAGGCAAGTTTAGCTTTCATATTATGCTCACAAAAATTATGACACTACATGTTAAGACATATAGTCAACCTCATCTAGAAGATCAATCCCCTCAAGTATCTACTCTCAAACATGACCCTAATAGGACGTATGACAAAATGGGTTATGCTACTCAGCAAATTTGACATATAATATGTAGATAAAAATGCCATCAAGGGGCTATTGATAGCTAGTTAGTTAGCAGAAATATCATTGGTTAATTTTTACTTGTTGATCACCAAATTTCTTGATGAGTATTTTTTCTCTATTACAACATAACCCCCCTAAAAAATTTACTTTAATTGTTCATATACACATAAGGGAGTGGGGGAAGGATTCCTATTTGCCACCCCTAAGGTTGATCTCATCCTGAAGTCATTCGGGTTGTCTTTCCCATGTACCAATAATATTGTCGAATATGAAGGAGTTATCACTAGTCTGAAGACAACTATTCAATGTAATATCTCAAATCTCCTAGTTTATGGAGATTCACAACTCGTCATCCAACAAGTCAAGGTTAAGAATCAAACTAAAGATGACAAGACCATGCCATATAAAAGGATGGTTGATGACCTTAACAAGAAATTCTAGAGTATAATTTGGCCAGATCACTGGAGCTCAAAACAAGGCAATAGACATAATGGCTGCTATCAAGTCTCTTCTTCACATTGAATCAGATAGTCCTCGATATGATTTTTTGGTTGAACAACTTCACCAGGCAACATTTGAAATATCTCACACAGAAATGGTGTGTAACATATTGGACCCCAATCACCTTGGTACCATGACTTAGATGACTATCTTAAAGACAATATCCTTCCACCCAACATCCCATAATGATTGCCACAACCTCATTCACCATTGTTCCTGATTTACCCTTATAGGAGATCATCTATATTATCGCAGGTACCATGATAACCTTGATAGATGTTTAGATTTTGATGAAGCTAATCTTGTGATAAAAGAAGTGCATGCTGGAACTTGTGGTGCTCATATGAGTGGATACATTCTTCAAAACACATATGATCATGATAAAATAAAGCAAAATTTCACCAAAAATCCAAAAAAAAATCTCCTTCATCATATATCTCTTTCAAACTTCTCATTTTAATACCTTTTAATACAGAAACTATACAATTTGACTCATTACTTACATTTAGAGTGGGATGCTTTGTATGAATTTATGATTGACCTTTTAATTGATTCCTTACTAGAGTGCATGATCCTAATTGATTTGAGTGACCACCTTGTTCTTCTTCATTATAAGCTATGGGTGCTCCAGTTTTGACTAAACTATCAATATTTCTATGTCATGCTTTTTCCTCCTTTAATATGATATAAATGCTAGTAATCACTTTCTTTGAAATATGGTTATACAATTTGTAAGTTTTTGATTGCTCGATATAACCAATAAAGATACAATTTTCACTTTCATCATCCAATTTTCTTCTTAATTCAGATGGCACTAAAGCATATGCAACATATCCAAATATTCTAAAATGAAATACTGAATGTTTCTTACCATTCCATGCTTCTTGTGGGATTCAGTCTTTAACAGTTTTTGTAGGACTTTTATTCAAAATATATATTGCACATGCTACTGCTTCAACCCAAAAGTCAATAGATAGTTTTTGTCCTTTAGAATACTCCTTGCCATTTCCATTATGGTTTTGTTCTTACTCTCTACTACACGGTTCTGCTGTGGTGTGTACCTTGTTGTGAATTTATTTGTAATCTCATGTTCTCTACAAAAATCTAAAGCTTCATTAGAAATAAACTAACCACCCATATCAAAGTTGAGTACCTTGATGAATAGTCCACTTTACTTTTATGTCATTGATTTAAACTCCTTAAATTTATTGAAGGTTTTTGACTTCTCCTTGAGAAACTATATCCAATTTTTCATACAAAATCAATAAATGTCAAAAATATATATAATTCCACCTAAAGGAGTTTTCATCTGACCACATCTATCAGAATGAACTAATTCGAATGGCACCCTTTCTCTATTTGAACTTCCTACTGGACAAAAATATCTATATTGTTTTGCCATTATACAAATTTTAAAAGAATTAGTAGGCTACATGATGGGTGGCTATCCTTTACCATAATTTTCTTCTACAATAGACTCAAGCCATCAAAATTCAGATGACCATACCTCAAATGTGAGACCCATGTCTAGTCTAAATGAATTGTATTGAAGTTAACTTCCTTTGTTCCTTGAATTCCATGAATCTGAAGGTGGAAAATCCAATTCCTAGTCATCTCAACCTTTGAAATCACCCTGTCACTAGGAATCTTATCTAAAAGTGTACCTACATCATTATTAAAGAAAAATTTTCACCCTTTTTCAATTTTTTTAAGGTAAGCGCTTTTCACTAGAGCTATGAACTAGTGAGATCACATGGGAGGACCTCATCTCACTATCATGAGCCAAGGAATCCTCAATGAAATACCTATAAAGCTTGAGAGCACCAACCGTCAAATCCCTGGCCAATGAACAAAGAACAAACCATTGAGAGAACAACTCACAATGAGTACTGACACCATACACCTTGCTTAACTCACCCTACATCCGTACTGAGCCATCCTCATGGTTCGCGCTTCCCTTAGTATGTCGGAAATAACTGGTGGATGAAAAATGGCTTTGAACCTTTGGGTGACAGGCACCATCATTGTTAGTGGGGGGACCACTAATTCCACTACTTCCAACATGGCAAGTGACACTCTGCTGGTCCAAACTCTACCGCGCTTCTATGTCCAGCCAACATAGTGGGTACATTATGGATGAAATGAGAACAATCTAAAGGGGAATTGAACTAAAAACCACTTTGTTCCAATTCTTGTTCCCTACCGACACGCTATGGGGTGTTCCCCTTTTCAATTAATTGTCCAACACTCATTAGATTATGTTTTAATCTATGCACAAAGTAAACATTAGGAATATACTATTTTTTACCATATTTAGTCAATAAATGTATAACACTTTCCCCATTACTGATACTACACTATCATTTCCCAATTTTACTTGAAATTTCACATAATCATGTAGACGTAAGAAAATAACTTTTTATTCCCTATTCATGTGGTTGCACAACCACTATCTAGAAACCATATATCTTTAGAGATTTCTTAAGCAACATTACAAGTTATGAATAAACTTCTAGAATTATTACTAGATATACATGCATAATTTGCACTATTTTTATCTATCTCTTCTTGTTTCTTCCTACATTCATTTTTGAAATGAAAAAATTACCTATAGTAATAAAACTGAACATGAGTTTTATCAAACCTTGATGTTTATTCTTGGAATTGGTTTCTTCCTCATCCTCTATTATTCGAACTATGATTGGACTAGTTATCCTTTCCTCCTTGATCTATAGTCATTAATTTACCTTTGCCTCTTCCTCTTCCTCTAAAATTTGATCTTCCTCTTCATCTACTAGATGAAACCTTAGATCTAATAGCATTCTCTAAAGAAGAATTGTTATTTCTATTTATTCTAGAATCATGGGATAACAAAGAACCCACTAGTCCATCCATAGACAATTGAGTGAGGTCTTTTGATTCTTTAATATCAACTACAATTACATCAAATTGACAAGAAATACATCTAAGAAACTTTTCAACCATAGTTTGATCATAAATGTTTACTTCAGTAAAGAAATGATGTATTGAATCGGATCCATTCATGTAAAGATTTTCAAAACTTCTCCTTAATGTTTTTGACTTAGCTACCTTTACCTTTTTGTACCTTGGTATGCAATATGTAAGGCCTCCCAAACTTATTTGGACTTGGTTGTTGTAACAACTAGTGGAAACATTGAATCATCCATTGCTTGTTGAATAAAGAATGATGGATTAGCATCCTTCTTCATGTTGTCCTTCAGTTGATCTTTATCTCATTCTTGTAATGCTTGATAGGAAGCCTAATCCTATGGTTCGATAAAACCATTTTCTACCAAATCCCATAAATCTTGAGAACAAAATAATATTTTCATCTTTATGGACCAAAAATCTTAATTCTTACCATTGAAGATAGGAATTTGGGGATAAAAAATGTTGTTATTTGTTGCCATATTTTAACTATATTTCTATACCCCAAATATTCACAATTCTCCTCAAAAAACTTTGATTTCTTTTTCTCAACAAGTCTACAATTTAGATGAGATTGCATATAATGAAATAAATTTTACCTCTCACAAATGAAAACTAGTTTTCTTAAAGAATTCTATCACCAAACATTGTGCCCAAATCCCCCACTCTTAATAGCTACAACTTTTTCAATTGTTACAATTGTCTTCTTCACTAATGATTCTTTTGGCTGGGCAATGAAAAGCAATAAATATTTCTAGCAGCTCCCTTCTTAAAGTATAAAGAACAACAACTTCTCCTTTTCTTATCACAGCTTGCAAATTCCAGTATGATGGATCATCTAGAACTGCCTAAACACCAAATTCTCTTATTTATATATCGATTTTAGCTCTGATACCAAATCTATTGTTAGAGAGGAAATAAAACAAAGACAATCCTTCATATGTTACAACACAAACAAAAGTTTATTTCATTCATTACACTTGAGCATATTAGTTTGCCTCTACTAATTAAGGACTTTACGTTTTCTAGACTAGGAGACAAAAATATAACTGACTTTGTAAGTTAACAAAAATATTCATATGTGGACAACAGATAAGGGAACTAGAGAAACACTTAACCATATTATCAACCAACGTGGGAAACAAAAACTTAACTATATAATTTATGTGTTGACATGATATCAATTATCAAATATTATAACTTGTGTGTTGACATGATATCAATTATTAAATATTATTTAACAAATTATTTTTCATAAATCATCTTTTTGATCTTTCAAGTTGTACTTTGGAGGGAAATACTTCACATTTCAAATTATTTTTCTTTAAAATAAAATATTAAATAAAAATTAGTAATCAACATTGATTCAATAAATAAGCTAAAATTGAATAGATGGAGAGAGCCAGAAGTGCATTACTTTTTTTTGTTAATGTTACAAGTATGGTTGTTCTTGCACCAAAAGATCGGTTATGTTAATGTCTGATACAACCACTAGACTTATAGAATCCATAGGAGGCGGTTAAGCTATGTCGCAAATCTGAGCGCTACGCTGCACAACACAAGGAGACCAAGGGCGCACACCTTGCAACAATCCTCCCTCAACACAAGTGAAGGGGTTTAAACCTATGACCAAGCTCTGAACCACTTGTTACAATTACAGCTACCCTTGCACCAAAAGATCGACTTGATAATGCCCGATATAGCCACTAGACTTATAGAATCCACAAGAGGTAGTTAAGCCATGTCACAAAGTTGAGTGTTGTGCTGCACAACACGAGGAGACCAAGGGCACACACCTTGCAACAATTAATGTGGTGCATTGAAAGATATACATTTTAATAAATACTATGTTTTATAATTGCAATATAGATTATGATATAAAAATTTCATTGTATAAATTGCAAAATACCTTCTTAGCGATTATGATTTTCGGTTGTAAAAGGTAGCATCATTAAATCTAGCCAAGGAAAATCAATTACTATACAAACATATCTGTCACAATTTTTTTATTTTGTATATGGTGACGTATCAATCTACCTATGTCTATCACATGTGGCATTGACATAAACCTTATAGGAGAGAAGATTTATAATTTTCCAAATGCATATTTTTCTTTTGTCAACCTACAAGAAGGTTATATATGTCAAACATTAATGGAAATATCTATGAATGTCAAGATTATCAAATTGTTCTATGACTCTTTGATGGTGACATGATCTTACTTTACACCTAGTAACTATAGTGAACTTCTTGGGATATCTATATATCTTATATATCATTCAAATTCACTATCTATGATGTTTCTATGAGTGCAAAAGGAATACAAATACAAGAAGGAATACCCATTCATACCAATCTAGATATATTCAAATTTTAAATCATTATATTTCATCGATTTCATGTAATATCTTGAGATTATTTCACATATATAGATTAATTCAATTGCTTGATAAGATACCATAATTCAATTGCTCCATAAATAGTGGATAACATGGCATTTTGATGGTGAAGTAATTATGAGGCATTGCCCTTATACATGGAAGATTGTATCAAGTTTTGTTTTTAATTATGATGTATATTATATTCATATCCAAGCATAACATAAAATCATCTCTTGATTCTTAAATTTTGTCAGTTTGGAATTCTAAAGAGATCATTCCCATCTATTACTATTTTTCCTCTTACCTTTTTAAACATTCTAAATTTCAAAATTTATTAAAATGTATATGCTCTTCATTCCATCTCCGCTGCTTAATATTGCACATACTAATATATTTACTTATGATATTATAAATAGTTAATTATTCTCATCTTAGAAGTAGTTAATAATGGCATGTTCTCACCTTGAATTGAGCTACACAAGTGGAATTATTGTCCCAGCAATCCTTGATTGAGGATAATGAAGTACCATAATTTTTAGTCATGGTCATTTTCATCTTAGTTTTACTGGGTTTACCAAGTCACTAATTATTAGTTCAACTCTTGATTCTAGATTAGATGAAACAAATATTAAAATATTAGGACAAATTAAATATCCTATATGGTTTAATTCCCACATCTACCTTCTTATGATGATTCTTTCCTTTGATATTACCAATTCTCTCGTTAAGTATATTGAAGGAGGCCTTTTATCATTACTATCTTGTCAGTGCTATTTTGATATTTCTTTTTCTTTTGACACAAGTTATTACCCTTCAGTTTTTTTAAAAATCATCTCCAAACTATTTTAGTCAATAGTGTTGGTGTCTCCACCATGGGAGATGAACTTTTTTAGGTGGAGCCTAAGGACTATGAGTTGCTCAAAAGTGAGAAAGAATCTCAAGAGATTCTGGTGGTGGGGAATTTTCTTCCCTACATTGAAGCTATAAATGGTTTTGACTTGACTCTCTTTATTTATTTTCTCAATTCTTGGAAGGAAGGCACTATGACCTTGTCGGGTATCTCCTTTTATGTTTAAGTGGAAACTGTTGTTGGAAATACTAGATAACAGAATGAGGGCATTAGACTAGCTAAGAGAACTAAAGGCATTTACATAGATTCCATGAAAAAGTTCCTTATGTATGGGGAAAAAATCAATCATCCCCAAAATAATTTATATAGGAGGACTTTGTGGGGGTCTAAGCCAAATTTCTAGAGTTTTTTATGTGGCATGTAACACTAGAGAGGAAGTAGCAACTGCTTTCATGCCTTCCTCTTTCCTATACTAAATCATTTAAGGAAAAAGGTCAAATTAGATTTTTTACTAGATTTTCTCCTCATTAAAGGATGCAACTAAAAATCTAAGAATAATGGTAAAACCCTACCCATCCAAAAATGGTTGATCTTTTGACTATTCTAGTATAATGTTTCTCTCATCACTACTTTTAATGTTCACCCCAAAATTGCAAACCCTTCTCTCCTTGTTTAGAGTGAGAGTTCCACTACTAAAAGTAAACTTTTCAATGCCTCCTTTATGGTTCTTAAGGCACCAATTCAAATTTGTACCTACTAATATCTTTGTTAGATACTAATCCCCTCCCTTGGCCAAGTAAAATCTTTTTAAGGGAGACACCCTAACTATGGATTTCAATCCTCTAATTCTAAAGGTGAGAAAGTGAGGTTCGTAGGCTTGCCTAGGGACTCTCCTATCTCTATCCCTGACTTTGACTTTGACACCCTTATCTCTTTTAGTTTTTAGTCTCATAGTTCTTTGAGTCGAGTTGGGTCTTCTTTCCTTCCTCTATAAGATTTTCACTACCCTACTCCTCCCAAAGATCTTGCCCATGGATTAGATTTGGTCCCTATCTTCCATGCTAACTAGTCTTAGCACTTTATTTATGTCTAGGTTCAAATCAAAATTTAGGAAATCTATAAATCCTTTAACACCCACATGGACATTTCTAAATGTCAATTGTCGAAATTGTCTCTACCAAATAGAAAATTTAAATTCTTGAATCTGTGGTGTTCAAGAAATCTCAAGAGTGGCTAGAGGATTCTTTTAACAAAGATCTGTGATTTTAAAGAAACTAGAAGTAACATTTTTATAATTGCGCGAATCTCGACAAGGAGGTGTAGAACATCAAAAAGGAGCTTACATTGAGGGATAAAACAAGGCTTCTTGAGGAGGAGTTGGTAAAGTTAAAAGATAATTAGGGTGTTTGTTTGAAGAATATTATTGGTCCATAACTAACTATTGCAAGGATTTTCTTAAGAACATAGTCACTATCATTCCATATTTTCAATAGGAGATATGTAAGAAGAAACAATTTTATAACAAGGAATAGCTGACCATTAAAGGATTGAGATCTTTAAACAATCATTTGTTCTCTGTTGGTCTCACTTGTTTTCTTGTATAGTTGGTTCTCCTATTTTTACTAAATTAATTTATATTTTTTAGTTTTCCCAATCTTGCTACTTGTGAGATTTAATATCTTTACATTGATGGTTATTTCATAAATGGGACCTGTTGTTCACCAAAACTGGTTAACCCAAGTACACCTGCAATTGATCTATGAAATAGCTAATTTCAACCTATGAAAACTTTAGGGCTTGGACAACATAACAAGGATATGAATCCTTCTACTATTCAAGTTCTACAAAACCTAGGTGGGTGTACCTTTGATGCATTGAATTAAACCCATTACACACTTATCACAACATCAAAAAAAGTAGATAGATCTCACCAGGGCTCAACAATGATTAGGTTACTGCAGATGGGCTAGACCTACCCATACAACTCAACTATGTTTGTGCATTAGATAGATGAAACATTTTAAACTAAACATAAAATAAAGATATTCTAATTGGATTTTAAAATTGTTTGAGAATCCCCTTAATTGGAAGATCAGTGCCTTATCGAAGGGCAATAGAGTCACACATCAAACTATAGATGAAAACTTATATTGTAGATCCATCTTCATCCTTAAGTATTCCTGCATTTAATGCCTTACATAAATGCATTACTTACTTCATTCACAGAAAATATCAAATCAAGAACATGAACCCT
The DNA here is from genome assembly GCF_030272615.1 of Cryptomeria japonica. Lineage (NCBI taxonomy): Eukaryota > Viridiplantae > Streptophyta > Pinopsida > Cupressales > Cupressaceae > Cryptomeria > Cryptomeria japonica. The sequence continues at coordinate 619,249,959 of NC_081412.1, read as the reverse complement.
ATCTTATTAATATTTGCTCACAAAGTTTAAAATCTTCCTTGAAGGATTATCTACAAGAAAACACTACACTCACAGACACAACTGCTCATGACAAACTTGATCCTCCTTAAGGATCTGATTTGAATAAAATGAAAGTACACTTCAAAGACAAATTCTGTGCCAATTTATCCATGCCTTACATATGTAAAAAACCTGCAATTAGAAACACCTATAGCATGAATCATACTCTATTCTCTAGAAAAGGACATTGCCTTGTACAATCTTGAAGAAAACTCAGAATTGGAAACCATGAAAATCTAGAGCCTCTCTCCAAAATTATGGAGCACATACAATTAAGAAGAAAATAGAATAAAAAGAGAGGGGAAAATATTAGGTCTGCATAACACATTGCCAAGTGTCCCCTTTCTCCAACTAAATATTTTCCTTTCTCATTCCTATGGAAACTTCTCTCAAAATATCTAATGTTTGTTGAAACAAACTTCATGACTGGATTCCTTGTTCTGGGAGCTTTCCGGTGATATATAATACTTGCCATTTTGGGAAAAAAAAACAACCCCTAGGTGAACTAATCTTTTGTGCACCTCTTTTATTTAAATTTTGCAATTTTGCATTATAGCCTCAACTATGCATTTAACTTTAATTTTTCACCATTTTACTCCTGACACCCTACCATGTGGTGACCTATGATTCACTGATGGGGTCCACTTTTCGCCACCTAACTCATCTGCCACTTGTCTACCCCATCACCGCCACTAGACCTGCCATCTCATTTTTCGCCATTTCGTGATGGTTAATGGGCGAGCAACTTTAGATAATGAAAGAACGTCGGCCGTCGGATCTTCTTCAACTTGCGTGATCTTTACCATGCCCTTTTTCACATGTGATTTTTGCCATTTCGTGATGGTTAATCTTCGAGCATCTTTGGATTGTGAAATGTCGGTTGTCCGATCGCAATGAACCTACTCACTCATTAATCCATTATTTCTCTGCAAAACCCAACTACCTCAAGATATGTGGGGTCCACTTGGTCACCACTTGGTCTCCTTGGTCACCTCAGGAAACGCGCCCATGTGCGTGGGGTCAATTGGTCACCCAATGAACACCATCCTTCAAAAGCCTATGAGCATTGACATTATACTTGTGTGGAGCCTTATATTTAAACATGAAAATGTCCCTTCTCACTACAAATATGCGATATATGGTTTTTCCCAAAAATGCATTTTTTGAAGGTTATCTGAGACTTTTAATTGCATTTTTGCATTTTCTTTAAAATTGCTAATGCCTCCTTTATCTACATCGTGGGAGGGTTGGACACTCTACCTGGCATTTGCATTTGTTTTGGAGTTTCTATCCTTCTAAACCATGCCAAATGGGGGTCTTTGGCATTTAACTCCATTCCATTTTCTTGAAAATTTACTGGTGTTTTATCTGTCACATGGGAGAGAAGGAGGAGTTGCTTGCTATTTTCACCTTGGCAAATGCCATTGCTGTTGGGGGCTTCTTAGCATTTATACCACTTGCTTGAAGTTTTTCCCAAACTTCACTCCATGCAGCCCCAATGCAAAGTCCACATAGGGAGGAGGTTGCCAATACACCTGCTAGCTTAAAACATTCTTCAATGCCCCTCCTCCACCTTCTATGCCACATTGCAAGCTGCACTTGCTTGAAAATTTTAAAATCCCTTCAACATTTTCCATGGCAGGGATGACTGCATTCTCATGGCAGGGGAAGATTGGAATTAATCTTGCCAGTTGCATTGCATGCAAAGGGGGAGGAAGCAAGGTCTGCAGCTTTATTCCTGTACTTTGCATTTTACCTTGGAGGTTTTGATGTCTTCTAACACGTTGGGGGGCGGCTTGGCCTTGCATCTGCCAATTTGCATTTAGTTGAAGTTTAAGACACCATTTTCCATAGCATGGGATGGTTGGGCTTTAAGCCTGCCACTAAGCAATTGCTTGAAGTTTTTATTTGTTGCCTTTCCCATGCCACACTTTACTTATTGCCAAAAGCATTTACTACTACTTGTAATTTGTTTTACCAGGCAAGGGAAGATTGGCATTATGCATTTGCCAATTTGCATTTGATTTCTATGGTCTCTTCACCTACCATGTTGCCTACACCTTCCAGTTTGCATTTTGTTGAAAGATTTAATGTCCTTGCATTAGCTATAATTTTCTTTGTAGTTAAATTATATAAACATATGATTGCAAAAAATAACAATTTAAACTTTGCTTAAAAATACACATGAAGTAGCAAGTCAGGTCGGGCCCCAAAGTGGGTCTGACTAAAAAAAATTTCGTTTTCATGTAACTAACCTTGGAAATGCCTCATGAACCTTAAACATACCTCTGGAATTGATCAACACCATTTTTAGATCATTAAACTGAGTTTCGCGACTTTCAGGCGCTTGCGCCACATTTTCTCATTTAATCGCAAAGATGTAATTTTCAAACTGGTCAAAACATCTTTCTGGACTTCACCAACTGACAGGTGTGTACTCTGTTATACAAACATGAACTTTGTTGAGTGGTTTTTCAAGACGAATTCTGAGTAAAGAAATATTAATGGTAAAAAATGACCAACTGGGTTTGTCAGCACTGCGGACATGATGAAGCCAATGCGCAGGGAACTCATGATGCCTTTCTTAAAAATATCAAACGATCTCCATAGACCCTCAAATCTGTGGCATAGGTACCTTGAAGTACATATCATATCTTAAATTTCTCAGTTTGACCGGGAAGCTAACTAGGTGTGAATGGTGCAATCATGAAAATGGCCACTTTAACTGATACGGCAATAAAAGTACGAAACACTACATAAGAAAGCTCAAGAAACCCTTTCGAAAACTGATCAAACGGATTGGCAAGAGCTTGAAATTTGAAACATAGCTTTTCTTTTATACCAGTAATAGCATGGAATAAACATTCTTACATGAAATTCACCAGGGCATCTTTTATAAATGTGCAAAGTAGGGCTCCGACTAGTAGCTGAAACAGGGACCTGTGCAAACCATAAACTGCCAACGGATTGAGCTTGCTAAACTAAGCAAATGGATTGCTAGAGACTTGAAATTTGACATGTGATCGCACTTTTATGCATAAGACTCAATTCATTTTGAATTTCATCATGACGATCAACAGGGAAAAATTTATAGGAGCTCAAAGTAAGCTACTTATTAAAATATGCATTTACACCTATGATGCACTTTCAACTCACCCCTTGAAATGGGTACCTGATAAACTAATCCAAACTGAAATCTGAAAGTTGCAGAACACTTTATAGGGCAAATGAAAGGTGTAGGACACATTTCAAAGCTTTACCTCTTGATGATTAACTGAGTCCATATTACCCTCTCTCTAACTAGGCCATTCAAGCTGACTCATTTTATGATCATTTGGAAATGTAGAGCAAATTTTTTGAAATGGGCCTCAAAAATTACTCAAATTTAATGAGTCCCAATAATGGCTCTTACTGGGATGGTTGATTGCAATATCAACAAAAGAATTTAGAATCAATGGCAGAGTAGACCACCAAAAAATGGATCATTCTCTTCACTTCTTAAAAACAAAGGTTCCTTATTTCGCCCAAACAGCAGGGCACTTTATCGAAAACCACACAACTGAAGTAAAGAAACTATACAAAATGTACAAATTATAAATGGCCCTGTGCCATCAAAACTAAAATCAATTCTTACCTCTGTCAAACACATGACTTTCATTGCTAGAAACTGGAGGTAAACTGGAAATTTTATTATTATCTGCCTGATCAATCACACTTCCATTTCTAATCAACTGATCACATAAAACATAATCAGCAACATGTTCATAATCAATCAATCTTTGGAAAACAAACAAATGTTGATCACTACTTGACATACGAGTGCCATATTCTTTACCATTACTTCCCAGCTGAAATGAGAAGTAATACAACTCATTATAAAAGGTGTGAACATCAGGCACATCTCTATTTCTAGTTTTCTCAAATGATGAACACTCTTCCACAATGATGGCTTGCAAACTAGAGAGGAAAACTTCCTCATAAACTAACTACACCTCATCTTGCTGATCACAATTTCTATCAGCCTCTTGCACAAGTAAAAACACATGATCATCACTTGTCAATGGTTTATTTCCCGCTTGCAAATCAGGGAAAATTATTTCAGATTTGTCATGCCTTTTAAAAGCAAGATCCACAGAATGCATATTAAATTTTGAGATCATATCAACATATGAGTCTACATCTTCACACCTATAAATTGTATATGCATTTTCATCTTGTACATCACTCAAATCAAAAATAGGGAAATAATCAACATCATATGTATCATACTTCACACCCTCAAAAACATCATTAGTATAAAAACATGTACAAGTTGGGTATGAGATATTGGGCACACTTTTGGATGCATACCTCTAAAGATCTGTAGATAAGAGCTTTGAGATTCGTTCACTACTTAGTGAACCTTCTCCTTCATTTTCATCTTCCTTGGCTTCATCTTCTGTGCTATAAACATTGTCCCAATCTAACAAAGGTATTAGATCTCTAGTGCTCATGTCTTTATACATGTTTCTTTCATTATTACAAAAAACTTGTATCTGCATCATAACCTTTATCATGCTGCTCATAAAGTGCTTCTATATGTTGCAACATAGTTTCATAACTGGGGTTGCAAACTTCTTGTGGATTGAACTTAACAACAAGGTGATCCATATCATTAAGATCTGGAACCCCAATAGGCTCATGATTAGTTGAACATTTACTTATGTTGTCACAAGTTTCTTCTTGCTCTGAATACACATCTAAACTGTCATGCTTAGAATAAGAATCACCTTCAGCATCATAAGTGGCGTATCCACTCATGGATTCATCTCCCTCACTATTTTCAATCTTGTGTACATTTTCAAATTTAGTCCTTTGAAACTCATATATCCATTCTTTAATGCATGCAACACTTTCTTCTCTCAAGGTAGTAGGCTAATTAACCGAGTTAGGCTCATCAAGCTCTAATAATAACTCGATCAAAATAGACTCATGGGGTCTAGCATTAGCTGAAAGCTCATTCAATGCTGCTATAAATATTTCATAAAAAACATATGATGGCTCTTCCTCTTTTCTTTTCCCTACTTTCTTTCTTAAAAATAAGATAAACTTCTCTCGGATCTTTTGAAGACATACTGCAATCTCTCTATCAATCTCTTTCAGATTTGGCAAAAGATTTTTAGATCTAGGAACTAAATCTAGATCCATCAGGTTTATAACATCTATTGAACCATTATCATGACCATGCATCTTACTGTTTTACAAACTCCTTTCAAAACACATATAGTCATAATTTTCAGAATCATACACACTTCTCCCATCACTTAATTGAATCTTTTTTTCAAAACATGAAGTATGTAAACTGCAAATTTTCTTTTCCTTTCAATGGTGACCTCTTCACCTTATAAGGAACAAAGTTTTTTCATGAAAACTTTGGGGAATACCTACAGCAAATTTGTTGCTGCTGTTCACTTCACCTCTGACTGGAAATTTGAAGAACTCCTCCAAATCTCAGGTTCGTTCTTACAGAGTCGCTACCTCCCTTAAGAGGAATAAAATTTTAACCACTGATCTTCACTCTGAAACACTTTTAGATTTATGGGTGTCACCACACATAGGAAAGTCACATAATATTTAAAATTGCAAAGCAACAAGAATTTCCAAGGTATACACTTACAAATCTAAAAAAAAAATTCATATTTGTAAACTTCTAAGAATCTTCCCCAAATGAATTTTGGCAAGACTCATGGGTTTGACTGCAATCAACAAGGTGAATACAACTTTTCTCAACCTTACTAAAAAATGCAATTACAAAACACTATTACTCCCCAACAAAGTCACCATTTTTGTTGTTCACCATAACTGGTTAACCCAAGTACACTTGCAATTGATCTATGAAATAGCCAATTTCAACCTATCAAAACTTTAGGGCTTGGAAAACATAACAAGGATATGAATTCTTCTACTCTTCAGGCTCTGCAAAACCTAGGTGGGTGTACCTTTGTTGCATTGAATTAAACCCATTACACACTTATCACAACATCAACAAAAGCAGATAGATCTCACCAGGGCTCAACAATGAGTAAGTTACTGTAGATGGGCTAGACCTACACATACAACTCAACTATGTTTGAGCATGAGATAGATGAAACATTTTAAATAGAACATTAAATAAAGATATTCTAATTGGATTTTAAAATTGTTTGAGAATCCACTTAATTGCAAGATCAGTGCCTTATCCAAGGGCAATGAAGTCGCACATCAAACTATAGATGAAAAATTATACTACAGATCCATCTTCATCCTTAAGTATTCTTGCATTTAATGCCTTACATAAATGCATGACTCAGCTCATTTAGAGAAAATATCAAATCCAGAACATGAACCCTATCTTATTAATATTTGCTCACAGAGTTTAAAATCTTCCTTGAAGGATTACCTACAAGCAAACACTACACTCACAAACACAACTGCTCATGACAAACTTGATCCTCCTTAAGGATTTGATTTGAATAAAATGAAAGTACACTTCAGAGACAAATTCTGTGCGAATTTATGCATGCCTTCCATACATTAAAAACTTGCAATTAGAAACACCTATAGCATGAATCATACTCTATTCTCTAGAAAAGGACATTGCCCTATACAATCTTGAAGAAAACTCAGAATTGGAAACCATGAAAATCTGGAGCCTCTCTCCAAAATTCTTGAACACCTACAATTAAGAATAAAATAGAATAGAAAGAGAAGGGAAAGATTATGTCTACATAAGACATTGCCAAGTGTCCCCTTTCTCCAACTGAATATTTTCCTTTCTCCTTCCCATGGAAAATTCTCTAAATATATCTCATTTTGTTAAAACAAACATCATGAAAGGATTCATTGTTCTGAGAGCTTTCTGGTGATATATAATACTTGCCATTTTGGGCAAAAAACAACCCCTGGGCGAAGTAATCTTTTTTGCATGTCTGTCATTTAAATTTTTCAATTTTGCATTATAGTCTCAACTATGCATTTAACTTTAATTTTTCACCATTTTACTCCTGACGCCCTGCCACATGGCGACCTATGATTCTCTTATGGGGTCCACTTTTTGCCACCTCACTCATCTACCACTTGTCTACCTCGTCATCATCACGGGACCTGCCATCTCAATTTTCGCCATTTCACAATGGTTAATGGGCAAGCAAGTTCGGATAACGAAACAATGTCGATCGTCGGATCTTCTTCAACATGCACGATCTTTACCATGCCCTTTTTTGCACGTTCTTTTCACCATTTCATGATGGTTAATCTTCAAGTGTCTTTGGCTTGCGAAACAACATCGGTCGTCCGATCGCGATGAACCTGCTCACTCGTTAATCCACTCTTTCTCTGCAAAACCCATCTACCTCGGGATCCATGCATACATGGGGTCCACTTGGTCACCACTTGGCCTCCTTGGTTGTCTTAGGAAATGTGCCCACATGCGTGGGGTCCACTCATCGCCCAGCCAACACCATCTATCAAAATCCTTTAAGCTTTGACATTATACTTGTGTTGAGCCTTATATTTAAACATCAAAATGTCCCTTCTCACTTCAAATATGGGATATATGGTTTTGCCCAGAAATGCATTTTTTGAAGGTTATTTGAGACTTTTAAATGCGTTTTTTCATTTGCTTTAAAATTTCTAATGCCTCCTTTGTCTGCATCGTGGGAAGGTTGGACGCCCTACCTGGCATTTGCATTTGCTTTGGAGTTTCTATCCTTCTAAATCACACCAAATGGGGGTCTTTGGCATTTATCACCATCGCATTTTCATGAAAATTTACTTGTGTTTTATCTGTCATGTGGGAGAGAAGGAGGCATTGCCTGCTATTTTCACCTTGGCAAATGCCATTGTTGTTGGGGGCTTCTTGGCATTTACACCACTTGCTTGAATTTTTTCCCAAATTTCACTCCACGCAGCCCCAATTCAAAGTCCACACAGGGAGGAGGCTGCCAATACACCTGCTAGCTTGAAACATTCTTCAACGCCCCTCCTCCACCTTCTATACCACATTGCAAGTTGCACTTGCTTGAAAATTTTAAAATGCCTTCAACATTTGCCATGGCTGGGAGGACTGCATTCTCACGACAGGGGGAGATTGGCATTAATCTTGCCAATTGTATTGCTTGAAAGTGTGTAATGGCTCTTCAACCCAAACACCACGCAAAGGGGGAGGAAGCAAGGTTTGTAGCTTTATGCCTACACTTTGCATTTTACCTTGGAGGTTTTGATGGCTTCTAACACGTGGGTGGCGGCCTTGGCCTTGCACCTGCCAATTTGCATTTAGTTGAAGTTTCAGACACTATTTTCCATAGTGTGAGAGGGCTGGGATTTAAGCCTGCCAATATGTAATTGCTTGAAGTTTTTATTTGTTGCCTTTCCCATGCAACACTTTACTTATTGCCAAAAGCATTTTCTGCTACTTGCAATTTGTTTTACTAGGCAAGGGAAGATTGGCATTATGTATTTGCCAATTTGCATTTGATTTCTATGATCTCTTCACCCACCATGTTTCCTACACCATCTAGTTTGCCTTCTGCTGAAAGCTTTAATGTCCTTGCATTAGCTTTAATTTTCTTTGTAGTTAAATCATATAAACATATGATTGCAAAAAATAATAATTTAAACTTTTCCTGAAAAGACACATGAAGTGGCAAGTCAGGTCGGGCCCCAAAGTGGGTCTGACTAAAAAAAATTTCATTTTCATGTAACTAACCTTCGAAATGCCTCATGAATCTTAAACATACCTCTCAAATTGATCGACACCATTTTCAGACCATTAAACTGAGTTTCGGGACTTTCAGGCACCTGTGCCACATTTTCGCATTTAATTGCAAAGATGTAATTTTCAAACTCGTCAAAACATCTTTCTGGACTTCACCAACTAACAGGCGTGTACTCTGATATATAAACATGAAATCTACCAAGCAGTTTTTCAAGACACATCCTGAGTGAGGAAATATTAATGGTGAAAGATGACCAACTGGCTCTGTCAACACTACGGACATGATGAAGTCAATGCACAGGAAACTCATGATGCCTTTCTTAAAAATATCAAACAATCTTTGTAGACTTTCAAATCTGAGGCATAGGTACCTTGAAGTATAGATTAAATCTTTGAATTCTTAGTTCGACCGGGGAGCTAATTGGGTGAGAATGGTGCGCTCATGAAAATGGCCACTTTAACTGATGCAGCAATGAAAGTATGGAACACTGAATAAGAAAGCTCAAGAAACCCTTTTGAAAATTGATGAAATGGATTGGCAGGAGCTTGAAATTTGAAACATAGCTTTTATTTTATACCAGTAATAGCCCAAAATAAACAATCTGACATGAAATTCACTGGGGCATCTTTTACAAATGTGTAAAAGTAGGGCTCCGACTAGTAGCTGAAATAGGGACTTGTGCAAACCATAAACTGCCAAAGGATTGAGCTTGCCAAATTGAGAAAATGGATTGCTAGAGACTTGAAATTTGACATGTGGGCAAACTTTTATGCTTAGGATTCAGTGCATTTTTTATTTTATCATGACGATTAATAGGACAAAAGTTATAGGAGCTCAAAGTAGGCTACTTAATAAAATATGCATTTGCACCTATGATGTACTTTCAACTCACCCCTTGAAATGGGTACCTGATAAACTGATCCAAACTAAAATCTGAAAGTTGCAGAACACTTCATAGGCCAAATGAAAGGTTTAGGACACATTTCAAAGCTTTACCTCTTGATGATTAATTGAGTCAATATTACCCTCTCTCTAACTAGGACATCATTCAAACTGACTCATTTTATGATCATTTGAAAATGCAGAGAATTTTTTTTGAAATGGGCCTCAAAACTTACTCAAATTTAATGAGTCCTAACATGACTCATAAGACCACAAATTGACTCAAATTTAACCTATTGAAACAATTGATTTCTTCCTACTACATTAGGCTCTCTTTAAAAATCAAGAATAAATGAGGTGGACTATGAAGAATATGTTTGAATGTTCAACATGGGAAAATCATAGAAAATAAATCTTTTTCTCTCCATTACATTCAAGATGAGATTGCAAAGAGGAAAGATAAGAATAGAAGACATCTAGAGTTCCCATCTATAATAGGGCTAGAAGCATTTGTTCTAAAGGTTAAAGTCATGTTGGACTCCCTAGATTTTTCCTCTGAGAAAGATTCCTCTAAATATCTCTCTCTGTTGGATAAGGGTAAAGATATATATGTAAACAAGAAGTTAGAGTTCTCTCCCACCATGTAAGCCATTGGTTCACACTTTTGGTGGGAGTGTTTCTTTTTTTTTTTTTTTTTTCTATTGTGTGTGTTTTCGTCTATTTTTTGGTTTTAGTCCATGGGTTTGTTAGTGTTTTGGTTTCTGTTGAGTTTGGTTAGCAGTAGATTTTTCTTAGTGGTTCTCATTCCTTATGAGTCCATGGTTTTGTCACCATTTTGTTGTGCATATGTAAGGTTCAGGTCTCTCCCACTTTTAATTTTTTCAAAACAATAGTTGTTCATGAAACTTCAACAAAATATACATGAAACCATATAGATAAAGATAGCATGAGAATAAGAAATACATCTAGTGAGTAAGCATTACATATAAAATTTGAAGGACTTATGAAGCTGTTTGAAACATTGAACATCATCAACATGCAATTGAATGATCTAGCTTAATATCTTCCAGTAACTTGTTGTAGGTGGCCGTTTTTTCCAAGTGAGGATACCAAAAAGAATCATAATATAATGTCATAGTTAGCATTCCACGTTTGGACAAGGAAGTTTATTAGAGAAAATAGCCAAACATCTACTTTTCCAAATATGAAGCAAGATAGTTTGTCTCATTGAATCAACAATAATATTCCTTGTCAAATGTATTCCCAAAAATGCTTCCGTCCAACTCGAAACATGGTTTAAAATAGTAGGGAAGTGTTCAAAAATTAAAGTCCACTTCTTTTTAGCCCAATCACGATCACAAATAATATATTTTACACTTTCAACATGTTTACAAAAGGGGCAAGGAGTTGTGTAAAATTTAATTATATTATAGTATACTAATTACATTATTTAATTTAATTTATTATAGATATAACAAATTAGTTGTCTCCCCTACATAACAAGTCATTTGTTTTCGTTATTTTCTACTTATGGCCTTAAATTTGATTGGGAGTTGTACTTATCAAGCTAGTTTTGTGTTAGATATCTATAGTACAATTTGAACTATATTCATATATTAGTTGAAACAAGCATTTTTGTGTAAGGATATAAAGAAAACCTCATGTCTTTGTACACAAATTGTAGTATTAGTTTTTACATTAATCGTTAAATGACTAAGGGATTGTTTAAAGGAGATTTTACCTAATAATTTTATTACATTGAATAAATGGTTTTGAAGTAATTTATATGCATCATAATTTTAGATTCTATTGTCTACAATGACATTAAAGGTAAAATAATTAAACTACAAATGTAATATAATACTAAAAAGTGATAGATGTTAATGAAGACATCGAAAGTAAACATCATAATATGAAATACTCTTTCGCCACCTTCAAGTCATCCTAATTCTTAGCCCTACTAGTAATGTGAATTTTAAATAATTATATATACTCAAATGGACATAATTATTAAAGATTTTTAAAAAATTGTTTTTTTCACTCTTATCAATCATTTATTTAAATAATATAAGAAAATATATTCATGTCATTTTGAATCTTACTCATCTCATTTTCAATTTAAATAAAATCATAAATTTAAATTAAATTTAAAATAAATTATTATAGCTAATTATAGTTAATTAAATTAGATAATGTAATTAATATACTATACTATAATTGATATTAAATTAAGAAATTATAATTTTTTAATTAAAAATAAATTAAATTAAAATTATATGTTTATTTAATGATTTAAAGGTTTGTATCTACTTAAATACAATTCATCAAACGTTTTGCTTTATAATTTATATTTAACTGTAATAAATGATTTACGAGATTGTGTAGTATAAAATATGAAAGGTCCAACTAGATAGAACATAACAACAAACATAAACAGCTAGTAGAAACAAAAAGCCATCAAGAAAACCAAAAGTAACAAAAGGAAAACATAGCAATACCTAAGGGAAAACCAAGAGCACAAAACAACATAACTAAGAAAAATTCTTGAGAAGTTCCACTGCTTCTTTCTCCAATCAGACCATTGAGGCAACAACACTCTTGATATCATCCAGTTCCTTACCTTGCTGAGCCATCTTCCTCGTACTCACCTGGGTTCTTTTACCATGTCCAGTAGCCACACCTTCAAGGGTCAAAAATTTATCCTCTAAAATATCTATCGTGTTCTTTTCCAGGTGGATCTGTTGCAGTTTACTAATCATCACTTTGAAGTTATCAACTGTTGCAGTTTACTAATCATCACTCTTTTCTTCAGGGTATTATCATGACTGTGAACCCTCTTTTCCAACTCATTGAACCTATCCTCCACAGTGTTAAATTGGGAACCATAAGCTCCACTAATACCCTTCGCATTGCTGATGAATTTTGTTAATTCCTTTAGATAATTAGGCAAGGAACTAACATTACCTATCCCGATGGCTTCTAGAATGTCCACTTTCTTAGAAGAGTCCGTCTGTTTAGTCTTCAAACTTTCAATCTCCAAGTAGACCAATTCTATAATATTATAAAACTCCATCACCCCATTCTTCACAGTATGAAGCATGGCAATAGGAGAATCACTACTATCTTTATTAAATTATAAAAAAATAAGATAATTCTCCAGGGTCTCAACATTGACAACTATGACTTTGTCTTTAGGAGGCAGAGTCTCACCTTCCACCAAATGCTTCCCCTCTTTCTCAACACCACAAGTTCATCTATGAGGATTCAAAGGAGTAGAAGGGGAATTTGAGGTACCAGCCTGCTTCTCCTAGCTGATTTCAGCGATATCAAGACTATGCTTGGTTTTCTTCTTGGGTGCTGGGGTAGCATTTTCACTTTCAATCTCCATAACATCATCTTCTTCAAACCAATTGTCCTCCTCCTGCACCTTATTCCTACTTGTTGGCATTGTGTTGCCATTTATGTCAGCCGGTATGATGTATGTGCACCACTATCAAGGAGGAGTATAGGATGTGATATATTTGATATCACATTGTGTTGCAGAACAATGGTAAGGTAAGGAAAAGTGATCATTGGTGTTACCGGTACACAAGTTAGTGCCTGACTTGTGTGGATAAGATGGATAGTTTATCGGCACAATGTATCCTTAGAAAGAAAAGGATGTCAATTGAGAAGTGTTGCGTTGATAGTCTGTGGTTATGAAGGATGGGCACTTAGGAAGGGCAAGGTACTTGGATGTTTTTTGTGATGAAGAGGTAGAATGTTACCTGAATCACATCCACAGTTGAAGAGTAGCATGAAGAGGTCATCGATATGCTCTGAGGTTGCAAAACAATAGGAATCCTGCCAAATGAAGATGCAGTCATTATGAGAAGCAATGAATGACAATGAATGTTCTCACATCTAATCAGATGTACATGTTCTAAGAGATTCTACACAAACAAGGAACTCACCTAATTGCAATTGCAGGATGAAGGTGACAAGGTGTCACTCCACCAGTGAGTGAAGCTTATCTCCAAGTATGCATAGTGTGCATCATGGTTCTATGAGATAAGAAATAAGAAGTAAAGGCAAGTACTCAAAGACTCTCACCGAATCCACAGGTGAAACAAAAAGAATGCCTCAAGTGCATGAAGAACAGGTTTGTGCAATGCACTGACTGAGAAGGCATGTTGAGATGCTGGTACAGATAAAGTGTGAAGTGTTTGCCACTTTGATAAAATGGTTGAGATATGGTCCAAGTTGATCAGGGAGAATGCATGGCTGAGTAGATGCAGATAGAGGAAGAATGGCCTAACTAATGATGGAGTCCGGTGAAGGTTGATGACATCGCCTCATCAAGAGTGCTTACCGATATGTAAGTCCACCAGTAATATGGACAAGGTGCAGATCCAAAAAAATTCCCACTTGATGGGAATGTGCATGCTTAGGTTAGTCATGTCTAACAATCGGTTTAGGTGTTTCCCCAGTAGTTTAGATAAGTGTAGACATGAGGAGTTAACCAATAGAATGTAAGATACCGATAGGAAAGAGCAATCGGTAGAGTGTTAGGTTGGTGATCCTATCTAGACTGACTTGTTTGGCCAAGTTAACAATTGATTGATATGGATGCCATATGGATTCAAGGTGGAAAGCTTGTAGAGGTTGGGGAAGTGCCATGTAGAGTTATGTATCTCAATAGGTGTGCATTGAATATGGATCCCGTGATTTGTGGATCGGATCATAAGCATGTGGCTCGAGGAAGAATGAACAAAAGAGAAGAATTAGGGAGTTGTTGGCACCTAGATCAAGGCAAGAAGATCAGATTGTGAGAAGACCTAGATAAGGAAACAACAGAGATATTAATGGTGGTTTGACAGATGCAGGTCAAGAGAAAGGACTGTGTTTTCTATATTTGGGAAACGTGTGGTGGAAGGCATGGGAATGGCGGATATGAATAACTAGATGTCTAGGAGATCTGTTCTGATTACATTTGAGTAGGTTCGATGTGTCTCGTGATCAGTGAAGAAAACCCTAAGGTGCCAAGTTTGAAATTGGATTTTGGTGGGAAGTCTGGGTTATAAATATGCAAGCCTAAGAAATTATGAAGTATTTATGAAAAGAAGATCATTGTGCTACTGTGAAATGATTTACTTCTGCAAGTGAAAGAAAATCAGCCAAGTTCTCAAAGAGTATCTAAGATAAGAGGGAGACTGAAGAGCAGAACTGATAGTGGTTGTACTAGCAGAGCTAGAGAGAAGAGAGTTGCAGACGAGGTAGACAGAGTACCAATAAAGTGTTATACCAGTGAAGAGAAGAGAGTAAGGTGGAGATCCAATAGAGAAAGAGAAGTGGAAGAAGAGTACTAGTAGAGTTCACTGGCAGAGAAGTGGTAGGGGAAGAGCTGGAAGAGAAGCAACAGGTGAAGAGCAGCAAGAGAAGTGGAAGAAGAGTATTGGTAGAGTTCACTGGAAGAGAAGTGGTAGGTGAAGAGCTGCAAGAGAAGCAACAGGTGAAGAGAAACAAGAGAAGTGAGTTGATGTTGCAGATAAGGTATCTCACCAGAAGAGTATGGTATTTGAAATGGTTGCAAGATTCAATTGTAACAAGACAAATACCTTTTTAATTGAAGTTTTTATTGTGACCACTGAGTTGTAACTCGATGCAGGGGTTGTAGCTCCTAGGTTTGGTGCCCTAAATTAAGGATTTTAATTCCTTTGGGTTGTAGCCCATAAACAAGACAGGGGTTGTAGCTCCTTGGTTTGGTTCCTTAAACATTGTAATAGTGTTTACTTTGTGAGGTTGGATTGGAGTAGTAGACTCTGGCAGCATTGCTCGCCAGGTTTTTCCCCATCTTGGGTTTTCCTTGTATATGATGGTGTTATGGGATGTGCCCTTGTCTATGTTTCCATTTGAGTTTAGTCTCCTCACTAACCAGTAATTTTGTTCATAGTTAGATCTAATAATCAGTATGCTTACATTGGATAGTTAAAGGAAAAAGTTTGAGAACCATAGATTAACCACCTCCCCCTCCCATTGGTGCATTGTGTCTAACAATTGATATCAGATTGTAGGTTCCTAGTTAGAAAAGTGTTTTCCAACCTGGGTAGATTCTGACCTAAGGACACAATGCTTTGTCTAGTGTCTATCTCTGCTGCTGCATTTGATGGTTCAAACTTTTCTATTTAGAGTTGTATAATGGAAGTCTTCCTATCCTCTTTAGGGTTTGATGTATGGATGTCAGTAGTTGATGGTCTCCCTAGAAAGGTCAATCTTCCTACCAGATCTATAGAAGAAAAAATAAACCAGTGCAATGAAGAAGCCATGAGGGCTATATTTAGTGGACTCACTAGTGAAGTCACTTCACAGGTGGGCAGGTTTAAAACAACAAAGAGCTTATCAGAAAGATTGAATAATCTCTATGGAAATAAGCCTACCACTACAAGATTGGCTTATGAATATGGAATGAGAAATATATCTCATGCCTCCACAGATGATGAAGGTAGATCGGCTAGATGCTGCAGCTTTGATGAAGAAGAAGCTCATCTCTTCATGGCCCAAGAATCAAAAGATGAGAGGCAAACATCTGAAAGTGATAATGTAAATAGATCCCCCTAGCAAGATGTGTTTGGCAGTGATGATGAGGAAGAAGAAGACAAGGCAGATAGATCTAGCCATCAAGATCTATTTGAAAGTGAAGGAGAAGAAGCAGATGAAGCCGAGGTTGATCTTGAAGGAGAGCTTGTAAATGTACTTGAAGAACTCAGTAGAGTAGGAAGGGAATACAAGCTATTCAAGAATTCTTCTATAGTAGACTAGAACCAACTAGAAAAATGCCTTGAAGAATTTGAGAAATGCATCTTAGAGTTGAAGAGTCAAGAAAAAGACATCAAGGTATGCTGGTGTAATGATCTACCCTCTCTACTAGAAGTTAAAAAATAATAATATCTGTAGCTGGTTGGATAAATGGAGATTCTCTGAAATGACCTTGAGAAGTCTTGGGATGAGCTCAAGGTAAAAATATGGTTTGATGGCAATAGTTATGCCTTGGACAAGATGTTAAAGAAGCAAAAGAATTCCAAGGTGTTAGACATAGTGCACCACTGAGAGGGGGAGGGGGTGAATCTGTGGTTCTCAAACTTTTCCCCTTAGCTATCCAATCCAAGCATACCGGTTATTAGATCTAACTATGAACACACTTACCAGTTAGTGAGGAGACTAAACTAAAAAACAAACATTCACAAGGGGACATCCCATAACACTAGCATGTACAAGGCAAACCCAAGATAGGAAAAACCTCGGTGAGCAATGTTGTTGGAGTCTACTACTCCAGTCCAGCCTCACAATCAAAGTCTATGTTATAATGTTTTAGGGCACCAACCCAAGGAGCACCAACCCCTAATCTATTTATGGGCCACCAGCCAAAGGAACTACAATCCTTGATTTAGGGAACCAACCCAAGGAGCTACAACCCCTACACCGAGCACCAACTCAGTGATCTTCAAAGAATTATTATCAAATACAAAAGTAATAACCTGTTAAAAGTGATTCTTGCAACCTTATCATAAATCTTACTTTGCTGGTGAGATACCTTTTCTACTTCACAAACTCACTCTTCTTGTTGTCCTTCTCTACTGCTTCACTATTGGTAACCTCTACCATAAACTCTTTGCACTTTATCGCTACTATGCTCTATCGGTTCTCTATCCTCCTTCTCTACAAACTCCACTTCTACATTTCTGGTATGAACACTACTGGTTCTTCTTTCCAACTGGTTGAATGCTTCAATCGGATTTGTCTCACTCCCACTCTCTTCACAGAAGCTCGTTGAGCACTTGGCTTATTTTCTCTTCCTAGAAGTAGCTTCAACTTTCTAGTCACACCATATTCTTCTATTCGACAACAACCACAATCTCTTTGGCCTTTATACTTATAGCCTAGATTTCCTACCAAAACCAATTCAAACACTAGGCGGTTAGGGTTTCTTCACCATCCTCAAGGAAAGACAAATCCAATCAGATCTTGCACAATCTGATATTTTTGACATCCGATTGCACAACTCAGCCATCAATGCACTTTCCAGAACACGCCTTCCATCTTCAACAGCCTACAAACAATTTGTCCACATATATCTCGTTCAATTACCATTAATGCCTTTACTATTTTCTTTTCAAGCTCTTCAATCAGGCTGATTTTCTTGCTTTGATTCAATAGCCAACAACTCCCTAATTCTTCTTTGTTTGTTCATTCTTCCTTGAGCCACACGCTTCTAACCTGATCTACAAATCACAAGATGTACTATCAGTGCACACCTATTGAGATACGGAACCCCACATGACACTTCACTAACCTCTACAAGGTTGCCACGTTGATTCCATGTGGCATCCATGTCGATCAACTACCAGCTTAACACTCCAAATCGGTCCAAGTATGATCACCGACCAAACACCATACGAGTTCCTTACTTCTTCCAGTTTGCTAAACCTTTTGGTCTCAACCATTCTACCAGTTACCTTATCATATCTGCCCTCATCCTAAACTATTGATGCAATCTTCAAACCGGTCTCCAAACTCGTAAATCCTAAGTATGCTCATTTCCACAATAGGGAAGTCCTTTGCAACTGTACCTTTCTTATATAACCAGTCAACTCACATACCGATTACCTCTCTTTATGACTCAATGTCATCAACCTTCACAAGACTCCATCTTCTTTTACTCAGGCTATATTCCTATGTTTGCATCTACTCAACCTTGCCTTCTCCCTAAATAGCTTTGACCATATCACAACCAGTTTGTCAAGATGACAAACACTTCACATTTGCTCTGTACTAGCATCTCTTCAGATAAGAACATGTGATCTGATGTTACCACATTCATTGTCAGTCATTGCATCTCATGATGGTTGCATCTTCATCCAGTGGGAGTCATGTTGCTCTTCCACCTTGACAGTATACTGGTTCATTCTTCTCTTCCAGTGTTGATGTGATTCGGGTAACACTTTGCCTCTTCATTACAAACAACTGCTCAAACACCTTTCTATCTCATCACAAAAGTCATGCACTAACATGTTGCACTGGTGACCCCTAAGCTCAACTTCCTTATGATAATCAGTGTTCTTCAACACAAGGTGATAACCGAGATATCACATCCTACACTTCTCCATAGTGCCGTTGCACATACATCTCTACTACTAGTTGATATCAATGACAACACAATACCAACAATATCCCCCTTTGGCATTGATGTCAACACATGTAGTATCAAGCATTCTACATAGTCTTTCTCCTCCATACTGTGATCCATAGATTCGCACACATGTAGTATGCGGTATACTACAAAATCCTTCTCCCACTTTGACAACAATGGCAAAGGGCACTGTCAGGATGTTATTTCTCTTTGTATATACTAGTGGCTGATAGAGATCTTTCTCCCCCTTTGTCATCATTGGATGTAACACTTCCTTTGATACCACTTGTTATTTTGTCACCAGTTGTTACATCTTCTCAAGTCACAGTACTTGAGATGGGGAACTTAACCATCAACTGACACCAATTGAGCATGCGAGTCCGATGTTGTTTGATAGAGCACTCAATTTGCAGAAGTACTAATACCATTTATTAATGTGTCAGTGAATACTAGACACATGTCGGTCATCCTACGTTACCTCTACAATTTTCATCTCCTACAGTTTGGGTAGTCTCTATCCTTACAAGTTCAATAAAATGACTCTATATCATGAGCACTTGAACTCCCCCTGAGTCATACACCTCAAGTTCATATCTCTGGTCAGGTATAGTTCCAGGACACAATCTTCACCATATACTAGTTTAGTTATGCACATGTGATCATCTAATGATCCTTCAACTCCATTGTATCCACCACAGACTATGACATGATTTTGAATCCCCACAATGCCAGACAATTTTTTCACGATGTCAAGAACAAAACCAGTTAGCCCAAAAACATGCAAGCCTGTATGATCAACCATGGGGCCAACATATGTCATTCAGGTCATTTCCAATACCACCTGATACATTACTTCACATTCCATCCTACTAGAGTTAGTGCAATGAATTTCCAACTTCATTGTCTTTCATAACCTGCAAGTACTTGTTAGCATTCAAACTAGTAACATCCTACATAAACCGGTTAAAACTTGATTCTAATTGTTAACCTTTACTCTTTGAATCATGTAGTGGTGATCTAACACTAATCAGTAGGTGTGTAGTCACAACAACTTCTACACATACTTGTCATCTTCTTCCTTCATACCGACAACAACATGTTTTGCCCTATCGCCTTCATTATTGAGAGGGTAAATGATAAATTCAATGTTCTACTCCCCTAAGATCCTGCATCTCCTTTAGACTTTAGGAGATATTACCTATGCATTAAATGCACAATTCCGGTCCCTGGTATTCTTCCTCCATACCTGCTTAATCTCATTCTTCTTCCCACTTTCAGACTTGGAAGCAGGGTTTGCCTTCTTCTGCTGATGGTCCCTTTCTTTTCAGGTTTCTGCATTACAACTGGAAATAGTACTATAGTATCACACAACATCCATGCTAACCTCATGAGAAGGGAACCTTCTAAAGTACCCATTTTCTCTTCTTCTTGTCATTTCAATGTACCCATCATTCAGTCTCCTTGGATACCTTGCTAGAGTAGGAACACCACTCATCTTGTTCCATGCAAGTCTTTGTTGCCTATATCCTCTGCAACTTCTTCCATGTTAATCATGACTATTCCACTAGTTGTTGTAGAACTGCAAGTTCTTCCTCCTATAATAATATCTTATGTGGCTAGGTGTATTAAAGTAAAAACATACAACATTAGCAATACTAAAAGAGGGGGTATTCATGCTTCTACCTCTAGATGCATTATGCTCATATGCATAAAATTTATTGCCATTTGATTTGTTGTGCCTAGGAAGAATACTCTATCTATTCCTAGACTTCCTTTTACATTCTTCTTCCCTATGGCCATAACCTTTGCATCCAAAACAATATCCGGAGAGAGGAGGCTTATTACTTACTAACTTATTCTGCCAAACATGAGGTGTTACTATCAGTTTGGCATATGCATTTTTACTTCTCTCAGAATGGATCCAGGGTTGTCCATTCTCTACATTTTTGCTATCTGATCTCTTCTTCTATCATGCTTGTCTTGACTTGGTGGCAACAACATTTCCTTGTCTTCTACCAGTAGGAGATCTTCTCCCATTTATGTTACCGGTAACACTGTCTTCTCTCATCTTTCACTTTCCTTTAAGATCTGCATTGTTTCTCCATGGAGATCCATTCTTCATTCTCAACTTGAGCTCATCTTGACATTTCTCAAGTTCTTTTCTAAGGAACTCCACTTCATCTATTATATGCAGATGCTCTTTATCCATTGTCTCCAGTTTAGCCTTTAAATGTTCACACTTGCATTCCTTGGTGTCTTTTTATTGAGACTTTAATTCTGAGATACATTTCTCAGATTCTTCAAGGCATTTGATCAGTCCATTTCCTCAACAACTACAACATTCTTAAACAACTTGTATTCATTTCTTAGATTCTCCATTTCCTCTTTCAGCTTCAAACACTCTTTGTCCTTTGTTTCCACTTCTCACTAGAGATTCTCACATCTTCTCTCCTTATCATCGAAAACTAATTTCAACTCACCAATCAATCCTTTTGCCTCTTCAAGTTGAGATGTCAATATGTAGATGTTTTTATTTGATTCTTCAAGGCATATTCTCAACTGGCTGCATTCATCATGAACTGAGTCTTTGTAATTTTAAAAATCCTTTCTAACACTTTGCAGCTCTTCTAGTGCACTAACTAGTTCACATTCAGATCTACTTTGGCTTCATCTTCATCATCACTCCCAAACACATCTTGCCGGTGGGATCTATCTGCCTTGTCACACTTTGATGTGTGTGCATCACTTTCTATCTCTTGTTCCATGAAGAGATGAGTTTCTTCTTCATCAAAACTATAGAAACTGGCTAATCTGATGTCAGCACTATCATAGGTGTCAACATTGTTGTCCTTCATGCTTCCACAATCTAATTCAGCAGTGCATGGCTCATTTAAATAAAGCATCTTCAGTCTATCCCATAGACTCTTTATTGTTTTACATCTATCCACCTATGAGGAGAGATCTGGTGACCCAACTGAATATAGCCTTCATGGCTTCTTAATTACATAAACATCTTCTTTATTCTTGAATGGCGATGGGAGGACACATATTCCTAGGGAGATGATTTACAACTACCATCCAAACATCATAACCTAGGGAGGATAGGAAGACTTCCATTCTGCAACTCCAAATAGAATAGTTTGCACCATCAAACATAGGAGCAGGGATTGATACTGAACAAACCATTGTGTCCTTAGGTAAGAATCTACCCAAGCTACAGAAATCTCATCTAGCTGGGAACCTAGGCTCTGATACCAATTGTTAGACATAGTGCACCAGTGAGAGGGGGAGGGGGTGAATCAGTGGTTCTCAAACTTTTCCATTTAGCTATCTAGTGCAAGCATACTAGTTATTAGATCTAACTATGAACACACCTATTAGTTAGTGAGGACACTAAACTCAAAAACAAACATTCTCAAGGGGACATCCCATAACACTAGCATATATGAGGAAAACCCAAGATGGGAAAAAGCTTGGTGAGGAATGCTATTGGAGTCTACTTCTCCAATCTAGCCTCACAATCAAAGTCTTTGTTACAATGTTTTAGGGCACCAACCCATGGAGAACCAACCCCTGATCTGTTTATGGGCCACCACCCAAAGGAATTACAATCCCTGATTTAGGGCACCAACCCAAGGAGCTACAACCCCTGCACCGAGCACCAACTCGGTGATCTTCAAAGAATTATTATCAAATACAAAAGTAATAACTTGTTAAAAGTGAATCTTGCAACCTTATCATAAATCTTACTCTGCTGGTGAGATACCTTTTCTACTTCATAGACTCACTCTTCTTGATACCCTTCTCTATTGTTTAACTATTGGCAACCTCTTCCATAAACTCTTTGCACTTTACTGGTACTATGCTCTATCGGTTCTCTATTCTCCTGCTCTACAAACACCTTCACTTCTGCACTGCTGGTATGAACACTACCGGTTCTTCTCTCCAATCGGTTGAATGCTTCAACTAGATTTGTCTCACTCCCACTCTCTTCACAGAAGCTCATTGAGCACTTGGCTTATTTTCTCTTCCTAGCAGCAGACTTTAACTTTGTAGTCACACCATATTCTTCTATTTGGCAACAACCACAATCTCTTTGGCCTTCATACTTATAGCCCAGATTTCCCGTCAAAAACCAATTCAAACACTAGGCAGTTAGGATTTCTTCACCATCCCCGAAGAAAGCCAAATCCAATCAGATTTTGCATGATCTAATCTTTCTAACATCCAATTGCACAACTCAACCATCAATGCACTTGCCAGAACATGCCTTCCATCTTCAGTAGCCTACAAACAATCTATCAACATATATCTCGATCAATTACCATTAAGACCTCTATTGTTTTTATTTCAAGCTCTTCAATCAGGCTGATTTTCTTGCTTTGATTCAAGCACCAATAACTCCCCGATTCTTCTCTATTTGTTCATTCTTCCTTGAGCCACACGATTCTTACCCAATCCACAAATCACGGGATCTACTATAAGTGCCCACATGTCGAGATACCTAGCCCTATATGGCACCTCACCAACCTCTGCGAGCTTGTTACCTTCATTCCATGTGGCATCCATGTCGATCAACTACTAGCTTAACACTCCAAATCATTCAAGGTAGGATCACCAACCAAACACCATACCAGTTCCTTAATTCTATCGGTTTGATAACCCTTTTGGTCTCAACCATTCTACCAGTTACCTTATCATTTTTTCCCTCATCATAAATTGTTGATGGAATCTTCAAACTAGTCTCCAAATTGGTAAATCCTAAGGATGCTCATTCACAAAACTTGGAAGTCTTCTACAACTCTACCTTGCTTATATAACTAGTGAAATCACATATCAATTACGTCTCTTGATGACTCCATGTCATCAACCTTTACAAGACTCCATCTTATTTTAGTCAGGTTGGATTCCTATGTTTGCATCTACTCAGCCTTTCCTTCTCCCTGATTAGCTTTTACCATATCACAACTGATTTGTCAAGATGACAAACACTTCACATTTCCTCTGTACTGGCATCTCTTTAGATAGGCACATGTGATCTGATGTGACCACATTCACTATTAATCATTTCTTCTCATGATGGTTGCATCTTCATCTAGTGGGAGTCCTGTTGTTCGGCCACCTTGATAGCATACCGGTTCATTCTTCTATTCTAGTGTTGATGTGATTCAGATAACACTCTACCTCTTCATCACAAACAGGCACCCAAACACCTTTATGTCTCATCACACAAGTCATGCACTAACTTGTTGCACTGGTGACCACTGAGGTCAACTTCCTTACCATAACCGGTGTTCTACAACACAAGGTGATAACTGAGATATCACATCCTGCACTTCTCCATAGCAGTATTGCACATACATCTCTACTACCGGTGGTCATCCCATACTAGTTGACATCAATGACAACACAATGATAACACAAGGACATTGAAGGCTTAGGTTGTGGTGGTAATGAATTCTCTAGAAGCAAGAATATCCCCCACAATGACATTTTGTTTGTCTCCTCAAATAGAGAAAACAAAGGGCAAACCTTCTCAATGAGAAATGCTCCCCAGAAAAAGGTTGATCTAGAAAGAGTTGGTGAGGACTTGTAGAGAAGAAAGAAAGTCGGTGCTACAAGAAAAAGGAGCAATACAAATCCCAAAGGAAAAGGGAAGATGGGAGAAGAAAGCTTCACCAGAGGCAGAAAAATGAGGAATCAACAAAGAAGACCTCCTACCAGCAGAGGATAGAAAAATGCTACCACCCACAAGGGAAAGAAAATGTGGGAGAAGAAGAGACCAGATGGGAGAGCTGGACAAAATGGACAACCAAGGATCCAGTATCAAAGAAGAAGAAACAAAGATGCTAAACTGGTAAGATCTCGCCACGCATGGCAAAACAAAATTGTAAGTCATATGCCACAATTCACTGGTTACTTATTTGCATGTAATGCTTATGGCCATAGGGTAGAGGAATGTAAAAAGAGATCTAGAAAGAATAATCTAGGATCTCATAGACAACATGCATATGAGAAAAATGTATCTAGGAGCAGATACATGCATGTCCCCTCTCCCAGTTATGAAAAGGTTGTTTATCATAACTTCTATGGATCTGGCCATAGAGAGTTTGAATGTAGCAAGAGGAACCTGCAATCACATGGAGGCCAATATAACTATGCTCTATAGGAAAGTGGATATAGAGCATATGAAAGTCAGAGACCTGCATGGAACCAAAGGAGAAATGTCCTTGAAGAAGCAAGAGGTCCACTAGTTTCGGTTGCCAGTTACATCAACATGACTAGGAGAAAATGGTCAAACCAATATGTCAAGAGATTCCCCAAACATGAAGTTGGGATGGATGTTGTGTGCTACTATAGCACTACTTCTTGTTGTGATGGAAAATCATGAAATGGAAGGACCCATCAGTTGAAGAGGGAAAGACCTACTCCCAAGTCTGAAAGTGGGAAGAATAATGAGACCAAGTAGGCATGGAGGAAGCAAACTATGGACAAGCACTGTGCACCCATTGCACAGGTGATATCTCCTAAGGCCTAAAGTAGATGCAAGATCTTAGGGGGAGTAGCACATTGAATTTATCATTCACCCCCCCTCAATGAAGAAGGCAACATGGAAGAGCATGATGTTGCCAGTATGAAGGATGAAAATGAAAAGATAAGTGTGTGTAGAGGCTTCCCTGACTACACACCTACAGATCAGTGCTAGATCACTACTGCATGTGTTAATTAGTGGAGCTTAACAATTGGTATCAGATGTTAACTAGTATGTGCACGATGTTACCGACATGAATCCTAACACGAACTTATAGGTTATGTAAGACAATAAGGTTGGAAATCATTGCGTTAGCCCTGATAGCATGAAGTGAAGTTATGTCGCAGGTGGTATTAGAAAAAACCTAAATGACATGTGTTGGCCTAGTTGTTGATCATCCAGGCATGCATATTTTTGGGCTATCCAGTTTGACTCTTTGGCATGATGAAAACATTGTCTGTCATTGTGTAGATCTAGGATCATGTCATAGGCTATGGTGGATACAATGGAATTGAAGGATCATCAGATGAGAACATATACACAACTCAACTGGTAGATGGAGCATTTGGAATCTCTCTATTAGACTTGACCAAAAATAAGGACCTGAGATGTATGACTCAGGGTGAGTTCAAGTGCTCATGATGCAGAGCTGACATGCTTGAACTTTTAAGGATACTGACTGCCCAAACTACTAGAGATGGAAATTGCAGTAAGGGATACCCAGAATAATTTCATGCTTATGGGTATCCACCTATCTTCTCATTAGTTGTGTTCATGGTAAAATCACATTTGATTTTAAAATAAATTTGGATCAAACACGAGGTGTTGCATGTTGACTAACAGGTGAGTAGGATTCACTGACACATTAACAAATTGGTATCAATCCTTCTGCAAATTGAGTGCTCTATCAAATTGTACCAGACTTGCATGCTCAATTGGTGTCAATTGATGGTTAAGACCCCCATCTCAGGTGTTGTGACTTGAGAAAATGTAACAATTGGTAACAAGATAACAAGTAGCATCAAATGAGGAGTTGCATCCAATGAAGACAAAGGGGGAGAAATAATTTTGTTAGTGACTTATAAATACAGGGAGGAATGATATCTTGACAATACCCTTTGCCATTGTTGTCAAAGGGGGAGGATGATTCTATAGTATACCACATACTACATGTGAGAGAATCCATGGATCACAGTAAGAGGGAGAAAGACTATGTAGTATGCTGGATACTACATGAGTTGACATCAATGCCAAAGGGGGAGATTATTGGCATTGTGTTGTCATTGATGTCAACTAGTATGATGTATGTGCAACACTGTAAAACAGGAGTACAAGACGTGATATCTTTGATATCACCTTGTGTTGCAGAACATTGGTAAGGTAAGGAAAAGTGATCACTGGTGTTACTGGTAAAAAAGTTAATGCTTGACTTATATGGATGAGATGGATAGATTACCGACATAGTGTATACTTGGCAAGAAAAGGATGTCAACTAATAAGTGTTGCATTGAGAGTCTGTAGTTATCAAGGATGGGTAAGAAAGAAGGGCAAGGTGCTTGGATGTTGTTTGTGATGAGGAGGCAGAATGTTACATGAATCACATCCACACTGGATGAGTAGAATGAACAGGTCATCAGTATGCTTTGAGTTGAAGAACAAGAGGACTCCTACCGGATGAAGATGCAGTCATCCTGATAAGCAATGATTGACAATGAATATGCTCACATTTGATCACATGTGCCTATTTGAAGAGATGTTGCACAAACTGGAAAGTCACATGAGTGCAAATGTAGGATGAAGGTGACAAGGTGTCACTGCACCGATGAGGGAAGCTTATCTCCAAGTATGCATAGTGTGCATCATGGTTATATGAGGTAAGGAAGAGGAAGTAAAGGAAAGTGCTCAAAGGCTCTCATCGGATCCATCAGTGAAATAAAAGGAATGCCTCAAGTGCATGAAGGACAGGGTTGTGCAAAGGATCGACTTAGAAGGCATGTTGAGATGTCGGTACATATGAAGTGTGAAGTGTTTGTCAATTTGACAAACCAGCTGATATATGGTCCAAGAGGATCAGAGAGAAGGCATGGCTAAGAAGATACATATAGAGGAAGAATGGCCTGACAAAAGATGGAGTCTGGTGAAGGTTGATGACATGGTGTCATCAAGAGTGCTTACCAGTATGTAAGTCCACCGGTAATATGGACAAGGTGTAGATGCATAAGACTTACCACTTGATGGGAATGTGCATCCTTAGGTTAGTCATATCTAAAGACCAGTTCAGGTGTTTCACCAGTAGCTCAACTAAGCCCGGACATGAGGAGTTAACCAATAGAATGTAAGATACTAGTAGGAAAGAGGAACCGGTAGAGTGTTTGGTTGGTGATCCTATCTGG
This sequence comes from Cryptomeria japonica, assembly GCF_030272615.1. Lineage (NCBI taxonomy): Eukaryota > Viridiplantae > Streptophyta > Pinopsida > Cupressales > Cupressaceae > Cryptomeria > Cryptomeria japonica. The sequence goes on along the minus strand of NC_081412.1, from coordinate 619,222,191 downwards.
ACCGACATGAAGAGCTAAGTTAATAGTTGGTTTATATGGATGCCACATGGAGTTAAGGTGGAAAACTCGTAGAGGTTGGTGAAGTGCCATGTGGAGTTAGGTATCTCAATAGGTGTGCATTGAATATGGATCCCATGATTTGTGGGTCATATCAGAAGCATGTGGCTCAAGGAAGAATGAACAATAGAGAAGAATCAGGGAGATGTTGGCACCTCGATCAAAGAAACAAGATCATATTATGAGAAGACCTCGAGAAGGAAACAACAGAGATATTAATGGTGGTTTGATAGATGTAGGTCGAGAGAAAGGACCATGTTTTCTATATTTGGAAAGCGTGTGCAAGAAGGCACGAGAATGGTGGAAATGAATAGTTGGATGTCTAGGAGATCTAATCCAATCATATTTGATCGGGTTCAATGTATCTCATGATCAGTGAAGAAAACCCTAAGGTGCCAAGTTTGAAATTGGATTTTGGTGGGAAGTCTAGGTTATAAATGTGCAAGCCTAAGAAATTGTGAAGTGTTGCTGAAAAGTAGATCATTGTGCTACTACAAAGTGATTTAATTCTACAAGTGAAAGAAAATCAACCAAGTGTTTAGAGAGTATCTGAGATAAGAGGGAGATTGAAGAGCATAACCGGTACTGGTTATACTGGCAGATCTAGAGAGGAGAGTTACAAAAGAGGGCAAATAGAATACCAGGTAAAGTGTTATATCGGTGAAGAGAAGAGAGTAAGGTGGAGATCCAACAAAGAAAGAGAAGTGGAAGAAGAGTACTGTTAGAGTTCATCAGCAGAGAAGCAATAGGTGAAGAGTAGCAAGAGAAGTGAATTGGTGTTGCAGATAAGGTATCTCACCGATAGAGTAACATTTTTGAAATGGTTGCAAGATTCACTTGTAACAAGACAACTAATTTTGTAATTGAAAGTTTTATAGTGACCACTGAGTTGTAGCTAAGTGTAGGGGTTGTAGCTCTTAGGGTTGGTGCCCTAAATTAGGGATTGTAATTCCTTTCAGCTGTAGCTAATAAACAAGATAGGGTTGTAGCTACTTCAGTTGGTTCCCTAAACATTATAAAAATATTTACATTGTGAGGTTGGATTGGAGCACTAGAGTCCAGCAGCATTTTTCATTGAGGTTTTTCCCATCTTGGGTTTTCCTCATATATGATGGTGTAATGGGATGTGCCCTTGTGTATGTTTGCATTTGAGTTTAGTCTCCTCACTAACTGGTAAGTATGTTCATATTTAGATCTAATAACTGGTATGGTTGCATTGGATAGTTAAAGGAAAATGTTTGAGAACCACTAATTCACCCCCTCCCCCTCTCATTGGTGTATTGTGTCTAAAAATTGGTATTATAGTGTAGGTTCCCAGTTAGAAAACTGTTCTCCAACCTGTGTTGGCATTACAGTAGAAAGACAGATTGTTGGCATTTCAATAAGGATATTGAGAAGGTTGTTGAAGACTATTTATATACTTGAAGAAGGATGATAACTGTCTTAATAATATTATTTTGTCATTGATGTCAAGAAATTGATTTTCTGATTCAGTATGATGTTTCCATATCTTAAGAAGTATGTTTTGATGTGTATTAAGAAGTCGGTAAGTGACATCGGAAGAATATGATATTAAAGGGGAGAAACAAGTTATTCAATGGGCAACTATTACCAAGTTAAGACAATGATGAGATCATGTTGTTTTGATTGTTTTGATATCCCAAATATGATGATTAATACTGTACTATGTCATCAAACAAAGGAACCTAGTCGGTAAACCCTAAGGTTATCGATGTCGGTAAATGAAGATAGAATGTCTACCGAGTGAAGTTCAGTGTTAACTGAGTAACAACCGAATTATAGCAGAATGTATTGGATGAATACAAGCATTATTTAGTGAAGGATACCAATGAGCTGAAGTTGATTAAATGATTGGTATGCCACACATGAAGTTTGTTAAGGATCTATGGCAAGGGAAGATCGGTAGGAAAATCTACAGCTCAGATTGAACCACAATAACCTTGTGTAGGTTCCAAGAAAGGAATGCAAGTCCCTAGGCAAGGTAAAACATTTTCAGATCGAAGGATACATTGAATCTGGTCAAGTATGAAGATCTAATGGCTAAGATTGATAATGGGAAATGTCATCAAGGAGATTAAGCGGTCAGAATTGTTTATAAATAAGGAATGGTTGATGAACAATGTATGCGGGCAATTGTAAGCACAGTGATGCTATAGTAATATTTAATGAGCACAGAAGCTTTGAGATCTGATTGAAGAATAGATTGGGAAACTAAGAAAGTCCATCAAGGGACAAGATAAGTCTTATGACAAGATTGTTTTGAGCAAATAAGAATCTACTTTAGCATTTAAGATGCAAAGTTGTAGATATATATTATTACTGCTGTTTATTTTGTAAGTGACAGAAAATCTCTTAACCGAGTGGACTTAACAGTCTTAATTATAAATACTTTAACAAGGTGACTTTGTAAATGTGTGTTTGAAATCCTTTGACAAGGTCACTTCTAACAAAGTGCAAGATCCTAACAGATGTAAGGGAAATCCCTTAAGCAGGTCACATCTAGCAATGTGTTTGTAATCTTTAACAGGATTTTCTTTTAACCGAGCATACTTTGGAAGAGTATATTTCTTAGTGGGTCTGAAATCCCACAGTTGTTTTTCCCTATTTGGGTTTCCACGTTAAATCTGGTGTTTTATGTGTTGTGATGGTATATGCTCATGAGTTTAAATGTTTTATAGTTTTTGCTATAGTCTGTAGTATATGCTACTAACGTTGAATCTGTTGGATATATTGAAGATTAAGTTTGTATGATTCACACCCCCTCCCCCTCTCATCATATTATCTATTAACTTAGAGCTTTACTATTGGAATTTGTACTTAACAATTGGTATCAAAGCTTTGGACTCCGGAAGGAAAGTTTAAAGGCACTTGAGGCAAATATCCGAAAATGTATAAAAGGGATGCACCAGAGCTGAACAAGTCAAGTTTCTCTACATGGAAGAAAAGGATGAAGTTGCACTTATCAGGAATTGGGGAATATGCTACATATTATCTAGAGAATGATTCCATTGCACCGAGCACCTACCCAATGACAATGGAAGAGATAAAGGCAAAGCAAGAGCATACTCAAGCTATGATTGAAATAACATCAACATCGACTGACTCAGAGTTTAATGATCTAGAAGGCTGTAATGATGCAAAGGCAATGTGGACCAAGCTTATATCTGTGTGTGGTGGTGATGAACATGTTCAAAGAGAAAAGGTAGATAGTCTAAGAGGACAAATTGAATCCATGAGGATGAATGAAGGAGAAAACATAACACAATATAGTACAAGGTTGAAAGAGATTGTCAATCAAATTAAAGGAGCAGGTGGAACTATTGAAGAAAAGGATGTAACAAGTAAGTTATTGAGAACCCTACTACCTTCTTATGCTATTCGAGTCTCTGCAATCAATGTATTAAGGCCTGTACCAAACATGCCAGTTTCTTTGGATGCTACTATTAGTAAGCTACATGCATTTGAGTTAAGTAATTTTGATAATAGTGGGTCTTCGGTAAGCAAAGTTGATTCTACATTCAGTTCTTTTCATCTTGGTGAATATAATGATTATAATGATAGAAAGAGCAAGTATTCTGAAGGAAATCATATTGGAGCAAGTGAAAGATTTCATAAAAACATGGAAGAAGTACACAAACTATATGAGGAAATCAGAAAGCAAGAAGAGTTTGAAGCACTATTGGCCAGGAGGTTACCGAGAGGCAATGGTAAGTATAAAGGACCTTTGAAATGTTTCAATTGTGATAAAATAGGACATATGGCTTCTAACTATCCTGATAGAGAATTTAGTGAAAAGGGAGATTACTGAGAAGATAGACAGAAAGACAATCACTACAGGGGACACCGAGACTTTAGAAGGAGTGAAAGAAAGACATGCCTAGTTGCTGGTGAGGAATCCAATGATGATAAATCTAATGAAACTGAAATAGAGGAAGTTGTTTATGTGGCTATTAAAGATGGAAAAGATGAAGAAAGGTATGAAGAAAAAGCCCTAGTATCTCACATAAATAATAATGATTCTTGGACCATAGATAGTGGATGCTCTCATCACATGACAAGTGATAAACACAAGTTTGTTAAACTTGAATATTATGATGGAGGTTATGTAAGATTTGGCAATGATGCCCCATGTCTGGTGAAAGGTAAAGGATCTATCATACTTCTTGACAATGCTAAATGTAATGATGTATACTAGGTTGAAGGATTGAAATATAATTTATTGAGTGTAGCATAGCTAAAGAATACAGGCTATCGAATAGAATTTAAGAAAGGAATTGTCAAAGTTCATGACAAACATGGAAAGTTAGCTGCTACCGAGACTCAAACAAGAGGTAATACATTTCATCTTGACTCAACTTGAAACAAATGTCTATATGCTAAGATAGAAGAAACCTGGTTATAGCATAAAAGGTTTTGTTATGTTAATTTTGATTATCTGATTAAAATAAGTAAGAAGCATCGTGTGAGAGGACTACCAAGCTTGGAAAAACATGAGAATGTTATGTGCCGAGGATGCCAGATGGGTAAGATGACAAGGTCAAGCTTTACAAGTAAGTCCTACACCTCTAAAGGAATTTTAGATCTTGTACATACTGATCTTTATAATCCCATGAAAGTTTAGAGTTATTATGGTGATAAATATTTCATATTGTTTGTGGGTGATTACTCAAGGATAATGTCAGTAATGTTTTTAAAAGATAAATCAGAAGCTTTTCAAATGTTCAAATGGTACAAGGCAAGAGTTGAAAATGAAACAAGAAGACAGTTGAAATGTCTTAGATCTGATACAGGAGGAGAGTTCACATCTGATGAATTTAACTTATACTACAATAATCATGGAATAAAAAGGCAAGTGTCTGCATTGAGAACTCCACAATAAAATGGGATAGCTGAGAGAATAAATAAATCTATTGTAGATTGTGCCAGAACCCTAATGATTGAAAAGAAGGTACCTCAAACATTCTGGAGAGAAGCAATAAGCACTGCAGTCTACACCCTAAACTGAGTACAACTGAAGAAAGGAACTATGAAGACACCATATGAAATTTGGTATGATAAGAAACCTAATGTAAGTTACTTTAAAATCTTTGGAAGTAGATGCTATGTTCATAAAGATGATAGAAATGGGAAGTTTGATCAAAAAAGCGAGGAAGGAACATTTCTTGGTTACTCTTCTCTAGAAGTAAAGCATTCAAATGTCTGATCAAATCATCTAACAAAATAGTGGAAAGTGCAAATGTGAAAATTGATGAATTTGCAGAAAGAAATGATGAAGGAAATTCCAAAGAATTAGAGAATTACAAAGAATTTGTGTATGTCCAACCGAGAAGTCGTACCAAGAAAACTGTTGAAGAACCTGAAGATTGTATTTAGTTACCGAGTGATGAAGAAGATCATATAGAGCCTACCAAGCCTATATTAGCCAAATATGTCAGAGGAAATCATGCATCAAGTCAAATTATAGGAAATAAGGATGATCTAGTAATGACAAGGAACAAACTGAGACAGAACACATGTCTGATATCTGAATTTGAACCAAGAATAGTAAAAGAGGCATTTAACAATGAAGATTGGGTAAATCCTATGATAGAAGAAATTGATCAAATCAAAAAGAATGAAACATGGACATTGGTTCCAAGACCAAAGGACAAAAATGTAATCGGTACAAACTGGATTTTTAGAAACAGGCTAAATGAAAAAGGTGAGGTCATTTGGAACAAAGCAAGACTAGTATGCAAAGGTTATGCTCAAGAAGAAGGAATAGATTATGGTGAGACTTTTGCACCTGTGGCTAGACTTGAGGGAGTAAGAACATTGTTGGCTTATGTTGCTTTCAATAATTTCAAGGTATATCAAATGGATGTTAAATCTGCATTTTTGAATGGTATACTAGAAGAAGAAGTTTACATTGAACAACCTAAAGGATTTATTGAAGACAAGAATAAAGATCAGGTATGTAAGTTGAATAAAGCCTTATATGGTCTAAAGAAAACACCCAGAGCATGGTATGAAAGATTGTACTCTTACTTAATCAAGATTGGTTTTATAAGGACAAGTGAGAATAGCAACATTTATATGAAGAATGATGAAAACAATGGTATATTGCTTTTAGCCATATTTGTTGATGATATTATTTTTTGTGGAAATGATTCTCAATGCAAGAACTTTGGAAATGAAATGTGCAAAGAATTTGAGATGTCATTAATTGGTGAAATAAAGTATTTCATAGGTTTACAAATACTACAAATGAAGAATGAGATTTTCATTACTCAATCCAAGTATATAAAGGAAATCTTGAAGAAATTTGGAATGGAGGATTCTAAACTGGTAAATACTCCTATGACTACCAACTGTAAACTGTCAAAGAATGATGAATCTGCATCTATTCATGAAACACTTTACCGATCTATGATTGGAAAGTTGCAATGTGTTGTTCACAGCAAGCTGGATATAACAGATGCAGTAGGTATAGTTGCAAGATTTTCTACAGATCCTAAAGAAACCCATATGACAACAATCAAGAGAATTTTTAGATACCTGAAAGGCATTGAAGATTATGGCTTAGTATATGAAAAGAGGAATGATTTTGATTTGAACATTTATACTGATGCTGATTGGGCAGGAAACATTGACGATCGAAAAAGCACAAGTGGTGGAGCTTTCTTCTTAGGAAGCAGACTTGTAAGTTGGCTTAGCAAGAAACAAGGATGCATTTCACAGTCAACAGCTGAAGCTAAATATGTCGCTGCAGCATTGAATTGTACCAACATAGCATGGATCAGACAACTGTTGGAAGGTATAAATGAAAAGGTTACTGAGCCAGTAACTATATTTTGTGACAACACCAATGCCATTAACATTTCAAAGAATCTGGTAATGCACTCTAAGACAAAGCATATCTCTATAAAGTATCATTATCTCAAAGAAGAAGTTCAAGAGAAGAATTTTATACTGGAATATATCAGTTCAAAGGAGCAAATTGCAGACATCTTCAGCAAGCCACTACCAGAAGACACTTTTGAGTATCTCAAAAGAAAGTTAGGGGTCCTACCCCTATCTTCTATTCACTGACAGAGTTCGGTGACAACATTAATTAAATGAATCTATAAAATATTATTTGTGGATTGATGTTGATTTATGCACTTTAGAAGATTTTCTAAAAGTGTGCAGGGAATTATGAATAGAGACAAGTTACTTTGACTGAGTCCTAAATGATACATGTGTAACACATTGAGGAATTAGTTTTATTTTTGGCATTGTTGTCAAAGGGGGAGAAGACTAAATGGAGAAGATAATAGAAGTCTACTGACAGGGGGACAAAACTTCAGACACAGCAATCCGAATCAATTGAATCAATTTTATAAAGTTGGTTTTTCTATCAATGCCAAAGGGGGAGATTCTTGGCATTATAGTAGAAAGATAGATTGTTGGCATTTCAATAAGGATATTGAGAAGGTTGTTGAAGACTATTGATATAACTGAAGAAGGATGATGACTGTCTTAATAATATTATTTTTTCATTGATGTCAAGAAATTAATTTTCTGATTTAGTATGATGTTGCCATATCCTAAGAAGTATGTTTTGATGAGTATTAAGATGTCAGTAAGTGACACCAAAAGAATATGATATTAAAGGGAAGAAATAAGTTATTCAATGGGCAACTATTATCGAGTTAAGACAATGATGAGATCATGTTGTTTTGATTGTTTTGATATCCCAAATATGATGATTAATACTGTACTATGTCATCAAAGAAAGGAACCTAGTCAATAAACCCTAAGGAACCTACTTGGTAAACCCTAAGGTTATCGATGTCGGTAAATGAAGACAGATTGTCTACCGAGTGAAGTTCAGTGTTAACCGACTAACAACCGAATTATAGCAAAATGTATTGGATGAATACAAGCATTATTTAATGAAGGATACGGATGAGATGGAGTTGATTAAATGATTGGTATGTTGTACATGAAGTTTGTTAAGGATCTATTGCAATGGAAGATTGGCAGGAACATCTACAGCTCAGATTGAACCACAATAACCTTGTGCAAGTTCCAAGAAAGGAATGCAAGTCCCTAGGCAAGGTAAAATGTTTTTAGTTCGAAGGATACATTGAATCTGGTCAAGTATGAAGATCTAATGGCTAAGATTGATCATGGGAAATGTGATCAAGGAGATTAAGTGGTTAGAAATGTTTATAAATAAGGAAATTTGGTCAAGTATGAAGATCTGATGGCTAAGATTGATCATGGGAAATGTGATCAAGGAGATTAAGCAGTTAGAATTGTTTATAAATAAGGAATTGTTGATGAACAATGTATGCGGGAAATTGTAAGCACAGTGATGCTATTGTAATATTTACCGAGTAGAGAATCTTGGAGATCTGATTGAAGAACAGATTGGGAAGCCAAGCAAGCCCATCAAGGGACAAGATAAGTCTTATGACAAGATTGTTTTGAGCAAATAAGAATTTGCTTTAGCATTTAAGATGCAAAGTTGTAGATATATATTATTACTGTTGTTTATTCTGTAAGTGATAGAAAATCTCTTAACTGAGTGGACTTAATAGTCTTATTTGTAAATCCTCTAACAAGGTGACATTGTAAATGTGTGTTTGAAATCCTTTGACAAGGTCACTTCTAACAAAGTGCAAGATCCTAACAGATCTGAGGGAAATCCCTTAACCAGGTCACATCTAGCAATGTGTTTGTAATCTTTAACAAGATTTACTTTTAACTGAGCATACTCTAGAAGAGTATATTTCTTAGTGGGTCTGAAATCCCACAGTGGTTTTTCCCTATTTGGGTTTCCATGTTAAATCTGGCATTTTATGTGTTGTGATGGTATATGCTCATGAGTTTAAATGTTTTACAATTTTAGCTATATTCTGTAGTATATGCTACCAAGGTTGAATCTGTTGGATATATTGAAGATTAAGTTTGTATGATTCACCCCCCCCTCTCATCCTATTATCTATTGACTTAGAGCTTTACTATTGGAATCTGTACTTAATAACCTAGGAAAATTTTGGCCTAAGGACACAATGGTTTATCTATTGTCTATCTTATCTCCTGCATTTGATGGTTCAAATTTTTCTATTTGGAGTTCTAGAATGGAAGTCTTCATATCCTCTTTAGGGTTTGATGTATGAAAATTGTAGTAGGGATACCCAGGAGAATTTCATGGTTATGGGTATCTACCTATCTTCTGGTTGTTTGTGTTCATGGTACAATCATATTTGATTCTAAAATAAATTTTGAATCAAACAGGAGGTGTTGCAAGTTTACCAAGAGGTGAGTAGGATTCACTGACACATTGACAATTGGTATCAATTCTTCTGCAAATTGAGTGGTCTATCAAATCATATCAGACTTGCATGTTCAATTATTGTCAGTTGATGGTTAAGCCACCCATCTCCAGTGCTATGACTTGAGAAGATGTAACAATTGGTGATAAGATAACAAGTTGCATCCAATGAAGAAAAAAGGGGGAGAAAGAATTATGTTAGTGACTGATAAATACAAGGAGGAATGATATCTTGATAGTACCCTTTTCCATTATTGTCAAAGGGGGAGAATGATTCTGTAGTATATCGCATACTACATGTATGAGAAACCATGGATCATAGTAAGGGGCACAAAGACTATGTAGTATGCTGGATACTATATGAGTTGACATCAATGCCAAAGGGGGATCTTATTCACATTGTGTTGTCATTGGTGTCAACTAGTATGATGTATGTGCAACACTATCAAGGAGGATTATAGGACGTGGTATCTTTGATGTCACCTTGTGTTGGAGAACACCAATAAGGTAGGGAAAAGTGATCATTGGTGTTACCGATACACAAGTTAGTGCCTAACTTGTGTGGATGAGATGGATAGGTTATCGACATAGTGTATCCTTGGAAAGAAAAGGATGTCAACTGATAAGTGTTGCATTGATAGTATGTGGTTATCAAGGATGGGAAATTAGGAAGGGCAAGGTTCTTGGATGTTGTTTGTGATGAAGAGGCAAAATGTTACCTGAATCACATCCACACTGGAAGAGTAGAATGAATAGGTCACTAGTATGTTGTGTAGTTGCAAAATAGTAGGACTCCCACCAGATGAAGATGCAGTCATCATGAGAAGCAATGACTAATAATGAATGTGCTCACATCTGATCACATGTACCTATTTGAAGAGATGTTTCACAAACAAGGAAGTCACATGAGTGTAATTGCAGGATGAAGGTGACAAGGTGTCACTCCACTGGTGAGTGAAGCTTATCTCCAAGTATGCATAGTGTGCATCATGGTTCTATGAGATAAGGAAGAAGAAGTAAAGGCAAATGCTCAAAGGATCTCACCAGATCCACAGGTGAAACAAAAGGAGTGCCTCAATTGCATGAAGAATAGGGTTGTGCACTGGACCGACTGACAAGGAATGCTGAGGTGTCGGTAGATGAAATGTGAAGTGTTTGTCACTTTTACAAACTGGCTGAGATATGGTTCGAGATAATCAAGGAGAAGGCATGGATGAGCAGATGCAGAGAGAGGAAGAATGACCTCACTAAAGATGGAGTATGGTGAAGGTTGATGACATGGTGTCATCAAGAGTGCTTACCAATATGTAAGTCCACCAGTAATATGGACAAGGTGCAGATGAAGAAGACTTCCCACTTGATGTGAATGTGCATGCTTAGGTTAGTCATGTCTCAAGACCGGTTTAGGTGTTTCACTAGTAGTTCAACTAAGTGAAGACATGAGGAGTTGACCAGTAGAATGTAAGATGCCAGTAGGAAAGAGGAACCGGTAGAGTGTTCAGTTAGTAATCCTATTTGGATCGACTTGGAGAGGCAAGTAAATGGTTGGTTGATATGGATGCCACATGGAGTCAAGGTGGCGAGCTCGTAGAGGTTGGTGAAGTGCCATGTGGAGTTAGGTATCCCCACAAGTGTGCATTGAATATGGATCCTATGATTTGTGGATCAGATCCAAAGCATGTAGCTCAAGGAAGAACGAACAATAGAGAAGAATCAAGGAGTTGTTGGTGACTAGATCGAAGCAAGAAGATTAGATTGTGAGAAAACCTCAAGAAGGAAACAACTGAGATATTAATGGTGGTTTGACAGATGCAGGTTGAGGGAAAGGACTATGTTTTCTATATTTGGAGAGCATGTGGTGGAAGTTGCGAGAATGGCAGATATGAACAACTAGGTGTCCGGGAGATCTAATCCAATCAGATTTGAGTGGGTTTGATGTGTTTCATGATCAGTGAAGAAAACCCTAAGGCACAAGATTGAAATTGGATTTTGGTGGGAAGTCTAGGTTATAAATATGCAAGCCTAAGAAATTGTGAAGTGCTGTTGAAAAGAAGATCATTGTACTACTATGAACTGATTTACTTCTGCAAGTGAAAGGAAATTAGCCAAGTGCTCAGAGAGAATCTAAGATAAGAGGGAGATTGAAGAGAAGAATTGGTAGTCGTTATACTAGCAGAGCTAGAGAGAAGAGAGTTGTAGAGAAGGCAGACAGAGTATGGGTAAATTTTTATACCGATGAAGAGAAGAGAGTAAGGTGGAGCTCCAGTAGAGAAAGAGAAGTGGAAGAAGAGTATTGTTAGAGTTCACTGGTAGAGAAGTAGTAGGTGAAGAGCAACAAGAGAAGTGAGTCATTGTTGCAGAAGGTATCTCACCGGTAGACTAATGTATTTGAAATTGTTGCAAGATTCACTTGTAACAAGAAAACTATGTTTGTAATTGAATTTTTTATTATGACCACTGAGTTGTAGCTTGGTGTAGGGGTCGTGGCTCCTAGGGTTGGTGCCCTAAATCTAGGATTTTAATTCCTTTGGGTTGTAGCCCATAAAAAAGACAGGGGTTGTAGCTCCTTGGGTTGGTTCCCTAAACATTGTAATAGTGTTTACATTGTGAGGCTGGATTGGAGCAGTAGACTGTAGCAGCATTGCTCACCGAGGTTTTTCCCATCTTGGATTTTCCTCGTATATGATGGTGTTATTGGATGTCTCCTTGTGTATGTTTGCATTTGATTTTAGTCTCCTCACTCACTGGTAAGTCTGTTCATAGTTAGATATAATAACCTGTATGCTTGCATTTGATAGTTAAAGGGAAAAGTTTGAGAACCACTGATTCACCCCCTCCCCCTCTCAATGGTGCATTGTGTCTAACACTACTTCCTTTAAACCCTTTGCCAGAAGTTGGGTGATAGAGTGTTGAACAGAGGTGGTCTTTACATGGTTGTATAAAAGAAACATTAACCCTTCATACATTAACCCTAAAATCCTTTATACTAGTGTTTAAGGAACTATACATGTAGAAAGTAATTGACACCATATATTTATGGGCGAAGTGATTCAAGAGCACAAAATGATATCCATAAACATGAGATTATCTACCATCAAGAGTGACATATTGCATGACAACAAATAGAACCCATCTCCATACCTTTTTAATCCTCAATAATGTTGGCATTCACCATCTTACCTTTGTCCCTACTAGGGGTGCGTGCCAACGGTCACAAAATAACTTCAATGTCATTCTTTGAATTATCTTCCTTTTCCTTCCTTCCATTACCATAGACTGATATGGAGGGGGAGGCATGAATAGCCAAGGGGGAGACATTGACGTATTGAGCTTTCTCGTTTAGTCTCTTAAGTAAAATTATAATAATGTAATTAGTATATTAAGAAAATGTAAAATATGTTAAGAAAATTGCAAACGATATTTATTCCAGATTGAAAAATGAAATTCCTACTCAAAAAGAAAATGATACCATATTTAATGAATTCAATTATTCATATGTTGTCCATTGAAGTATGTCCAGCGGTATTTAATATGACTATGACATTCAGAGCCAATTACAGTAGAGCCCATAACATCCACACATAGTTTAGCAAGAAGGAACGCATTAGCAACTCTAATGCGTTCTATCAAGAAAAAAAATATTTACACTTCAATTGTCCTTATCAAGAGAATCTTTATTCTATTTATTTACTTCAAACTTAAATGAACTTAAAAGAAATTATTAGGATTTCATCTATGTATACAGTTTTAACAAGTCTTGTTGAGACCACTTGAATGGAATATTATAATAGATGAGCTCAAGATCAAGTGTATCCTAATAATTTTATTCAAATGAATATTTTTTAATCATTTTCTTCATCAAAATAGGTTTCAATCTAAATACTCATTTTCACATATAAATTAGATATTAGATTATATGAGTTTGATATAAATCCTTCTAAGAAAAAATGTGTTTTAGCAATATAACTTGTGTATTGAAAAGATATCAATTATTAAATATTTATTACAATTTTTTTCCATAAATCATCTTTTTGATCTTTTAAAACATACTTTAGAGGAAAATAATTAACATTTCAAATTTTTTCTTATAAATAAAATATTGAATAATAATCAGTAATCAACACTAATTTGATAAATAAGCTAAAATTGATAAGATAGAGAGTTATACGTGGCTTAATTATACTTGTTAATTCTATGCATTTCAAATTAAATAGTTTAATAAATATTGTATTTTATAATTGCAATATAGATTATCCTATAAAATTTTCATTTTGTAAATTATAAAATAATTTCATAGTGATTATGTTTTTTATTAGTAAAATGTAACATCATTAGACGTAGCCAAGGACAACTTATCACTATGCAAACATATCTTGTATGATTTTTTATTTTGCATATAGTAGCCTATCAATCTACTTATGTCTAACACATGTGAGGTTGACATATACCTTATAGGAGGGAAGATTTAGAATTTCCCAAATGGATCAACAACTTTGGTCAATCCACAATAAAGTAAGATATGCCAAACATTAATTAATGTACCTATAATGATGTACTCTACTATATAAAAATATTATGGTTCTCAAAATGTTTTATGACTTTGATGGTGACATGATCTCACTTTACACTTAGTAACTATAAGGGACTTCTTCCAAATGCTATGTATTTCATTTATCATTCAAATTCACTGTTTATGATGTTTCTATGAGTGTAAAATACATACAAATACAAGAAGGAATACCCATTCATACCAATCTAGAGAGGTTTAAATTATAAATCATTCTTTTTCATCAATTTCATGCAAAATATTGAGATTATTTAACATATATAGCTTTCTATTGGAATTTCTCATTTATTTTATAATTTTATTTAATTCATAAGATAACACACTTTTGATGCATATAATACCTAACAATTCCAAAAGATGTCATAACTAAATTCATATATATAAATAGTGCATAACATGACATTCTGATGGTGTACTAATCATAAGCCATTTCCCTAATACATGAATTTTTTTATCTAGTTTTGTTTCTAACAAAGATGTGTATTATATTCATACCCAAGTGTATTGGAAACTTATATCTTGTAACTAAAATTTTGTAAGTTTTGAATTCTAAAGAGATCATTTCTATCTATTACTATTTTCCTTCCTACCTTTTTAAACATTCTAAATTCCAAAAGTTAATAAAACATCTATGTCTTTCATTCTATTTTGTTCCTCTAATATTGCACATGTTTACTTATGATATTATAAATATGTAATTATTCTCATGTAAGCAGTCAATAATGGCATGTTCTTACCTTGACTTGAGGTACATAGGTGGAACTATTGTCTCACCAGTCCTTGATTAATTATGATGAAGTACCATATTTTTAGTCAATTCTAAATTTATCTTAGTTATATTAGGTTAATCATCTCATTAATTGTTAGTTCAACTCTTGATCCTAGTTCAGATGAAACAAAGATTAAAATTGTTGCAGTCACCGGTTAGGGGGGACCTCAAAGAGATCAATTTGGACTAGGCAACAAGAGTAAACACAATGAAAATAAGAGGATATGATGGAGGCAATGCAAAACTGAATGAATTAGATCATGAAAACTATTTAAAAATAACTGGTAACATTCAGGATATAAGATTTGACTCCCTAGCCTATTACATACATTCTCAATTACAAAATCGGTCAAATTCAAACCTCTAGGTGTCAATTTATATCTTCTATGTTCTCTCTAACTAATTTATGATGCTGAATTACATTCATTTATATGGTTAAGAGGGATCAAGGTCAGCCCAAGAGGTATCAAATGCCAAAGAACAAGATCAAACATGCAAAACCACCAGGTTGGCCTCCGCCAAACAGATTCCTCCAGAAAATCCAAAGGATGAAGTGTGGATTAGAGAGAAGGTTGGCCACACACCAATGAATATTGGAATCAAAAAAATGAAGCTCTATAAGCTATGGAAATGATCTGCAAGATTTGCCAATAGCAAATAGGCCCAAGTGGTTTTGGTGCAAAAAAATTGTCTCAAAATCTAGAAGCGATAACGTGCCGAAAAATGATCCAAATGCTCTGCAGTTTAGGAATAAGGAATATGATCATGCTCACAATAAAAATCTAGCTCCACAAGATCTGGTGAGAAAATGAAAGAAAAATATAGAAAGGAATGTTGAAACTGGAAGCAGAAAACAAACAAAAAATAACTATTTTTGGTTGATGCAAAATTGCCAACAACCTAGGATGCTCCTGCATAAAAAAAATTAGGCCAAATTAAATTTTCCTATATGATTTTAATCACTCACCTACCTTCTTATGATGATTTTTTCCTTTAATAATGCCAATTATTTGCTTAAGTACATTAAAGGTAACCCCACTCATCTCTAAAAGGGTTTTAAAAAGGAGGACCTTCCAAAGGCCTGGACCAAAATTCTAGAATTTTTTATGGGGTATGTAACACTAGAGGGTAGCTACAAGTTATTGCATGCATTCTTCTTTGCCACTCTAAATCATTTCAAGCATAATATCAAAATAAATTTTTTATTAGATTTTCTCCTCATTGAAGGATTCAACTAAATAATCTAAAAAATAATAATAAAGCTCTAACCATCCACAAAGGTTCAATCCTTTGACTCTTCCAATATAACCTTTCTCCCAAACCCCTAATTTTAATGTTTGTGCCAAAATTGCAACGCCTTCCCTCCTTACATAGAATGGGTGCACCTTTCTTAAAAGAGTGTCTCCTTTGTGGTTGTAATATGGTGAAAAGTGATGAGGAAAGATCAAGTGGAAAGCTTTACTCCCCTCAAGTGATGGATGAAAGCTTCACAAAGGATTCCCTTCAAATTCTCACACATATTACATTTAAAAGAGGGTTTGAATTCACTAGATCAAATCGCAATGGAAAGAGATTGACTGCTAAGTGAATTATAGTCGATTTAGAGTGTAATTGGAAAATCAATTAACCCCCTTTTAAAATAGACAAGTTGAATTAAGAAAATTGAGACGAAGTGTAGAAATGACAAAGAAGAAATTATATCTTGAGATTGTTGGTATTTTGCTATGGTTTTTTCATTGATGTCAACACCTACTGAGCACTTATCAACCCTAGCACTTTGGAGATCTAGCAACATTCACCGGCAAGTAAGTAAACTGTGCAATAGTTACTGGTATATGGTTCACCGACAAGATATAATCATCACCAACACCTAGAATGATATGGAAGACACTTGGTAATGTCGAAGACATCATGTGGACACTTTGTTTTAAATAATTAATCATTGATATATTCATATTTGCGTATTTCCTTTTACCGGCAAATAGGTCCAGATTATCTAGGGTTACATCGGTAGGTTTATCTTTTCCAGATCAACATGGCATGCTATGGACTTAATTAATTAATGTTGTAAATGCATTAAGCCGACATGTTCAATCGGTTATTGCATCAGATATTGTATTAGTTGTAAAATGATTTTATTGTAATATCTTGTAGAGCCGACCTACAAAACTTGGTCTTAGGGTATGGTATAAATGTAAGATCTTATTTGTAAGATCAAGTGTGAAATGAAAAAAAGAATTGAGTGAAGGTATATGTGAGATCAAGAAAGGATATACATGAAGACATCACTTGAACATGAAATTAGGTTTTTGTGAAAGCATATCAACATTACACCGGTACTAAATTTAGCATATGAAGATGCTATTCTAAGCAGTACATTCTTATTGGATTTAATCATCCAACTATAGTCAGTGTGACTCCCATTGTATGATTGAGCAGTGAGCTCTAGGCTATTGGCCTTTCTACATGTGCAAACCCCATTTATGTACACTTACTATCTATAGCAGTATCATCTAATTTTGGGTAAGGTTTCCCACCATGGTTTTTCCCCTTATAGGGTTTCCACATACAAATATTGGTGTTATGTGTTGTGGATGACTTTATGTTTATGTTTCATGTATTAATTCTTACCGGTATAGCAATTTACTATTAACACTATCTATTGACATACTTAACCGGTTTACCGATATTAAGCATTAAGTTGGTTAATTAGTTTTTGGTTTGAATTTATTAGACAACTGATTCAGCCCCCCCCTCTCAGTTGTCTTTGGGACCTAACAGAGATAGAGATACAAGATGAAGCTATGCACTTGGAATTAGTAGTAAAGTGCTGAGACGAAGCTTCCTTGCAAATCTAAGCAAAATTTGTCAGGATCAGGTTGAAGTTGCACCCGGTCCTCTGAAAAATCCGTGCGCCAAAAAGGGGTTTTTCGTCTCTAAAAATGAAGCCTAAACCTACAATTATAGTCATGCACCTACAATCTACACACAGAAAAGAGAGGAAATATTGTTGGGTTTGGGGGTTTTCCTTTAGGTCAAATCCCATTTGGAATTAACCAAGTAATTGAAAATTTTTGTGAGTAAATGAAAGAAAATGTCTATAACAAAATCCACCTCAAGAAGGGGATGCAATTGAAATATTGATAAAATTGCTTGAAAGGTTATGTAGAATAGGATTTCTTGAATGTTGATAGAGATATCCTCTTCAATGGTTGAATCCTTGACTTGAATGCAACACCTAGCCTTGAAAGGAGACTTGAAATGCTCAATGTTTGAATGAATTCTTGAATGCTTGAATGCTTGAATGTTTGATGATGATAATGGAGACTTCTCGCATGTTCACCTTACTTTCTCTTATTGAACTTAATTTTTCTTCTGCAAATAGGAAGGAAAATGCTCCTTATATACGTGCCAATTAGGGGTATTTAGCTAATTTTCCCTCTTAGGCCGACATAGGAAAACTTTTTCCTGATCACAATTGACAAGCCCAATGCAAGATTTGACCAAGGAAGGCCTAAAATAGGATTGTGATAGGGGTATCATGCCCTTGTCCTTCCCTAATTTAGGATAGGTAGTGACATAAGGTAGTGCGGGGTGATTAAAAATGCTAGTTTATGATGTTTTGAGCATGTCTCAAGTCTCTGATTAGGCTTAGGGATTCATTTGCTAATGAAAAGACCCGAATGCGGTTGAAAATTGCAAGGGTCACAATTTTATGATACAAAATTTACCCCCACTTTAGTGAGAGTATAGGCGTACACTAATACTACCGGTAAAGTACAAGGAAACAATATTGAAAGACTTTCACTATATCAAGGAGGCAAGATACCCCAAGCCCCTAGTGGACTAAGGATCTTACGACTTCGATTGACAAAGTAACAGGGAAGATCAAGAGAGAGGAACCATGACTGCAAGTAGTAAGGTTCTCCTCGCTATGAGTCATGAAAAATAAGGGATACAAAAAATGAGAAAGCAAAGTCAAGTTCACTAAGTACCTTTAAGTATCAAGAAAGAAAATATCAGTGGAGTGTATGCCCCACGTTAAAGTGATTACACACACCAACTTTATCTGAAAGCTTGTAAAATTTATCCTTTAAGTTTTTTTACTTTAGGAAAGATACATACATACTTCAAATCTTCCTATGTCTTCCTCTAAAATTCAAGTACATATCTTCAAATATAGAGAAATGTGGTGCATTCTTCAGGACCTTTTTGACAACCCTCCTACCTTGGCCACAATCAGACATCTTCAAACTACTTGTAAACACAAAATTCAGAAGATAAGGTGCAAGAAGAAAACATGTACAAATTCCTAAACATCCTTTCTATCCTTTCATCATGTCAATCATAGCACATTTGATATTAAATCATGAACAATATCATAACACATGTTGACATCTAACCACAAACTATATTTTAAATTTTAGCCTTAAACTTCGAAAGATAACATGCAACACAATATTTGCAAGTATTCAACTCAAGATAGAAACATAGGTTAACATCAATGACAACACATTGTCACCACAATTGCAAAAAAATATTGTTTTTCCATTGATGACAACACTCACTAGATGCACCATGTTATCTCCCCCTTTAACATTAAGAGAAAAGAGAAAATGATTGTTTAGAAGGATGAAAATAATCCCCCTATTTGCATCAACTTAAATATACTCACTACCGACTCCCCATATTTGTATCAACTAAAACAGACTCACTACCTACTCCCCCTAAGAGGTAACCCTCATTAGTCCAAGAAAAAAATATATATCTTGAATTTCTCCCACTGGACAACTGCACCCTCTATGCATCTAATTAGAAGGAGGGGTAGCAACCCCTAGCTTCAAACTAAGGTACTAAAATGTTTCCTTGGTAAATATTTTTTAAAGATGACTTCAACTTGATCCTTTGTGGGTACATATTCAAATTTTACCTCTTTATATACAACTTTCTCTCTTAAGTGATACCAGATAGATATGTTCTTGGTTCTAGAGTGCATTATTGGATTCTTTGAAATATTGATGACACTTGTATTGTCACAAAAAATAGGAATGAGCTGATTATATATTTTCTTGATATCAATTAAAGTCTGCTTTATCAACACTTGACTGCAATAAGATGCTACTACTATACATTTTACTTTTATTGTTCATGGACGTACTGAATCGTTCTTCTTACTAAACCATGAGACCAATCTGCTTCCCAAATAGAAGGTTCCACCACTGGTACTTCTGCTATCATCAACACTACTATCCCAATTAGCATCAATGAAATCGCTTAAGTAAAATTGTTACCCTTTTGATACTATAACCCATGTCCAAAGTGTTTTTCCAATATCAAAAAATTCTATTGACTTCTTTTATATGAGTTTCTTTTGAATTAACTTGAAACCTTACAACTAAATATATCGCACGCATAATGTTAGGCCTAGATAAAAATTAAGTACAATAGAACCCTAATCATAGATCTGTATTGAATCTAATCAACCTAAGTTGACTCATCATCTTTTCTCAAATGAGGACCTTTTGTCATATGATTTCCCATTGGTTTTTTGTGTTCCATACCAAACTTCTTAAGCATCCACCTAACATATTTAGATTGACAGATAAATACATACCATCATGTAATTGACTAGTTTGAAGTCGAAGAAAGAATGATAATTCACCTAGCATAGTAATTTCAAATTCTTGCATTTCTTCCATAAATTTATTACACATTACATAATTAGGTTCCTTTCATCCTCAATTTTGTTATAAAGATTTCTATTTGTGGTACCTTTCTTGAATTTCTACCAGTATAAGTACTTGTCTAATCATGCATACCAATCCATAAAATCTTGTTTGAGACCATATAATGCCATTTTACGCATGTATACCATGCTTGGGTCTCCTATTAGATGAAATTCATCAAGCCACTTAATATACTTTTCTTCTAAATCACCATTCAATAAAGAAATATTAGCATCCATTTGATATAATTTGAAGTTCTTATGAACACTAAAAGAAAGAAAAATTATGATTGCCTTTGTTCTTACCACTGCAGAAAAAGTCTCTTCAAAATCAATTCCTTAAACTTGATAATAGCTTTCACATACTAACCTTGTTGTGTTTATTACTACTTCTCTATATTCATTCAATTTGCTTCCATATACCCATTTAGAAATCACTTTTTTATTTGTCTTTAGAAGTCTTCATCTAGTGTTCATGCCTTCATTTTTATCTATATTTATTTGGTCTTTTAAGTGATTCTTTGAAACATATTTGGTAGGAGTTTTAGGGATCTTTTCTAGAGTTCCTTCCTCTTCCTCAGCTACCATTTTTATGTTTTGTATGGAGGTTCATCTAATTCATAGCCTTTTAATTCACACATAATTTGGTTTAATTCCTCATCATCTTTGACATTTTAATGCTAAGTTATATTTATATCAATATTTTATTATAGAACATGTGATATTTTCTCCTAGTTGAGTATCCAATAAAGATTCCTTGATTATATTTGGTATCAAACTTCCCAAAATTTACTTTGACATTTTCACTCTTAGTTACCCCGTATTGAGAATATAGACTATAGTATGAATTTCTTCTTTCTAATCAATATGAAAAAAAAATTCTTCTTTCTAATACATATGAGAAATATTTTCTTCTTTCAACATTGTTCTTTCCATCACATGAATAGTTCTATTCTTTCTTTCTACTGCTCTATTTTGTTTCTCTAATTTGTAGGAGCAAATATATGCCACTTTATTCCATGTTCTTCACAAATCCTTTGAAAGTCATTTGAAGTGAACTCACCTCCTCTATTAGATCTTAGACACTTTACTTTATCATTCATTTTGCTTTCAACCATTTACTTGAAAATCGTAAGAATACTAAAATCCTTTGATTTTTCTATTAGGAATGTAACTCGACTCATCCTAAAATATTCATCAGCTAGTAACATGAAGTTCCTTTCACCTTGATGTCTCTTTTTTCTAGTAACATGAAGGTGTTTGTGGACTAGATATAATTAGAATATCTCTAACTCTATGTGTCGACCTAATCTTCACAAGATTCTCAAAGCTGATGCATCCAATTATTTTGTGTCATAGCCAACATTTACTTGCTTTTCATCAAAGATAGTTTCTTCAATTAACCTCCTTTAGACTATATATATTACCTTCCATCTTGGTTCCTTTTGTCACCAAGTCTTGGACATTGACTTCCTAATTTCACATCCTTTATCATGAAACGTGATATTGCAAACTTTGAAACACATTTGGCTTATATTAAGAAGATTTTGATTGAGACCCTTGACATATAGAATATTTGTTGTCTTATCCTTTACATCAATATTTATTATGCCTTGTCCATAAATATTTGTGGAGGTATGATTTCTAAATTTGATTGGTCCTCTATTACACTTCTCAAGATTGATGAACTTACTCCTTTTACTTGTCATGTGGTTTGAACAACCACTATCAATCACCTAGGAGATGGTATCTTATTTTCTTTGAAAAGAAATCCAAACAATCATATACTTTTCAACATTATTATCAATCTCAAAGTGCTAGACTTATCAGTAGGATGAGTCCTCATGAATAATATTCTTCACACATTTTTTAATATAAACAATAATATTTCCAACATTTTGGGACATGAAAAGAGTTTCTTCTCTATCATCATCTAGAAATTTGAGTTCATCATCATCTTAAGTGTAGTAATTCTATTTGGAGTGTAATTTTTTTAAATATTTCTTTTAGGATTCTTGTTTTTATTTTTTGAATCTTTAAAGTGACGTTCATAAGAATAATTAATATATTATCTGGTAGATATCAGTAACCTCCTATAAAAATATTTAATTGATGTAAGAAAAAGGTGTTGATAGATATTTATTTTTTATCTTTGAATTTGGTTCATTGATTATGTTTGGAATGTGGTCATCAATGATTGTCTTATAGTCAAGTTTACACTAAAAAAATATATTTAATTTTAATTGGCCAATTCATATTTAACTAATAGAACACACCAACCGCTTGTAAATTAAAATTAGAATCAGAGGCAGACCAATGCTTTTTACCAAGTCTTCATATGTGATGTGGTGTTGTCCTACCATTTCATCAAGGACAAGACATGTTGACTTAGTGCATAAGTGCAATTTTGAATACCCCTTCCACTTATAGCCTATCCAAAATTAAGGAAATTCATATAAATAAGGATTTGGCATGTGGGACTAAGTCTTTTGTCAATATGATCACCATAAAAATGAAATATTTTCACCCAACTCCATATTAGTGTCATGGGTCATAATATTATATTTGCAAACATTTGACTTTTATTTATTTCAAGAAGTCTCAGTTTTGAGGAATCTTGTGCTACCATAAGAGCTTGAGACATATGCATAATGTGGTACTTCATTTTTAAGAAAACATTTGGCATCGGAATGAAAGAGCACAATTGAATGGAAATTGAAATACTACGCTATAAAGAGTCTATGTACTACTAGTAGAATGCTAAAAACTATCCTCTAATATGGATATAAATTAAAGATATGACATGTGAATTTTGGATCAACAATAACCCTCCTACCACTCTCTAGCTGAAATAAAACTTTGATAGTTTGTAAGGGTAACCTAGGTTGGGTAGGTGCAGTTGGAATCATAAAGGACACAAAAGGAAATATGGTTTTGGCTTATGTGGTAAATCTTTGAATTCAGACTTCAAGTAATATCGAAGTGGTGGTGGCATTCTATGATATGTCTATCACTATAGAGAGGGGATTTGAAAAGATCATCATTGAAGGTGACTCTAGTAACATTATTATGAAGCTCCATAGAGAAGCACCTCTAGGCTAGATAGTGAAAAACCTCCTCAATAAATGTCAATTAATCCTATCAATTATTGGACATGTTAGACTCACCCAAACCCTCAAAGAGGGGAATAAATCTACTAATAGGTTGGCCAATTTGGGTCCATTCACTAATTTCCTTCAAACATGGTCTACTTTGCATGAACTACCTAAAAATGTTCATTCCATGATCCACCATAACATAGGATCTAATGGAGTATAAAACCAAGGACTACCTTTTTAATTATGGTATTTTTTAACATTTTCTATAGCCATTTCATGATTGGAAGATGACATTTTATATTTTGAGAAACAACCACCTTTTCTAAAAATATTGTTAGTTGTCCTTTTCCTAATTTAATTTTTTCATACCCTTCCCTCATCACTTTCATTTTTTATTTTGTTAGCTAGTTTATGATGTGAGGAGATCTTATATAGACTAAATTAGATAATTGTGACAAATTTAAGAAAAATGATTTTCTTGAGCATGTGATTGAGAAAAAATATTGCTTCCTATGTTGAGGGTATGAAAGGCTTTAATCCCTCTCTATCAAAACAGTTTTCTTGTTCTTGGCATGAGGGTAAACTCTGCATAGGGAGCGTCCACTATTTTCATGGAGTCAATAGTAGCTGTAATTAGGCTCTCAGTGGAAGAACTTAAAGGGAGTTCTTTTTAAAATTGTAATAGCTAATACTAGCAAAGTGACAATCGAGGGCAATGTACCTCATATTGAATTTTGCCATGTTTGCCCAAAGACTTTGAAGGTCCAGCCAGCTATAACCGCCATCCGAGTTCTTTTTTACCCACCTCCTTTCACTATGAAAACCCTCCTTGTTAGGGTCCACATTGATGCAGATGTCAAGTTTTATTTCATTATCCTCCTTGTCAGGATTCACCGCCTTATTTCCAGTCTTTTGTTTCTTTAGATTTTGTGGGCCCAAAATGTGGGCCTATGAAAGAGGGGTTTTCTTTTTATCAACCCCTCTAGGAGGGTTTTTTCTACTGCTACTAGTATGGGGAGTCTTTTTCAGCGGACCCTCATCCTCTGAGGGTTTATAATCCAAGTCATCTGACACCTGGACATCATTCCAATCCATAGCTTTCCCATCCTTAGTAGCCTCAATCACCATATCTGATACATCATGTACCTCCTGGCTAGCTAAAGACTTAGAGTTTATCTAAACAGGGGAGGGTTTGAACTCATGGGCCTTCGCATACTCCATGATTAAGAGAATTAAACCCTCATGAAGAATCAGGTTATCCTCATTCTTAGCATGCTTACTAATAGATACCTCTAGGGAAGATAACAAGTAAAATATAATAGAAATTCTTTTGTCATGTCTAAAATGATTCAGAATTGTGAAATGGTAAAAAAAATTACTAGCAAAGTGACCGTCAAGGTTAATATACCTCATAATGAATTCTTCCATGTCCATCCAGAGACTTTAAAGGTCCAGCCAATTGTAACCACCATCTAGGTTCTTCTTAACCTTGCTCATATTGACACTAATATCATGCCTATAGAATTTGTTTCGATGTCCTTGGTTACACCCAAACTCCTAGCCAGGTCAATCATTATATTCCAATGACTACATCTTTTCCTAGTGTGCCTACATTAACATCTTCAATCATGACTACTTCTAAACAAAATATTAATTTGACACATGCTAGTCAAGAGGGCAACTTTGTTAATAAAAATTCTTTCATACGTCCTTCTGTGAGTCTTTTGTTTGTGACCCAATCATCTCCCATAGCTACATATCATAGTCTTCCACCTCCTTAATCTCAACCTCAACCTACATATAACAATGTAACTGCATCCTAATCCAATATGTCCAACTTCATTCCCTCAATTGAAGAAACCATTAACAACCTAGCTCAAGCTGTTTCATCCTTGCAAGAACAACTAGCTTCCACTACACAATCCAATTTTAATATGCCCATATTTGATGTAGTGATCCCATTATCTGATGACATTGTCCATGTTCTCCCTCCTAAACATGTGGAAATCTCTTAATTAGAGCTTTATAATGAAAAAGGTGATCCCTTGACTCATGTGAAAACATTTCAAACTTTGTGTAGTGATTTTTCTCATGATCAAAGAATTTTGGCTAAATTTTTTACTAGAAATTTTAGGGATAAAGCTTTGCAATGGTATTGTTCTTTTTCTTCTCATTCTATTACATCATTTCAACAATTGGCTAAATCTTCCATTCAACAATTTCATAATAATATTGATCCTAATATTACTTTGACGAATTTTATTCATTGTAAGAAAGGTGGTAAATAAAAAGGGATTGATTTTATTGGTAGATATAAATATTTGTATTCTCAAATTACTTATCCTATGTCTGATCAAGATGTTCAAAGGATCTTTATTTCTAATTTGGAAAAAGAAATTAGAAATAAACTTCTATATTCTAATTTTACTTCATTTACATAGCTGTGCATAGTACTTCATAATTATTAGCTTCAAGTGAGGCAATTTGAATCATCCTCTTCAATGGCTATGGCTAATAATAATGAAAATGCTCAACAATATTTTGTGAAGTTTAAACGAAACAAGGGATTCATCAAGTTAAATGACAACATCGATACCCAAGTGCCAACTATGACAATAGGTGTGCCTCCTTTATCCAAAAACTTTAGAAAATAATTTACTCCTCTTTCTGAGATTTACATAGTATAATGACACAATTGGGTATGTGCAGGATCATGAGGGGCTAAAAAGTGGTGATGTCCTAAATAATGTAGATTGATTGATAGGTTGAGTGAAAAATATCTATAACTTTCAAATGGTATGGAATTTTTTGAATCCAAAACATGCATCACATTCTATGCTTCATATAATATAGGATTAAAGAATAATTAAAATTCATAAAGTTTTGACCATGTTATGGTACATATGAATTTTTTATATTTTTAAAATGCTATAGTAAAAAAATCATAATTAATTATTTATTTAAAAAAAAAATACAAAAAAAATTATGACACATCCAAACATGAGTCTTCTAATGATATCTAAATTCATATAAAACATATTATGATTTGACTGTGGTTAGGGTGGTCAGATAGACACCTACTTCTTATCTTTTTCCTGAAATTTTAGTACTACTATATTGAAATTTCAAAACTTTTGTCAAATAGATTTATTTATTTTTAGAAAAACACTTGTATCTTATAAACTACATTCAATTTTCTACAAATTCTATTATTATATATTTTTGAAATAATGTTGGTAACTTATTCAAATTTTTACATCAAGTTGCCTAACTATGTTTTTATGATTTTCATTGCCACTTAAGGGCCTATTTGGCCAACCATGATCCTGTAAATACCCAATTATTAAAAAAAATAATAATTGAAACTTCCTTCCATCAATCCAATTGATACCTCCAAACCTTTTCCACCCTATCATGATCCTAAATCTTTTTGCTAATATTATTTTCAAGTCAATCATGAAACTGAAAAGTGTTGTTCCTTAAGGAGTAGGATTCAAGAATTTATTGATAACAATACCATATTTGTACTTGGTTTGAATGACAAAGGAGACAAATCCGTACCTCGTCCTAATCAAAATATCCAAATATTTACTAATCCTTTGTCTTCCCAATCTACTAATGTGGTTGAGTCTGAGCATCTTGCATTTTACCCCAATTACCTTGGCCTTGAATCTAACAATGTGGTTAATCTTGTTGAGAAGTCTATACCTCCTAAGGACCTATGCATTACCTTTTATTCTAGTGATACCATTGATGCACTTGATGACCCACTATGTAACACTATGAAGATCAAACACAAACTCTCATGAGGGTTTCTCATTTATCCAACATGTATGGTGAATATGATCACTAAAGAATATCTTTATACTTTGCAATTGCATCAAGTAAAATATGACTAATCTAATATAGTGGTTAAGGAGTTTGATGGTTTCTCTTTCCTTATTATTAGTTATATTACTCTTCTTAATTGAGATTGGTACTAATTTATTAGATGTTATTTTTTCTATCATTCTTACATCAAATCATTTTCATGTGAAGTTGGGACATCCTTAGCTCTCTTCCATGAAAGTGATCTCTTATACCATTCATAAATGTCTCAAATTCCCACATAATGATAAAATTATAATAATTAATTATAGGATGTAACAACCCATGGCACTAAGGCGTGGAGATTTCAACCTTGAGTACTTTTGGCCTAAACAATTTGAGCCTTGTAGGCCTCATACTTAATATCTTTTTCAATCTTGTCAAAACTTGAAAAATGTGAAGATGTTATCTTTGAGTAAGCCTAGATATTATATAACTATTTGTCCTCCTCATGATGGACCCTATTTCCTTTCTACATAGGTTATATTCCTCCTTTATATGTTGTAGTCTCACCTCCTGCATCTTGTAAATGCAAGCATCTTGCATCAACATCTCCTATCATTCAACCTAGAAAAAATTCTCTCAGTCCTGGTTCTTTAAAGGAAGAGAAAAATCCTATTTCTATTAATCCTAAACCTTCACTACCCTTGGCTAAAACTAAACAAAACCATTTTATGAGAGAACACTAACAGAGATGTCATTCTTGTGAACTTTCTTCTCAACCTATTTCTTCCCCAAAGACCCCAAATGTTGACTTGATCCCATTTATCCAACCTTTTCCCAATCTTAATGAGGAAGTCCAACCTAAATCTCCAAGATTAAAAATTCTTAAGAAAGATGATGGTTCATGTTCTATTTGTGTTAAAGATCATATTTTTATTAATATTGATGAAGAGATAGACGAAAATAATGTTCATGATAACAATGTTGATACTATTGATTATTATGATGAATATGAACTTGTTGATGTTGATAATGATATATCTAAACAATTTTTAAAATCTTTAATCCTAGCTCCTAGTAACAAACACAATGACACATCATTAGAGAATTGTCCTTGTTTGGAACTTGTGGTAACTCCATCTACTATGCTCAAACTTTCTCCTCTTGCATCTTGTCCACCTTCCCAAAACAATGTTCAACAAGATTGGGAGGCAGATGATTTTCTTGATTACCTTCATCTATGTCATAGATTCTCTCTCTATCTCTCCTCTCTTTCTTGTTTATGATATTCCTCTATTTTTTTCTCAATTCTTCTATTTTTTATCCCCAGTCTTGTCTACTTTAGGATGATGAAAAGTGTTGAGATCTCTTTTGGTCTCTTCCATGTTGACTCAAAACACACACTCGCCCTTCTTCCATTGCGGTTCTACTTCCTTTGGGGGATGATCTCAATTGAATGCAAATATATTTCATGATATATATTATTTATCATAAGAGAATACTGACCCTAGAGTTAAGTAGAACCCTTATGTGTTTTGTGACCATTATCCTTTGATCTGTCCTTTCTTGGGGACTGTCATTGTGGTAATGTGCTTGTATATGTGCTTGTCTTTTGCATGCATTCTATATTAAACAAATTACTCCTGGTGAGGTGAATAAAATTGGTTTAACATGGGGGCATACACTTTTCTCAATGTTTAACATTTTGCACACACTTTCACATATCTTGATATTGAAGTAGTAAGATCCTAAAGTTCATTGGGAGCTTAGTGTGTCTTGTCTCTTTAATATCTTGATGAAACATTTTCTATGAAAACCTTTGTACTTTACAGAGAGTATTCTTAGTCTCATACTCCCACTAAAGTGGAGGCTAAATGTAGCATCCTAAATTGTACTCCCTTACAATTTTGTCCTTGATTGTGCCCTCACCTTGGCATTAATTTTTTGACGAGCATGTATAAAAGGAGGTCCACTCCTCTTATTTTGATATATCTAGAAAAATAATTAAATACACATCAAGAAATCAAGCATTCAAATTCAAGTGAGCAAGCAATTTGTCTTCCTTCAAGCATTCGAGTATAAGTAAGGTCAAGATTCAAGCATTGGAGTTGACATTCATGTTCTATATTTATGAAGAGTTAATGAAACCCTAATTCCTTATGGAGACAAAGAAAAATCCATTAAAAGTTATATAATTGGTGTTTTAGACATTCATTTAGCTTTTGCCTCAAAAGGAAACCATTTAGATTATTGCAATTCAATTATATTTCATTTCTATTTCATGGTTAGTTCAAAAACTAGAGTTCAACCTAAGAAAAACCCCTATTCTTAACCATTTTCCCTCTCTACTTTTCATAGGAATAGGTACGAAGTTGCAATCTTCAGGACCAACTTTATTTACAAAGATGAATAGGTTCTTTTTTCAACGGCAAAAGTTCAGAGAACCAGAGTGACAAGCCTTTTGGTCTTGACATTTTAGTAGACCCTTCTAGGAACATATCTAAACACTCTTACATTTCTCAGATCTAGGCTCATGGCTTCGTACGACGACTGTATCTCATTGTTTATGTCTACTTACATCAATTTCAACATACTTACCCTAATTTCAACACTTTCACAATTAAACTTAAAAAGACGGTATCAATCCTAAATCCCAATGAATCTAATAGAATGTCTTAGCCCTATCCTTGCTAATTTGAAGTTAGATTTATTAGGTTCACCCCTCTTTTAATGTGGTGGTCCCTAAGCCAAAATTAGGTGTTTTACTTCATCATTAAGTGAAACCCTAATTTTTCACCATTACAATTTAATTATGTCAAATTAATGTATTAACTTTTAAAGGACAATCTGCTATTCATAAAATGGAAGTGCAATTTACTCTAACTTATACTATTTAAATTAAAAATTTATAAATTATTCGTAATTAATAGTGGAATATGAAGACATGATACAAGATATTCACATGTTGTAATGAAAAGGATACTAGCTTGGAGGATGTGTGGGGCCACATCTTAGGGACAAAGAGTAAGAAATATCTTGGACATGCTTTGAACGAAGTAACATGTATCATAATTTTATAACCCTGTGGCTTTAGGGGTTTTTTTAATTAGGAAAAAAATGATAAAAGGAAAGAATGTGATGTAATAAGGATTTTCCAAATGGACAAAAGATCAATTGACTGCATGGACCATAACAATTAAGAAAGATTAAAACATTGCATAACTAGAAAATAGAAGCAATCCTATAAGAAATGAGCTAGTAAACAATGTGACTTAAAGTATAAGTTGTAAATTTGGCAACCACCACTTTGGAGAAGGTCAATGATGAAATTAAAGAAAAAGTACATGGATCCAAGTGTGGTGCTTAAGCTAGGGTATAATTGATGAAGGGTACTTCCCTTACAAATTAATATAGATAATAATAATAAAGAAATAAATAAAATATAAAATAAAGGAAGCACATAAATTTTGATTATTACAATGAAATTAAATTAAAAAATTTATTAAATAACATATTGCGGTGACACAAGCTTTCTCATTAAAATAATCTGCAAGCTAAAGCCACAATTTGCACTCTTGGAGCTATCCTTTGTAACACTCATTTGTCTTCTTTATATTGGAAAGTTTAGCTGCCATATAATTTTCCAAAAAGTGTCACTCCCTGTTTTTTAGTCTAATTGCTTTTATATCCTTTTCTCTAATATTAAAATATGTAAAAAATTGTTGGCAATTAGGAGGAATCGATTATGTGTTTCATTGAGGTTTTGTCATTGATAGCAACAACAATTGTTTAGGTTGTTTACTAGTTTCTGATTGGTTCCGATAGAATGGTTGATATTGATCTAGTAGGATCTTGTATGCTTTGGTTTGTGGACTTGGTTTGGATCTGTTATTTAGATATGTATCACGATCAGTTGGTTCAAGATTTGATGATTCAGCAGCTATCATTTATTAGAGTAAGACTTTTGGTCACCGATAAGGGTTTTACTAGTAGAGCTTTGTTGAAGATATTTTGATGCACATGATAAGTGGTGTTGGTGTAGCTTCTAGATGGCTTTCATGATGTTGTTGGTTATCTTGTTCATGTTCCACTTCATCGGTGGAGTTGAATTTGGTTTATGGCAACCTATTTTGGGTCTAGTGTTATCTAGGTTATGGACTGGTTTCCGTAATGTGTTGGAGGATGTTCCTGATGCATTATCGATGAGATTTAATGACTAGTTTATATTGTTTTTGGTGTAAGACAACTTGGTTGATTATTGGATTATGGGTTTATGTTATGAATTTATTGTATTATCTTTTAGGTGGCTGACGTAATTGTTTAGCTCCTGAGTTGGTATAAATATGATGTAAGGTCTCTTTGTAAGTCATGGGTAGATGGATTGATAGGAAAAGATTATGGAATGATCTATGTGCTAATAATGTTGTAATCATATGCAGAAGATTTGGTTGATCATAGGTGATCTAATTGGGTTTGTAAGAGAGGTTTAAGGCCTTCGGTATTGAGCTTAACCAGAACTATACTGAAGCATAGGAGATGTTATGCTTGTAGTTCACTCTTCTTTCCAGATTGTAGTCCAATGTTTATGTAGTTAGTGAGGCTCCATTTTGTGATGAGAAGTGTGTTCTAGGCTATTAGCCCTCCTACATGTGCATGCCCCTCATATTGTAGTCACATACTTGCTGCAAAAGTATTATCTGACTATGGGTAGGCTTCCCACCGTGGTTTTTTCCTTTACTAGGTTTTCCATCTGCAAATCTTGGTGTCATGTGTTATGGATGGATGGTAACTGTTTTATGATTTATGTTTATATTTAAATTCTTTATCAATCATTTTGGTATTTGGTTTATGCATTTTGTTATTAATTTTATATGTTCTAGTATTAAGGATTTAAATTCTTAAAGTTCTATAATCTAGTGATAATTGATTCACCCCCCACTCTCAGTTGTCCTTTGATTATTTGAGTTGTCAAACAATTGGTGTCATAGCATGGTCCTCTCTTCAAAATCTTAACTATTTGAGGAAGATCCTTTGCCATCTAGCAGTTCAACTTCATCTAGTTCATCTATTGTTGTTTTTTGGAGAGAAATTCCTAGGCTTGATGGAACAAATTATACAGTATGAAAGATTCAGATGGAGACTTGTCTCAGATGTCTTGGAAAGGAGATTTGGTAGATCACTATGAATAGTGTTACATCATTTAATCCGACATCTGGAAATCCTCCTCCAGCTAGTCTAGATAAAGAGCTTGAAAATGATTGTAGAGATAGAGAAGCCCTTTTGTGTCCACTTTTCGATCAACAATTATGGGACTAACTGATAAATCAACTGCAAAGGCTATATGGGATGAATTGGAGAGACTGAATGAAGGTGACCCTACTGTTTAAATTTCTAAACTTGATGGTTACCGAGTAAGGTATGAAAATATGAAGATGGAAGAAGATGAAAGGTTTACTACATTTATGGAGAGAATGAATCCGATTGTTTTGGAAATTCAATGTTGTGGTGGATCTCTGAGCAAAGATGAAATAGTTTCTAAAGTACTCAGAGCTCTACCACCAACTTATAAGATGAAGGGTACTGCAATTAATGAGTTGAGAACTGATGAATACTAAGAGGGGTGGTGAATTAGTATACCCAAAAACTTAAATAACCTCTTAAGTAGTTTAACTGCAAACTGACAGAGTAGATTAAACAATAAACAAGTTAAGACATAAACAATCCAAATATCTAATAAAGCATTCACCCATAGAAGAACAATCACCATAACACAATATTTTTTGACATCAAAACCCAAATGGGAAAAACCACGGTGAGTAAAACTCACAAGTCAACTATCTGCAGAATAGTAACTAGACCGGTTAAGGTTAGACCGGTTAAAGTCTTACAATGTTCTTCACCAGAACAGATCCTGTTAGGAATCCAAATCTCTGTTAGATGATAAGTCTTGTTAAATACTACTCATTAGAGGATTTTAGATTGACAAGTGTGAACCACCTTGTTAGAGGATTTACAAAGGCTTGGTTGAGCCTACCTGGTTAAGGGCTTTAGAATTGTCGAAGATATGAGTAATAAACAAGTGAATGATCTAGAAAATAGCACAATATGCTTAATTAGATCCTTGACAACTCTTTGTTAATGCATTTCATCATCACTTCAGTCTTCTATATCTGCTCTCTCTATCTCTTCACACAAACCTAACCTTCTCTTCAATGATCACACATAATAACCTTCTCTTTTCTGTGTCACATACAAAACCTAGACATGATGTCCTTATAAAGGAATCTGATTTCATGTCGGTCCAATAAGATTAGACTACAAGTTCCTAGGTACAGTGCATCTAGACACATTTGGTAACATAGCATAAAATATTGCCAAAGTGTCGGTGGATGATAACTCATCACACATTACAATAATACTGATTGGTAACTCATCATAGATATATACTTGTTAATACAATATACTAAGTGCTAGTTGTCAAAAATGAAGACTGGAAGATCATAGTGTTCCGATAAAAAATTAACTACCACTCGGGTCCTTTGTTTTTCTTGAGATCCTTGTACCTCTTGGGGTCTTCATACCACTTGGGGTCTTCAATCAACCTATGACCGGTAAACCATCTTCTGCAAAATACCGATATTCTAAAGACTACACATTCAATGACATACAATACCGGTTGGAACAACTACCAGTTGAGGATAACTCATACATCAACTAAGTGTGTGTCCATCAATGACAATCACAACTAAACATCATCAAAATACCAACAATCTCCCCCTTTGGCATTGATGGAAACATTTAGGAAAATTTTGACATCTAAGTGCTTTACAAAAAAAATGATGCCATAATCAAAATTACTCCCCCTAAGCATATATACTACTCCCTTTGCAAAAATTACAAGTAAGTGCATAAAATGGTAACATTCACCAAAATTTTAATGTACACTACTCCCTCTTTTCCAACAATGACAAAGTAATGCAAATTATCCCTTTTTTTCATGAAATAAAAACAAAGTAGGTGTTCATGACAATAAGGAATGAAATTTCTCAAAAACAAATTTAAAGTTCTGCACAAAAGCCTTCATGTCTGATGACCATGAGTCAAGTAGTGAGGTAGAAATCTCACTTTTAGTCTTCATTTGGAATGCTAGTTCTTCCATTGCATCGATGGTACTCATCTCTTCAGTTACCGTGATAGCTTCCAAGTTGAGAAAACATCTCTAAAGAACCTACAGTTATCGTAATAGGAGTAGTTGAAGCTCCTATAGATCTTGAGTCCGATTGCTGATTTCTAAGTCCATCTTGGAAGTCTAATGCTGAAAATGATGAACAATTTATCCATAGACAGTGAATAAATAATAGGGCATCTTGAAGTTGCAGATGTATTCCTGTAACTTCGATTGGAGTTGAGCTTTCTATTTGAGCACATCTTCACAAAATAGATGAGGTTGACAGATTTTACTCAAAAGTAATTTAACCTCACCCATAGCAACACTGATATCATCCTTCTGCTTCTATCTGATATCAGTGTCCTTAGTTCATTCATTTTCTTGACTAAGGCAATATTGAGTTAATTTTCATGGTTCTTTCTTGCAGTGGCTTGAGCAACATCCTCCAAGCATTGTAACTGGTCCTCTGCTATGATACAAAGAATTTTGAGCTTGGATAGAGAGGAATTGGTATTGGGGAGGTTAGTACCAGGAATTAGACTGGTAAGGGTGTCAACAACAAATTGTATGGCATCCTATTTTTTCTTCTTTCGTGGTTCTTCCAGTCTCTCCTATGCAAGTTTATTGCTTTGTAGTAGCTCAGACTCATCTACTAATTGAGTCAAACATGCAAGAGTTAGATCAATAGGATTGGTGGAATCAACCTGCTTGGTTTGATCACCGATTGCCTTAGGAGTCTGCATGCCTTCCTTGGCCTTGATCTCCGCTTGTTTTCTCTTCTCTGCTTCTTTCTCCTCTTCCACTCTTTTCTTTTCTTCTTCTTTCTTCTTCTCTAACTCTTTCTTTTTCTCCTCTTCTTGTTTCTTCTCCACTTCTTTCTTCTTCTTATCCTCTTCCTTCTTTTTCTTCTCTTCCTCCTTCTTCCTTTCTTCTTCCTTCCTCTTTTCTTCTTCTTTTCTCTTGTCTTCTTCTTTCCTCTTTTCTTCTTCTTTTCTCTTTGTCCTATTTCTCTTTCTCACCTTTTTCTTTGTCTAGAGTGACATCCTTATTATCTAATGCATCAATATCAATAGGGTCATTTTGTTCTATCACTCTTTCACCATGACTGTCAAATACCTCATCCGGTTTCACTGAGGATAGGTCAAGTTCTTTATCAGCTTGCTTGGCGGCTTCAGATGCTTGGTGCATTTTGACAACAACTTTATCTTGTATATGTTTATTATGTTCCACTTCAAAGGTTTTACCTTCTAGTAGCTTGAGTCGCCTTCTTCTCATAGAGAAAATGCCTTTGTACTTATCAATAATCTCAAATAACTCAGAATTTGAAGCATCAGGAAAGTATTGTACAAAAATTTTCTCCCTGATCTCTTGTTCTCTTTCAATGGCAATGCGCCATTTATTATCCAAAGAATCATGCAAAGAATTTTGAGTAACATATCTAATCTCAGAAGGTGACTAATCATTAATACATAAATATTTAATGACCTCTTGTTCTACATCCTCTTTCTCACTGTCATTAAAGTCATCAAAATATTCCTTTAAGTCATCAAGCACTTTCCTCCTAATATTCTCTATTGTCCTCTGATAATGTGTCATTCATTTATAAGAAGTAACATCTATATTTACCAGTGCAAAAGTTACTGGTACATTACCGGTAGACTTCAGCATTTTGCTTCATTGCCTTGACTTCTTTATTTCAATCTTCAGTTCAATGTCTTTTGACTCTGGTGAGTGAGTCCTATATTTTTGCTTCCTCTCGAATACTTTTTCTAGAATAATCTCAGGTTTCTTTTTGGCTGGTGACTGCTTGGTCACTTTTGGACTGACAAATGTAACTGGTGCTGATATCGATGACATTGCTTTGCTCTTTTTCTGCTTCGGTTCCTCAATCAGTGTGACCCTCTCCAAGTAGGTACCAATTCTTTTCTTCTTTGCATCCAGTGGTGAGGCAAGTAGGGTAGAGGCATACCCGATCAATATGTCATTCACCACTTCATACCCCATAGGGTCAACTACGTCCTTTTGAGGTTCCACCGCTTCCATTATGCAGTGATCTATCCCTATTGTGAAGCAGATGTCATCTTCATACTTCTTCACTAAATCACCAGATATCCTCATTCTTTGGTTCATCTTTAGTTTGAATTTGTCAAAATACTTATTTAGAACCTCAGGATATGCAGTTCCCACTACTTGTAGACTCTCCTTAATCAGTCTGGAAACTGGTAGGTCAATAGACCATTGAACATAACTAACTCTAGGGAAATAACCTTGAAAATAGAAGAATAATCTAACCAGAAGTTGGCCAAACTTGAACCTCAGTGATTTGTCTAGTTTGATGGACTTGAAATTCTCCAACAATTGCTTCTATAAATAGGTACATAGGTCATATTCAGTATCTTCCTTAATCATCCTATAAGCAGCATTTACTGCACCAGTAGGGACAAAATTCATTCTGCTGGTATAAAATATCCTGTAACCAATCACCATCCAAGCATATTTCACCAGATCATCATTAATGGTGTTGATGGTCATTGCCCGTTGGTCACTCACAGAACCGGTGAGCTCTGTCATTTTAGTTCTGGTGACCTTCCATAGAACTAGTACTTCTCCAACATTGCAAAATCTGGTGATGGCATGAATCACTTCTAGTGTGATGTCATGGGTCCACTCAAGGTACATCTTGTCACCATGCACTCAGCTGAGGATAATGTGAATATGTTCTTCTGAGAATTCTTCCACAAAGTATACCGCATTGTGCAATTTCATCTTCTCAAGGATGCTATACTCTGGTTTAATCTTCTTGTCATCTCCATAGAATAAACTTAGCTGGGAGTGAATTACTAGGGATCCTAGGTCTTCCAACTTACAGTCTATATACCTTGAAATATCTCCCTCGATAATAACTTTGGTGGGAATTTGAGATAGGGCATTGTATCTCATTTTTTTCTGAAGAAACTTAGGTGTATGTACGAGTACACTAGAACTAGAGTGTGATGCAGAAGCCATAACCAAATGATAAGAATGAATTTTGAAAACTACCTTCACAATTTGAAATTTAGGTTTTGCCAATATCACGCACAATACACCACTTCGGTCACTAGTTCACCACTTAGTGCTCTTCAATGATTCTTGAAAATGATTACAAGATTTCACACAAGAATTCTTCAAATACTAAACAAATCGCTCTGGTTGCTCTGCTCTTGAAAATTTCTCTTTTGAAAACTAGTGAGTAAAATGACGACAAAAATCCCTTTTAAATAAACTCTCACCTACCATAATAAATGCATCACCGCTAGGGTACAAACCCTAATTTTTCCTTTTACCACTTCAAATCTTCTACTGATTGATAGTTAACATATACCGATAAAGGTCTTTACCGATATAAATCGAGGGTTCAAAATATTTCACCGATATGTTCCCCCTAAGCTTTTATGAAGCTCAGTTTGCTAGTTCAAAGACTTGCACACTGGGTGCGGAGATAGGTACATCTTGTGTCTCTTCTTCTGATTTCTTTTTCCAAGTTTAATTCATTTCTGCTTGAACAGTTTCAACATCAATCTTCCTTTTTGGGTTGATCAGTATATCTCTCGATAGGTTCTTTCTCAATCTGCATTTTCTAGTAGTGTGTCCTGGTTTGTTACAATGGTAACATACCATACCAGGTGCTCTCCATGGTTCGGTATTCACTTTTCCATTCTTCCTCCTACATATTGCACCAGTGTGACCACTACCACGATAGATCAAATAGGTTGCTCTCCAACTGGTTGTTGCTCCATAACCATTTGATTGATGGTCATATGTTCTGTACTGGTTTGGGTTCCAGTTCATAGGAAGTTCTAGGATAACTCCTTTATATCTCGGTGGATAACTTCCACAGTTGTTCACAATGGACCTGCACTCAAATGCTCTATGC
This sequence comes from Cryptomeria japonica, assembly GCF_030272615.1. Taxonomy (NCBI): domain Eukaryota; kingdom Viridiplantae; phylum Streptophyta; class Pinopsida; order Cupressales; family Cupressaceae; genus Cryptomeria; species Cryptomeria japonica. The sequence continues at coordinate 619,183,759 of NC_081412.1, read as the reverse complement.
CCAAATTTTTTGCATGCATAGAAGTGACCGTTAAATCTACTAGATCTAGAAACATTGTTTTGAAAGTAAGGAAAGTTGTTGTAAGCTTTGCTCCTACATACATTGGCAGTATGTCCTTCTTTCAGACACTTAAAGGAAACAGGTTTAAACTTTTACTTACCTTTATTCTTAGGTGTCGATTGCTTCTTTGGTGCATCATTCTTGGTTCCAAAGGTCTCACCTTCCTCATGTCCAAAGAAACCAAGTCCAATGGCATCCTTTGTTGGCTTTGCTGATTCTAGTTTTTGCTCCAACTTAGCAGTACTCTGGTTGAATTTAGCAAGTATCTCTTTTATCTCAGCAAGTTCCTTGGAAATAGCAACATTGGGTTCCATCAAGGTTTCATTATGAGAGATGGCTATATTCAATTGAACTTGTATTTCTTCTTTCTCATCTTTGCCCTCCTGCAGATAGGTGGTAATGGTACTGATTTCTTGTTTCAACTTAAAGATCTCATGGTCCTTGTCCTTTACCAAATCTTTAGCTTTTCTCCTATTCTCTAGCTCATGACTCATTCTGATAGTTAGTCCTTCCAACTCCCTCCTTAGGTTGGTTTTGGATTCATTCAATTTTTCAACTTCTTCAACTAGGGCTTCCATGTCTGCTTCATCAGAAGGGTTGTTTTCAGTGAGTTCCATCAATTTCTCAGCATGCTCTCTTCTCTTGGTTAAAGAGGCTTTATACTTGGCTTTAAGTTCATCAAAGGCTTTTTCAGTCTAAGTAAGATGATGAGTGAGCTCCCTCATACTGTATTCTCCCATATCTCCATCAATGTGGTTAGACTTATAGAAAGGTTGGCTCTGATACCAATTGATGAATACTAAGAGGGGGGTTGAATTAGTATACCCAAAAACTTAAACAAACTCTTAAGTAGTTTAACTACAGATCGGTGGAGAAGATTAACTAATAAATAGGTTAAGACATAAACAAGCCAAATAGCTAATAAAGAATTCACCCAAAGAAGCACAATCACCATAACACAAGATATTTTGACCTGCAAACCCAAATGGGAAAAACTACAGTGAGTAAAACTCACAAGTCAACTATCTGCAGAATAGTAACCAGACCGGTTAAGGTCAGACCGGTTAAAGTCTTACAATGTTCTTCACCAGAATAGATCCTATTAGGAATCTAGATCTCTGTTAGGAGATAAATCTTGTTAATGACTACCCGTTAGAGGATTTCAAATTCACAAGTGTGAACCACCTTGTTAGAGGATTTGCAAAGGCTTGGTTGAGCCTACCTAGTTAAGGGCTTTAGACTTGTCAAAGATATGAGTAATCAACAAGTTAATGATCTAGACAATAACACAATATGCTAAATTAGATCCTTGACAACTCCTTGTTAATGCATTTTAGCATTACTTTAGTCTTCTATATCTGCACTCTCTGTCTCTTCACATAGACCTAACCTTATGTTCAATGATCACACATAATAACCTTCTCTTTTATGTGTCACATACAAAACCTAGACATGATGTCCTGATAAAGGAATCTTATTTCATGTCGGTCCACTAGGAATAGACTACAAGTTCCTAGGTATAGTGCATCTAGACACATTTGGTAACACGACACAAAAACACCACCAAAGTGTTGGTGGATGATAACTCATCACACATTACAATAATACCAGTTGGTAACTCATCATAGATATATATCAGTTAATACAATATACTGATTAACGGTTGTCAAAAATGAAGACTGGAAGATCGTAGTGTTCCAATAAAAAATTAACTACTGCTCAGGTCCTTTGTTCCACTTGAGATCCTCGTACTGCTTGGGGTCTTCATACGGCTTGGGGTCTTTAGTCAACCTGTGACCGGTAAACCATTTTCTGCAAAATACTGATAGTCTAAAGACTACACATTCAATGACATAAAATACGGGTTGGAACAACTACCGGTTGAGTATAACTCATACGTCACATCCATCAATGACAATCACAACTAAACATCATCAAAATACCAACAAGAACTTTGGCAAACACTTATGTTAATAGGGATACCTTGGTTGGTAAATTATATGCTTTTGAGCTTGAGGAATTTAGACCTTCTGGAGCTATTAAATCTGAACCTTCTTTCCATGCATCTATATCATCTACCAGCAAGAGTGATTGGAAACCTTTATATGTGAAGGAACTAGAGGATATGAAGAAAGAAGATGAAGAATTTGAGAAACTTTAAGCCTTATTTGCTATAAGAGTACCTAAAGGACCAACAAGAAGTAAGTATGAAGGGAAATCACCTTTTAAATTCTTTGCATGTAATAAGATAGGTCATTTTGCATCTAGATGTCCTGAAAGGAATTTAAGATTTGAAGAGAGAGCTAGAAGATCTTTTAGGTGTAACCATGATTATCCAAACAAGCATAAGTATAGGAAAAAAAAAGAAAAATCATGCTACTATTCGAGTGAGGAAGGTGTCACTGATTCTAATGATGAACTGGCACAAGATTCAACTAGTGGATCCAGCAATGGAAAGGAATGGGTATTTTTGGCTATCAAAGAAGATGATCCCATACCTAAAGAGAAGGTCCTTGCTGCTAAAATTGAAGACAAGGATGAATGGGTAATTGACAGTGGATTTTCACATCATATGACTAGCAATAAAAGGAAGCTCTTATCTATGCTAGAATTTGATGGTGGTCTAGTTAGATTTGGAGATGACAAAGCATGTATGATCAAAGGAAAAGGAACAATATCATTAGACGGTAAGAATAACACTGATAATGTTTATTATGTTAAAGGTTTAAGGCATAATCTTTTGAGTGTAGCACAATTGGTGGATAAGAGATTTCAGTTACATTTCAATGATGGAAAATCCAAGATTATCAATAGATCTGGTTTGAAAATTGCAATCGGTACACAGACTAAAGGTAATATCTTTCAATTGAACTCCAGTGAGAAGACATGCTTGATTGCACAAATTGATGAGAGTTGGCTATAGCATAAGAGGTTGTGTCATGTGAATTTTGATTGCATTGTGAAGATCAGTTCTTCTAAGGCAGTTAGAGATATACCTAAGATTGTAAAGCCCTATAATCTGGTATGTAAGGAATGTCAAATGGGAAAGAAAGTTAGGATTTAATTTAAGAGTATATAAGATAATTATAATGATGTTATTGATCTTATTCATACTAATTTGTGTGGTCCTACTATAATCAAAAAATTTCAGGGTGATAGATATTTCATGCTAATCATTGATGATTATTCTAGAATGATTTGGCTTACTTTTCTAAGGCAGAAGTCTGAAGCATTTGCAAATTTCTAAATCTTTAAAGCTAAAGTTGAGATAGAGACAGGTTTGAAGATTAATTGTTTAATGTCAGATCAGGGTGGAGAATTTGCATCTAGTGAATTTATTAGTTATTGTGAGAAGAATGGGATAAGGAGACAGGTGTCTGCACCTCAGACACCTCAGTAGAATGGAATTGTGGAAAGGAAGAACATAAATATCTTGGATGCAGCTATAACCATGATGATGGAAGCTACTCTGCCTTATATCTACTGGAGAGAAGCTGTAAGAATGATGGTATACACATTCAATAGAGTTCATATCAAAGGAGATATTGGTAAGATAGCTTATGAGTTATGGTTTGATCATACATCGACAAATAATTATTTCAGAATCTTTTGTAGTAAATTATATATCAAAAGAGATGATTCCATTGGAAAGTTTGATCCTAGATGTGATGAAGGAATATTTCTTGGTTATTCAAATGAAAGAAAACCATATAGATGTTATAACAAGAGATTGCAAAGAATTGTGGAGAGAACAAATGTCAAAGTGGATGGTCAAAACAAAAGTCAAATCAGAACCTATGAGAGAGAACTAACAGTGGAAATGATCTTAACTAAACTGGTAGCACCTATACCAGAAAAAAATGTTGAACCAATTACTCTGGTAGTATTAGAAAATTCAACAGTAACTGATGATCGGGATGAAGGAACAAAAAACTAGAAGACTCCTAGGTATGTAAGGTTGAATCATTATGAAGATCAGATCATTGGAGACAAAAGCAAATGAGTGATGACAAGAAGAAGGTTGGTAGCTGATGAGGTATGTTTTATTTCTCAAGTTGAACCGGCATCAGTAATTGAAGTTTGTAAAGATAAATATTGGATGAAAGCTATGGAAGAAAAATTAGATCAAATACAAAAGAACAATACATGGACTTTAGTTCATTGGCCTATAAATAAGAATGTTATTGGAACTAAATGGGTGTTCAGGAATAAGTTGAATGCGGATGGACAAGTTGTGACGAATAAAGATAGATTATTTTGTAAAGGTTATTCTCAGAAGGAAGGAATTGATTATGGTGAAACCTTTGCACAGGTAGCTAGGATTGAAGTTGGGAGATTATTTCTTTCTTATGCTACTCATAATAATTAAAAGGTTTATTAGATGGATGTTAAGTGTGCATTTGTGAAGAGGAAGTTTATATTGAGAAACTTGATGTATTTTCACTTACAAGTGACAAAATCATGGTTTGCAGGTTAAGGAAAGCTTTATATGGATTGCAACAAGCTCCGAGAGCTTGGTATGAAAGACTGGATAAATATTTTTTGAAGCTTGATTTCACTAAAGGTAATGCTGATAGTAATTTATATTACAAAATGATTGATGATGACATATTGGTTATTGAGGCCTTTGTTGATGATGTCATTTTTGGAGGTGAAGATAAGTTGTGTATGGAATTATCTAACAATATGAAGAATGAATTTGAGATGTCTATGATTGGGGAGATGAGATTTATTAGGTTTGCAGATTACTCAAGCTGATAAAGGTATTTTCATCTATCAAACTAAGTATGCTATAGAGTTGTTGAAGAAATTTGGTATGGAAAATTGTAAACCAGTTAGTACTCCTATGGTTACAAATGAGAAATTGACAAAGAAAGATGCATCTACATAGGTAAATCCTACTAGTTACAAGTCTATGATTGGTGGTTTGTTATATCTGACTCACACTAGACCAAATATAATAAATGAAATTTGTATTGTATCAAGATATCAGAGTGATCCAAGAGAAAATAATGAGAGTGTGATGAAAAGAATTTTCAAGTATTTCCAAGGAACAACTGAATATGGTTTGTGGTATCCTAAAAATGATGACTTTACATTATGTGCATATACAAATGCAGATTGGGCTGGAGATGTTGATGAACAAAAGAGAACATCCGATGGAGCTTTCTTTCTTGGAATTAAACTTGTGTCATGGATAGGCAAGAAGCAGTCATGCAATTCTTTATCTATTGTTGAAGCAGGGTATGTTGTTGCTACTACTAATTGTACACAAGTTCTATGGATGAAACAAATGTTGAAGGATATAAAGGTGGATTGTAATGAACTGGTAGTTATTCACTGTGATAACTCTATTGCTGTTGATATATCAAAGAATTCAGTATTTCATTCTAAGACAAAGCACATATCTATCAAGTACAACTTTTTGAAGAAGAAGGTGGAAGCAAATGAAGTCAGAATAGTTAATGTGAACACGAAAGAGCAAATTGCAAACATTTTCACCAAACCTTTGCCTAAATAATCATTTGAGTACTTCAAAGACAGATTGGGGATTTCTACCCCTCTGGTAGAGACTTGGGTGATGTTGATTGGAATTAGTCCGTTATGCATTATCAGAGATTACTCATTCTGGATTGATGTGGTTTTGCTACTACTCAGGGGGAGTAGTCAGTTGTATGTTTCAAAGGATTTCTGATTTTTTATTTGATGTTTTATGCCAGATCTTTGGCATTAATGTCAAAGAGAGAGAGATAGATGTAAAAAATAGAGCTTACCAAAATATTAGTCATAAGTGATTTTGGTTCAAAACTTCATTGCTATATCATTTTGTGGGAGATTATTGGTTGTCTTCCATTGAGGGAGACTTGTTTGGCATTTCTTGGTACTCGGATATTTTTTCACATCTAGTGTTGCCATCAATGCCAAATGGGGAAATTGTTGGTAATTTAAAGGAATTGATTATGTGTTGCATTGATGTTTTGTCATTGATGGAAACACTTGTTGTTTTGGTTGTTTACCGGTTTTTGATTCATTCCAATAGAATGGTTAATATTGATCCGGTAGGATCCGATATGCTTTGGTTTGTGGAATTGGTTTGCATCTATTATTTAGATATGTATCACAATCAGTTTGTGTGGGATTTGATGACTCGGGAGCTATCGTTTGTTCTAGTAAGTCTTCTGGTCATCGGTAAGGGTTTTACTAGTAGAGCTTTGTTGAAGATCTTTTGATGCACATGATAAGTGGTGTTGGCGCAGCTTCTAGATGGCTTTCAAGATTATGTTGGTTATCATTTTCATGTTCCAGCTCATTGGTGGTGTTGGATTTGGTTTATGGCGACCTATTTTGGGTCATGTCTTATCTAAGTTATGGATCTGTTTTTGTAACATGTTAGAGGATGTTCCTGGTGCGTTATCGATGGGATTTAATGATTTCTTTATATTGTTTTTGGCCTAAGCTAACTTGGTTGGTCATTGGATTATGGGTTTATGTTATGAATTTATTGTATTATATTTTAGGTGGCCAACCTAATTGTTTAGGTCCCGGGTTGGTATAAATATAATGTAAGATCTCTTTGTAGATCATGGGTATAGGAAAAGGTTATGGAATGATCTATGTGTGAATAATGTTGTAATCATATGCAAAAGGTTTGGTCAATCATAGGTGATCCAATTGGGTTTGTAAGAGAGGTTTAAGGCCTCTGCTATTGAGCTTAACTAGAATTGTACTCATGAATAGGAGATGATATACTTGCAGTTCACTCTTCTTTCTGGATTGTAGTCTGATGTTTATGTAGTCAGCGAGGCTCCTTTTTGTGATGAGCAGTGCGCTCTAGGCTGTTGGCCTTCCTGCATGTCAAGGTCCCTCATATTGTAATCACATACTTGTTGCAAAAGTATTATCTGACTATGGTAAGTTTCCCACCATGGTTTTCCCCTTTACTAGGTTTCCCACATACAAATCTTGGTGTCATGTGTTATGGATGGATGGTAACTGTTTTGTGATATATGTTTATGTTTAAATGTTTTATTAGTCATTCCAGTATTTGATTTATGCATTCTGGTATTAAGTTTATCTATTTCAAGATTAAGGATTTAAATGCTTAAAGTTCTATAGTCCAGTGACAACTGATTGACCCCCCTTCTCAGTTGTCCTCTAGTTATCTGAGCTATCTAACAAAAATATGCCCAAAATGGGTTTTGGCTTTCACTAAAGTATTTTGAATTTTTTTATTTTTCCTCCAAAAGTAGCACAACTTTCATGGGAAATATCTTTTGATCTAAGAACCGAAGTGAGCCCCTTTTATTAAAATTGAAGTCCTTGAAGAGACCTATACCATGCTTTCTCCTAATCAATTATTGACCAAACTTTCATTGAGGGGGATATTGAGATGATAATTTATCTAGTCATTATATTTCCCATTCTGATTCTTTGGATTACCTTTTAAGATTATACATGCACAAAATGAAAACTTACAAAATATAGTAACCGTGTTGAAAATAGCTTTTATTCAAAATGTAAACAACATATTTGGGTGATGCAAGATTTCTTTTACTCCCTTGATGTTACTGCATCAATAATATTTAAATAATTCTTTGAAGCACCAAACATAAAATATTAAGAAAACTTAATCACTATTATTGTTATTAATCCAATTAAATCTAAAGTTCCTTTAAATTATTTTAGTTTTTCTTAAGCCACATATAATTGGAACATCAGACCACATTCCCACTTCTAAATATAGTTTTGATAGATGAATATAAACCATAAAAATTTTAAGATATAAATTGTAATGAAATGCCACTCTAAATACCCCTAATCTTATATTCATATGTAATGTAAATCTAATGCCAAAGAACACATCCATATAACCAATACAATTTTAAGTAGCATCTTAATGCTAAATTTTAAGGTGTCCTTAAGATAGCTAACATGGTAAATAAGTTCCACCATGCACACATAATGATCAATTATAGGTCTACTACAATAAGGACCAGCTAGGTGATTGAAATATGTATAACCCTCATCTGCTAAACCTACATGGCTACATAAAATAGAAAACAAAAAACCCTTATAATTTTAGGATTTTTTCTAAATTCCTTTAGTATTTTTAAAGAATCCTTGAAAATTACATTTTTTAATTATCTTACAATCATCTTATTCCTTGAGACCATATTTCTTTGAGGCATTTCATCAAATAGTTCAAATGCCTTACTTATTCTTCCATATTTTTCATATATTAATATTATATATTTTCTCACTATAATACCTAATAATAATTACTGTTCAACTATTTTGCAATGCATGTCCATACCCTATTCCAAACCATACACTTCATTGTAGGCACAAAGTATGTTGGCTTTAGAATTGCCAATATTAATTTTTTTGAAAGATTTTAAAGCCTTGTTAAAAAATTTCTCTTGTCCATATCCTATAGTTGTGACATTTCATGATACCACATTTCTTTGTGGCATTTTTGTAGACAATTCATGTACCTTTATGCTTCCACATTTTACATTTATATCTACCAAAGTAGTTTCAATAACATTTGATAGAATTAATCTATTCTTTATTCTTTGATGAATTTTAATACACTTTTTCAAATGTATCATATGATATAAGAGAATAAAATGTTAAATTAATGAATCCCAATTACATAATCTCTACACATTAGCTTGCAACGTTCTATGACTCTAATTATTTAGATCATTCACTCTAGCTAAATTACACCTCAATGGTTAGTTTCATTCACTGCATCTTATAGATTGATGTCACTTGTCTAACAAATAGATTCGAGGGGTAGGGTTTCAGAGGCTAATGATGACTTTGAGGATGCAGATGATAGAGAGAGTGTAGAGGATGCAGACGGTGATGTTGGATTGGGTGTTGCAATTGTTGCAGAGATGGTGTTGGTTGTGGACGATGGTGTTGGGAAGAGTGCAGTGAGTAAAAGCACAAATCTATGTCACGTTTCAAGCCAACTTATCAGCAAAAGTGAATTTAAGTAATTCTAGCTAAAAATTAATTGCAGTCAAACATATAGTCTATAGAGATTCATTATAACTATCTTATATATGGGCCACAACTTTTCCAATTGTAATTGTCTATTAAATGAACATTTTATACCACTTTGGGTCTAATTACCAATTTTATTTTTATTTTAAAAACTCGATGTTTCAACAACGAAATGTAAAAATACCCTTTTATTGATCTATGTGTGAGTTTTCTAAAATATATATCTTTCCATATGTTTATTACGTTTTATATTTTAGTTTTATTGAAAGTAGGTCATTAGCACAAAAATATAAGGTCGATTATCTTTAAAGGAAAATACTAAAATTTATTTAAAATTTTTGACAAAAAATAAATGCACTAGAGAAAAGAGTCTATGTTAAAATGATATAATTATTTTTTAATTTGGATAAATAATTAAGAAAAAGGGTGATGCCAAATGGATAGAGTTGTAGTTCAGTAAACGTAACTTTTCAAATTTATTGAAAAATATATATACATAAAAAATAATTAATAATATATTTTTACACTAAAGTTTTTTAGTTATCACTATACACAAAAACATTGAAAAAGAAAGGTAAAATTTACCATATAAAGTGTGACGCCTTGGGTAACTTCAATTTAAGCTTTTTCTCAACAACTAAATTATAGTGTTTATAAGAAAGTATATTCAGATACTTTTTAATTTTTTTTTTAAAATTACAAACAAAAAATACACAAGAAAATATACATTTTCTTAGTATACATCATTTCAAAATTCAAAACATATATTTCACTTTTTATTGATTCAATTTAAAAAGTTTAATTAGCATTGGCCATTTCCTTTATAAAAGTGTGACACAACTTTGTGCTTTTAGCCTAGCATGCTCCTTCTGGGTGCTAGGTCCCTATTCTTTGCATTGATTTGAGCTTGGATATCTATGAAGAGTTGCTTTAGAGCTAGTGGTTGCTAATGCAGAGGTTTTTGGTTGTAGAAATGGATGTCTATGTTTTCCATTCCTAGGTTTACTGTGGTCGATATTTCCTGTGTTTGGAGTGAGAAACTCTTTTTATGTCGATGTGTGCCCCTATTCTGAGTTGTAGATTTTTGTGCCCACCACTTTATACATCTCTTTGTGTGGGCCTCTAAGTCTCATGGGAGAGATGATAATTGGGTCTTTTGAAGGGTTTTGGCTTGTTTCTTCTTTGGCTGTGGATGGTCCCTCCATTTTTTTCTTCTTTAGTTACCTTCTCAACTTTCATTTTCAAGGGTTATTCATGGCTTTGTCTTTTGAGGTGACCCCATCTTCTATTGAAGTGGAGATGGGTTTGACCTGTTTATCTTTGATTTGTTGCAGGAAGTTATTCAGGGTGGTTGTTTCCCTTTGGAGATAGTGCTCTATAGCTTTACCGCTGAGGGTGTTTTTGGGATATCTTATTGTTTTACTTGCTCTCTACTCTCTTGTGCTTGGCTGGATGCTTTGTTGTTCTACTCTTGTTATGGTTCTAGGAGCCATGCTAAAACCCAGTGTTTCTAGTTTGGGGATCTTGTCGAAACCCCATGGGGTGGTTTTTATTGTTTATGAGATCTTTGTGTATACCCCTATTATTTAATTTTAGAGGAAGGTTAAGGGTGATATAATATCTGATACCAATAATGAACCCAAGAAAAATTAGGAGGGGGGAGGTGAATCATTTTTCCACAAGTTCAACAATTAATGTAGATTATAAACCATTTACAGAAGCATGATATAAATAGAATAGAGAAATATAAACCATGAAAGTAGAGAACACACAAGACCAATATTTTTGATGTGGAAAACCCGATAAAGGGAAAAACCACTATTACATAATACCTCTGAAGTAGTATGAGAAATAATTACAATGGGGATTGCACTTGCAATAAGGTTGTTGGTATTGTGTTGTCATTGATGTCAACTGGTATGGGATGACTACCAGTAGCAGAATGTATTTGAAACACTGTTATGAAGGAGTATAGGATGTGACATCTTCGATATTGCCTTGTGTTGTAGAACATTGGTAAGGTAAGGAAGAGTGACCACTGGTGACACTTGTACACAAGTCAGTGTTTGAGTTGTGTGGATAGAATGGTATGGTTACTGGTACTAGCACAGTTTATCATTGGTTAAGGAAAGGATGTCAACTAGAAAGTGAAGTATTGATAGTGGGAAGGATGCCTGGATGGTGTTTATGATGAAGAGACAGATTGTTACTTGAATCACATCAACACTAGAGGAGAAGGATGAACATGTCACTGATATACTATGAGGTTGCAGAACAACAAGACTCCCACTAGATGAAGATGTAGTCGCCATGGGAAGAGATGACTGACAATGAATGTGCCCAGATAGGATCACATGTGCTTCTTTGAAGAGATGTTGCACAAACTGGAAAGTCACATGAGTGCATTACAAGATGCAGAAGACAAGGTGTCACTCCACCGGTAAGTGAAGCTTACCTCTTGATATGCATTATGTGCATCATTGTTTGGTGAGATAAGGAAAAAGAGGTAAAGGAAAGTCTTATAAGGATCACACTAGATCCACCGGTGAAACAAAAGGAATGCCTCAAGTGGATGAGAATAGGGATATGCACTAGACCAACTGAGAAGGCATATTAAGGTTCTAGTACAGATGAAGAGTGATGAGTTTGTCAACATGAAAAACTAGTTGAGACATGGTCCAAGTTGATCAGGGAGAAGGCATGGCTGAGCAGATGCAATCAGGGTTTAATGTGGCCTAACCAATTATGTAGTCTAGTGAAGGTTGATGACATAGTGTCATCAAGAGGTTTTACCAGAATGTATATCCACCGATAATATGGACAAGGTGTAGATGAAGAAGTTTTCCCAATTTGTGGGAATGTGCATGCTTAGGATTGATAGTTCTGGCGATGGGTTTAGGTGTTCCACCGATAGTTCAATAGAATGTAGACATGATAAGGTTATCTATATAATGTGAGATAGTGGCAGTGTAAGAAAACCAGCAGTGAAGAGGAACCAGTAGGGTGTTTGGTCGGTGCTCCTATCTAGACCAACATTATGAGCCAAGTTGATAGTTGGTTGATGTGGATGCCACATGGAGTCATGGTGGAAAGCTCGTAGAGGTTGGTGAAGTGCCATATAGAGATAGGTATCTCTACAAGAGTGCATTGAATATGGATCCCGTGATTTGTGGATTGGATAAAAGGTGTGTGGCTCGAGGAAAAATAAATGTCAGAGCAAAATTAGGGAGTTGTTGTTGCTTGGATCGAAGCAAGAAAATATGATTGTGAGAAGACCTCGACAAGGAAACAATAGAGGTATTAATGGTGGTTTGATAGATGTAGGTAGAGATGAAGGACCATGTTTCCTATATTTGGAAAACGTGTATTGGAAGGCACGCAAATGGTGGAGGTAAACAACTGGTTGTCTAGGAGATCAGATTGCATAGGATCTGATTGGATTTGGTTTGTCTCAAGGATGGTGAGGAAACCCTAACCACCTAGAATTTGAATTGGCCTTTGGCGAGAAAACCAGGCTATAAATATGAAGGCAAAAGACATTGTTAAGTGCTGCTGAATAGAGGAATATTGTGTTGTTGCAAAGTGTGTTTGACTTCTGCATGTGAGATGCAAATATTTCAAGTGCACAAAGAATATCTGTGAAGAGGCTAAGTGTGATTGAGAACTAGGTTGAAGATTTCAACCAGTGGCAAAATAGGACTAGTAGCATCCATACTAGTAGAGCGGAAGTAAAGGTAGTTGCATAGAAGGTAGACAAATAACCAACAGAGTGTAGTATCGGTGAAGAGAAGAGAGCAAGGTGGATATTTAGCAGAGAAAAAGAGGAGAAGTGTACCAGTAAGCTAATCGGTAGTGAAGTAGCAGATGAGAGCAGCAGAAGACTGAATCCGTGTAGCAGAGAAGATATCTCACCGACAGAGGAAGGTAAATGAAATGGTTAAAAGATTCACTTGTAACAAGATAACTACTATTGTATTTGATGTTTTCATCAAGATCACTAAGTTGTAGCTCAATGCAGGGGTTGTAGCTCCTTTGGGTTGGGGCCCATAAATTTGGTAGGGGTTGGTTCTCCTTGGGTTCGTGCCCTTAATCAAGGGTTTGTACTCCTTTGGTTGGTGCCCTAAATTAGTGGTTGTAGCTCCTTGGGTTGGTGCCCTAAATATTATAACAAAGGTTTCATTGTAAGGTTGGATTGGAGCAGTAGACTCCGACAACATTGCTCACTGAGGTTTTTCCCATCTTGGGTTTTCCTTGTACATCCTAGTGTTATGTGATGTCCCTTTATGTGAATGCATTTGTGTTTAGTTTCCTCTCTAACCGGTAAGTTTGCATTCAACTAGATGTGTTAACCAATATGCTCACAAAGGATAGTTAATGGGAAATGTTTGAGAACCACTGATTCAACCCACTCTCAGTGGAGCATTGTGTCTAAAAATTGGTATCAGAGCATAGGTTTCTAGTAAGATGAGCTTTCTCCAACTTGGGTAGATTTTGGCTTAAGGACACAATGGTTTGTTTAGTGTCAATCCCTGCTCCAGTTTTGATGGATCAAACTATGTTATCTAGAGTTGCAAAATAGAAGTCTTCCTATCCTCTCTAGGGTTTGATGTATGGATGTTGGTTGTCAATCATCTCCCTAGCAATATTAGTCCTCCCTCCGAATCTAAACAAGAAAGAAGACGCATATGTAATGAAGAAGCCATGAAGTCTATATTGAGCGGATTCACCGGTGATATCTCCTCACAAGTGGACAAATGCAAAACATCAAAGAGTTAATGGGAAAGATTGAAGAAGCTCTATGGAAATGAGCCTACACTGTAGGATCGGCTTGTGAAGATGGAATGAGAAACATATCTCATACTTCTGCAGATGAGGAAGACATATCGGCCAACAACTGCAACACTTATGAAGAAGGAACCCACCTCTTCATGGCCCAAAAATTAGAAGATGAAAGGCACACTTCTGAAAATGATCATGCAGAACACTCATACCGACAAGATGTGTTTGGGAGTGATAGTGAAGGTGAAGAAGAAGAGGAAGAATAAGTTGATCTTGAAGGAGAGTTTGTAAATGCACTTGAAGAACTCAATAGAATTAGAAGGGAGTGCAAGCTATTCAAGAATGTTGGTATACTAGAGCAGAACCGACTGACAAAAAGCCTTAAAGAATCTGAGAAATGGGTCTCAAAGTTGAAGTCTCAAGAAGGAGACACTAGGGAATTCTAGTGTGAAGATCTAGCATCAGGGATAGATGTAAAAAATGAACAACATCAAAAGTTGCTTGGAGAAATGGAGATTCTCCAAGATTACCTTGAGAAGTGTCACGATGAGCTCAGGACGAGAATCTGATTTGATGGTAGCAGTGATGCCTTGGACAAAATGTTGAAAAAGAAAAAGCATGCCAAGGACACTAAAGGTTTAGGTAGTGGTGTCGGTGAATTCTCTACTAAGAAGAATGCCCCTCAAAATGACATTTTGTTTGTCTCCTCAAATGGAGTAAACAAGGGCCAAACCTTCATAGTGAGAAATGCTCCCCAGAAGAAGGTTGAGCTAAATACAACTAGTGAGGACTTGTAGATGTAAGAAAGAAGACCAGTGCTGCAAGAAGAACGAACAATGTAGATCCCAAAGGAAGAGGGAAGATGGGAGAAGATAGCTTCACTGGAAGCAAGAAAATGAGGAAGCAACAAAGAAGACCTCCTACCTATAGAGGACCAAAAAATGCTACCATCCATAGGGGAAAACAAATGTGGGAGAAGAAGAGACCAGATGGAAGAGATGGACATAATGGACAACCAAGGATCCATTCTCAAAGAAGCAAAAATGGAGATGTTAAACTAGTAAGATCCCCCCATGCATGGAAAAACAAATTTGTAGGTCATATGCCATCCTCTACTGGTTACTGCTTTGCGTGCAATGCTTATGGCCATAAGGAAGAGGAATGTAGAAAGAGATCTAGAAAGAATAATATAGGATCTCATAGCCAACATGCATATGAGAAAAATGTATCCATGAGAAGATACATGCATGACCCCTCTCCTGGTTATGCAAAGAGTGTTTCTCATAACTACTATGAATCTGGCCATAGAGAGTTTTAATGTAGGAAGAGGATCCTACAATCACATGGAGGCCAATATAATGACTATTCTCTGGAGAAAGGTGAATACAAAGCATATATAAGTCAGAGATATGCATGGAACCAAATGATAAATCTTCATGCAGAAGCAAGAGGTCCATCGGTTTAGGTTACTAGACACAACAACATGGCCAGAAGAAGATGGTCTAATGGGTATGTCAAGAGATTCCCTAATCATGAAGTTGGGATGGTTGTTGTGTGCTACTATAAGACTTTTTTTGGTTGTGATGCAGAGTCTAGAAAATAAAGGACCCATCAGTAGATGAAGGAAAGACCTACTCCCAAGTCTGAAAGTGGGAAGAAGAATGAGACCAAGCAGGTTTGGAGGGAGAACATCTTGGACCAGCACTATGCACTCAACGCATAGGTGATATTTCCTAAGGCCTAAAGGAGATGTAGGACCTCAGGGGGAGTAGCACATTGAGTTTATCATTCACCCCCTCAGAGAAGAAGGCAACATGAAAGAGCATGTTGTTGCTGGTATGAAGGATGAAAAGAAAGTGATAAGTGTGTGTAGAGGCTGCATTAACTACATACCTACAGATTAGTGTTGGATCACTACTGCATGCATCAAAGGGTGGAGGTTAACAAGTGGTATCAATTGTTAACCAATATAAGAAGGATGTTATCAGCATGAATGCTAGCAGGTACTTATAGGTTATTTAAGACAATGAGGATGGAGATCATTGCATTAGCCCCAGTAGCATGGAGTGAAGTTATATCTTAGACGATACTAGAAAAGAACTGAATGACAATTAGATGGCCCAACTATTGATCATGCTGGCATGCATGTTTTTGGGCTAACCAGTTTGATTTCTGACAGGATGATAATATTTTCTGGCATTGTGTAGATCTAGGATCATGTCATAGGCTGTGGTGGTTACAATGAAGTTGTGGGATCATCAGATAATTAGATATGCACAGCTAAAATGGTATATGAAGGAGAATGGAGTCCCAGTATTGTACATAACCAGAGATAAGAGCTTGAGGTGCATGACTCAGGTGGAGTTCAAGTATTTTGATGCTAAATTAGCATGCTTGAACTTGAATGTGTGTATGTATTGACTGCCCAAACTGCAAGGGATGGAAATTGCAGAGGTGTTGCAAGTTGACTGGTAGGTGAGTTGTATTCACAGACACATCTACAATTGGTGTTAGTCCTTCTGCAACTGAGTGCTCTATCAAATTGCATCAGACTTGCATGCTCAGTTGGTGTTAGTTGATGGTTAAGTTCCCCATCTCAAGTGTTGTGACTTGAGAAGATGTAACAATTGGTGAAAAGATAACAAGTGGTATTAAAGGAAGTGTTGCATCTAATGAAGACATAGGGGGAGAAAGAATTCTTTCAGTGACTATTAAATAGGAGGAATGATATCCCAACAGTGCCCTTTGCCATTGTTGTCAAAGGAGCAGAAGGATTCAGTGGTATACCACATATTTGTTAGGATTAATGATAGCCCAAAGATACTGGGGGGGGGAGGTGAATCAGTATCTAACTGGTATACAAAATAGTTAAACTTATTAAAATCTTTGAATCCCAAAATAGTGTACTGGTAAATAAGAATTAACGAGATAAATATGAACAAAAAAGATAACATAGAGAAGACACCATAACACAGTATTTTAGTGAGGAAACCCGGTGTGGTAAAAACCTTTGTGGGATTTGTGACCCAAAATATTCACTCAGTGGAAAATAAATGAATATTACTTACAATGAGGGGCCTGCACATGCAGGAAGGCCAACTGCCTAGAACGCACTACTCAATAGAGTCGCACTGACTACAAAAGATGGATTAAGAAATCCAATACAATGTACTACATCAGTTCAGCATCTCCTATGCTAAGTTTAGTATTGGTTTAAGCTCATACTATGACCATAACCTTATACAAGATCTCATACTTATATGAGTCTTATTACAATATGCCATGCCAGCTTTTACAAAAGATATTTACAATTAAATACAAAAAACAAAATCCTGTCAGCTGGGATGTCGGTATACATTGTTGTTACTGTCACTGAAGTGTCTGTTGGTGTCAGTTCCTGTTGGTGCCACAAGATTGCAAGGTTTCCATCAATTGAAACACCTTCAATCATCTTCAACTACAATTAGAGTGTGAAATGCCAACAATACTATAAGTGGTGTGAATCCATGAATCACAGTAAGGGGGAGAAAGACTATGTAGTATGCTGGATACTACATGTGTTGAAATCAATGCCAAAGGGAGAGATTATTGGCATTGTGTTGTCATTGATGTCAATTGGTATGGGCTGACTATCAGTAGAAGAATGTATGTGCAACACTATTATGAAGGAGTAGAGGATGTGATATCTTGGATATCGCCTTTTGTTGCAGAACATGAGTAAGGTAAGGTAGAGTGACCACTGGTGACACTGGTACACAAGTTAGTGCCTGACTTGTGTGGATGGAATGGTATTGTTACCAGTACCCATGGAGTCTATCATTGGTTAAGGAAAGGACGTCAACTGGCAAGTGAAGTATTGACAGTGGGAAGGATTCCTATATGGTGTTAGTGATGAAGAGACAAAATGTTACCTGAATCACATCAACACCAAAGGAGAAGGATGAACAGGTCACCGATATGCTATGAGGTTGTAGAAAAACAAGACTCCCACCAGATGAAGATGTAGTCACCATGAGAAGAGATGACTGACAGTGAATGTTCCCAAACCAAATCATATGTTTCTATTTGAAGAGATGTTGCACAAATAGGAAAGTCATAGGAGTGCATTTCAAGATGCAGAAGACAAGGTGTCACTCCACCGATAAGTGAAGCTTATCTCCTGATATGCATTATGCGTATCACTATTTTGTGAGATAAGGAAGAAGAGGTAAAGGAAAGTGTTAGAAGGCTCACACAGGATCCACCGGTGAAACAAAAGGAATGCCTCAAGTGCATGAGAATAGGGATATGCACAGGAGCAACTAAGAAGGCATATTAAGATGCCAATATAGATTAAAAGTGATCAGTTTGTTAGAATGACAAATGAGTTGAGACATGGTCCAAGCTAATCTAGGAGAAGGCAAGGCTGAGTAGATGTAGATAGATTTTAATGTGGCCTGACCAAAGATGTAGTCTGCTGAAGGTTGATGACAAAGTTTCATCAAGATTTTTTATCAGAATGTATGTCCGTCAGTAATATGGACAAGGTACAGATGAAGAAGTCTTCTGAATTTGTTGTAATATGCATTATTAGGATTGACATGTCTAGCGACCGGTTTAGTTGTTCCACTGGTAGTTCAGTAGAATGTAGACATGATGAGGTTACTGGTATAATGTGAGATATCGACAAGGTTAGCAAACTGGCAGTGGAGAGGATCCTCATAGGGTGTTTGGTTGATGATCCTATCTGGACCAACATGATGAGCCAAGTTGTTAGTTGGTTGATGTGGATGCCACATGGAGCCAAAGTGGAAAGCTCACAGAGCTTGGTGAAGTTCCATATATAGATATGTATCTCTATAGGAGTGTATTGAATATGGATCTCATGATTTGTGGATCGGATCAGAGGTGCATGGCTCAAGGAAAAATGAACGACAAAGTAGAATTAGGGAGTTGTTGTTGCTTGGATCGAACCAAGAAGATCAGACTATGAGAAAACCTTGAGAAGAAAATAGAAGAGGTATTAATTATGGTTTGACAGATGTAGGTCAAGATAAAGGACTGTGTTTTCTATATTTGGAAAATGTGTATTGGAAGGCACGTAGATGGTAGAGGTAAAAAATTGGCTGTCTAGGACATTAGATCGAGTAGGATCCGATTGGTTTTCCTCAAGGATGGTGAGGAAACCCTAATCGCCTAGAGTTTGAATTAGCCTTTGGCAGGAAAACCAAGCTATAAATATGAAGGCAAAAAACATTGTTAATTGCTGCATGTAATGCCCCGCCAGGAAACCCCGAAGGGATAAGCCAAAACACAAGAATAGAGTGCAATAAATTTTTTTTTTTTTTTTTTCAAAAGTTACACCACATAAGATACAACAAGATATCAAAGATTCAGAATTACATAGCAGAAGACATCAACTAACACCTAAAGAGTTTCCCAACAAGATTACTTAAATTTCACAATTCACTTAACTCACACAATTAACCCAATAAGCTGAGTATCTTAATAACGAGATAAGTCTTAATCAGGATAATTTCTTTCAGAAGATGGAAATATAAAACACAAGCAAGGATTCATCCATTAAGATCTATTCATAATCTTCATTCAAGCTTTTCATAAAAATACAAGCCATACATCTAATAGACTAACACACTATAATTTCATCATAAACTTATGAGATCTTTTCAAGCATACTTAATTTCCTTAACAACAACTGAATATATTCCATTACTCTAAGTCACATTCTTTCATATTCCAATTTATTGCATTTAAAAAGATGATTGCATACATCCATCTACGATAAATATTATCTACACCACTCATGCATTCGATCAATATGACATTCAAGAAAGGACTGCATATAGGCATTTAAAGTTAATTCCATCTTATCCACTTATACATTCTAACATAAGTTGTTCATACATGATAAAGTTGAATAAGGGAAACATAAGAGAATAACATCACTTAACACCATAATGATCTTGGAGTTCACCCCTAAAGGGCTACATCTCTGAGTCTGCTCAACTGCAAGACCCCTCTGATAATTAATAAAGTTAAGAATACAAGAGGGTACACCATTACAATCCTGCCATCAAGGCAAAACATGAACAATATACAAGCGACCGCATCGGTCAATATATACATAATCGATCCCTGAAAAGAAAAAGGATCGAGCTGAACATAATCAAAGCTAATACAAAGGTCCATTGGAGCATCCACAAAACTGAGTCATCACCACCCAAGGTCTAACATGAAACCAAGTACTCACAAGGGTACAGACAAAAGGATGACCCACAAACGTGCTCCTAATAGGACAAAATGACAACACACTAGCGAACGTAGGGACAAGTGTCATCACACAACCTGGTATGGTTACCATGGCAGGTCTTCATAGGTCCCGGCCCCATACACTGGGTTACCTTGGCAACCTAATCCGAACCTCCGGCCCATCCAAGCCTCATGTGGACCCACACATCCTCTCGTGAAGACAAGGATGATGGTTTGCCATTTCAGGCCTTCTCACAGCATGTCAAGTCTATGTTAGCACTCGTCCCATGTGTGAGGCACAATTATCTTACTTAGAGATTACACTCTAATCTACTGTTAGGTTATCACTTATTAGACTCACTTTCGATGGGTTAACAAGCGGCCACTTTGGGTGCGGCCCCCAATCGAAAGCCACTTTCCCATACGACACTAGACTAAACTTAGACGAACTCAAAAACCAAGGAATACACATAGTCAGACGAACGAAGTTCAAGAAGGAGGGAACAACCATCTGGTCAAACACGAATCATCATTCGACACCTAGACAAAGGATATGACCGAATACGACACAACCACAAAACAACAGTCAACTCGGAACCGAGGACTGAAACAGGTACCCCACGTCAATCCATATGATAGGGACCTATCAAAAAAAGAAAGACTTGCCATTACATAAGCAAAAGCGAATACAGAAATTAAACTCGCAAAGGCAATAAATGGAAAAGACAATATCTTCCCATATTGATTAAACTAATAAAGGTCGATCAAGTTTTCTACATGATCTATGTTTCCAAAAATATACTAGCAGGAAATCATCATTGCAAGGTGAATACAATATCACAATTTACAGTAGTACCATTGTCTATTTCTCAAACAGAGGAAAAATATAAATTAACCATTCATTTTACTAAATGAGAATAGCAGTAACTAAACAATTTTCCCAAATGATACTTAATTAAATTTCCAAAAGCACGTCATTTAAATTCATAATGTCCAAGCGTTAAATATTCATTTCTAACATTTTCAGATGGCCTATATCATTAAAATCTTCAAATAATATATATTCTTGAATAAAGTACTATTTAACACAATCAATTAGTAAACATATCATATTTCAACAATTTTCCAATAAAATAATATTCTATTTTCATAAAACAATACTTCCTCAATTAGCCAAATACTCAAATTAGCTACAGGGTAAGGTATATATTTATTAATCCAAGATCAATCAAAATATAACCAATTAATATTCAATTGCGAAATTAACAATTCTAGAATTTAATTAGAAAAAGTGCATTAATCATAAAATGAAATTGAATATTAATTAACATATAAATTCCATTATACCATTAATTAATATCAAATTAATCATTAATTATAATTATGCCACATTAATCATAATTAAAACCTAATTAAAACTTAACATTAAATAATATTAAAATATTTTAAATATATATATTTTTTTGAATCAAAAAAATACATTAAAAAAAAATTTTAAAAACTAACAAAAAGCAATATTTATTAGGGGGTGGCGAAGGTCAGGCCCACCTCCCAACGCGAAGGATTGGGCGACCCAAACCCTAGTTGCAGGGAACCCACGCGGGCGGTGCCACTGGTGGGGGACGCAGGATCTGCGACGCCATTGTGACCACCGTGGCCCCTGCGGCCACCGCGAGCTGCTACCAAGCACAGGGAAGGGGAGGAGGAGGTGGGTGGAGCTTCACTCCCCGCCCTCCAAACCCCAATCCAACAATTTCTTGCTTAACACAGTTTGATTTTTCTCTCTGTTTTTTTATTTTTTAAAACAACAAAACAAAATTTGTTTATAAAACTTCGATTTACATAAAAATCCGGTTTATAAGGAAAGTGTTTTGGTTTCTCTTTTTTTTTTTAAAAAAGGTATCCCTCTTTCCAAACACAAATGGGTTTTTAAACACCCACAAAAAGGATAAAATTTGAGCGATAACAAAAACCCCAAACAATCTAAAGAATAACAAACCGAAAATAATTCCTTCAACAAAAACCCATACCTGGGCCAAAATGGAGCATTTAAACTCAATCATTCTTTCCAAAACATCTAATTTCTAAAATAGAATTGAATTTGACAACACCCAATGGAAATTTAAACAAGAGTTCCTCATGAACAGCCATTTCCAATTGACATCCAATATTTGGTTTTGAAAAAAAACAAGAACAATACTACCAGAAATCAAAGAGATGGATCTAAATCCTACCTTATCTCGCATTCCTGGCAAGATCTACTGAAGAGCCCCAATCTGCAGCTCAAGGAATCCTTCCCCATCCAAAACCTCCAAATTTCCTCCAAAATATTTTTTTTCAAAATTATATTTTTCTCCAAAAAAATTCCATCCTCCAAAATTTTCCAAAAGTCTAGGTTATAAGGAAGAGTTGACCAAAATTTCATTTTTTTTGGAATTAAAATTTTTATTTAAAATAATTCTCAAAATAATTCTTTTCCAACTATATCAATAAATTGAATTGCTTTTCCCATTTAAAATTGATTTTCTCACTCAACTGAAATTTAACCTTTCTATTTCAAAAATGCCAAAAGATTAAATTAATTCTATTGCAATTAAATTTAACTCTTTCTTTTTCAACAGCATATACAAAATGCATTTAATATTCAAAATCAACCATTTAATTGAACTTACTCCCAATTTAAGACGAGCAATCCAATATCAACGATAATCGCATAACGAAATCTCGATTAATCTAGTCCATAATCTTTAATGCACAAACACATATTTAATCAAATTAAACACTGAGGACTAATTAATCAATTTAACCATTCACACCAAACATGCAAACCAAGAAAGTCAACCAGACTGACGACTCACAAACCCAACCAAAAGGTAATACCGACGACGACGACAGTGCTCACTTGAGCATGACTATGGTCAACTAGGGTCCTACGACCACCTAATCCAACTCCAAGGATTAAAGAGGTACACTCAAACCTGCAAATCTAGGTGAAGATGAACCTCGCACTCATGCAGTGTTGTACCTGAAATCTCCTGCAACCAAGAGTCATACATGCATACATATATATAAACTTAATGAAAGCGTTAGCTCGATATTAATACCACGAAATAGGAACACTAAGCAACTTGCATATAAACTGGTGCGAAAACCACATCGACAGCTATGCATTAAATCAAATATCTGACTATAACATTATATTATGATAAACTAACCAAGATTAAATGGAGATTAGAAATTGGTTAGGGCAGGGGTACTACAGTCTCCCCCCCTAGGTTCTGACTTACTCTTGGAAGTCGTAAGGCTAGATGGAGAACATGTCGTACGCATCAACCCTGAAACTCATTCAACAAAGATCAAATTGCACATAGAAATCTTTCCATAAATAAATGAAATATTATTACAAAATCCTTTACAAACGCCATTATCCATTGGCAAGATACATCTAAAACCATACATTCCTTAAAATATTCTAGGAATTATCAATAATCATAGCAGAGAAACAAGAATTTTCTCCCTTTCATTACACCAAATAAAAGCATTACAAAGAGGTAAACAACAATTACCATACTCATCTACCAAAAATGACAAGAAAACATGCCATCATGATCAATTTCTTTTACCAATCCATCTTTATCATAAACTTTATAACATAGAACTAGCTTAAAATATCAATTTCTACAACCAAATTAACTTCCAATAAATAAGAGCAACAAAATAACTCAATTGTTTACACTTGCCAGGAATATAAAAACCTTTCCAATGACTATGTCCCAAACGTAGTGACAAGTTAACACAATTTACTCCATGATACAGTTAATAACCATTCAAATAACTAGAATGCATAACAAAAAAGGCCACATGTGAGCATGTCTAATGCTCGGTCAAAGATAACATGCACGATCAACATCTCTATGCCTGACCTCAGAACAACAATATGATCATAATATCCAATATCTCACTCAAAGGCTTGATGGTGCTAGGGTACACCATAGCGGTGCTACCTTCCATACAAGACCTCTGTGAACATCTCTTGTTGAGTAAGGTGGTTAGCCTCCAAGAGATAGTCACCACACATAGGTAGGTAGTGGATCCTAGCTGTATTACAGCCTCACATACCCCCCTCCTCAAGGTTCCCAACATCTACTTCCTCACACACACTCTACCAAATTCGTATCTTACATCTTTGGAGAGGAATTTCACATATCAACACAAGACCAACATACAAAAACAATAAGGATAAACCAATTTAGCCACCAAAATACAGATGAATAAAGATAATAAATCATCAATTCCAATAGTAAGGCAAGAAAATAATCCAGAATTTCAACACCAAATCAAAAGTGCAAAAGATCACAAGATCATGGCTAAACCTTCAAAGTCAAAGTAAAATAAATTGCTGATCCCCAAAGAAATATAAAGAATACCACAACTGCACAAAACATCACTGTGTGACTAGCATCTAGCCATCAACGAGGAAGGAAGGAACAACTGACTAGCTATTGCAGTAGCTCATCATGTGGTGCGACATAGTCACACTACCCACATGGCATGGTGGTGTGCACCTCGACATCACCCCGCATCACGTCATCACGTGGCATGGCAATACCCCAAGCAGAGAAAACATGCAATGGACGTATCCCGCATGGTAGTGTACCTCACAGAAACAAGCACACGCAGGTCACGTCCCGCATAGCAACGTATCTAGAAGGATACTCGCCATAGCCAGAGGTATACATGACTAGGGTCCACCCACATGCCCACCAACACATACTAACTGGCAGCACATGTGAATAAACCTACCTTTCATGAAGACAAGGCAAAGGATCCTCCAAATCACACCATCACTATACACAAGAATCACCATCCATATGCTCAAATAAAGGAAGGGAATAGGCTGTCACATATAAACCTATAAATAGATTCATCAAAAGGGAAAGTATTGAGTACACCTTTGATACAGTTTAATAGTACAACTATATCATCCCTCGAAGTAGAGAAGCTAAAGTCACTTCGCACCGACATTACTCGTACACCAATCCATACTATTCAAGGAATGGTTACTTCGAATACTACCCCTTAACATACTGAGTTACCCACAACCCGAGGTTTGGTACTCAGTAGGGAAACAAATAAGAAACATCACATAAACAGTATGGTTTCCCATACTCATAAACAACATATCCTCCATGGTTGATTACTTCACCAATCCATGGGCACATATAATAAGTACTGGTTTCTTACAATACACACAAATACACCAGTACTGGTTTAGTCACATTTACGGGGAGTACTTTTCAGTACGCTAACATCTATTCAAGGAAGATTTTAATTATGCTTTCTACATAAATAACTGAATCAAGTTTACTCTAGATGCAAGTACTAAAATTATTAACAATTCACAATTACATAAGGAAATAACATCATTCCTATATCTTTCTCGAATTTCATTAAGCATCCGAACTCACATTACTAACTATGCAAATTCATTTCTAAAGCTTAAGACTTTCATCTTTCCATAAGAAGCCCAAAAGCAAACATACCATTTCACATGTTTTATAAACATTCTATTTAAATCAATGCATTCTTCGTAGCATTTCTAAAAATCTTATGATTAGGCAAGGAGAAGGGAAAGAGAGTTTGATAACCAAACTATTTCCTACAAAAATGCAAGATCAATAGATCACACTACATTATAAAATTTCTCACTATAAGCCTATCATTTTAATTGCATGGTTTTCATTTTGCTACCATTTAGAAGGATGACAATCAGCCTAACAAAACATTTCCAAAAGTTATGGTTGCAACAGAATGTTCTAGTTTTCCAAACAAAACAGAGATCAAGACAGGCAATCTTTTCGATAATACCAGCCCTCTTGAGAACACTCACTTATAATAATACAATATAGACACATGTCATAATTTGCAACCTATTATAGAAATCACATTACGATCAAAAGTAAGCGAGGGGCTATCAGCTAAATAATACATCTTAATGCATGCACATCAAACAAGTTTTTCATTCACACTTTCTAAACACATTAAGGTAATTACATATACCCAAAAGCGAGTTCAATGGAGCATTTACTAAAATAATTCTTCAATCAAACTGGTTTAATGAAACACATAAAACAATCTTTCGGGGAACACATTAATACTCTCTCGAAGCTACAATAACATGCTCCTTTTTATACATCTTCTACAAACCAAGCAGTTTAACATAATTCAACTATTTGCATAGTAATGCACCTTACTAAGATAGAATTTAATTATGCTACTCCTACAAAACACATGGAGAATTCTTTAATGTAAGCATACAGTTTTCTCCCAATAACCAAAATAAAGTTTTAAACCCATAGCCCTTTAACAATCTAAAAACATACGCATAATAAGGCTCACACAAGGGTTCAAGAAGTTACACCCTTTTCTCTCTCGCAAACAAGAAAACTCAAATCAAAGATAATTACACATATCGTAATCATTTTAATTTCTAGAGAGAGAGAGAGAGAGGAATGGTGATGATCATTTAATTTTCCTACAAAATAAGCATTCAATATTTACCATACTAGTCCTTCAAGTGGACAACACTAAGCTAGATCATAATCTTAAATGAGCACGATACGCACTTTCAGATTCAAGACAAGCACTGACCAACCCAAATGGATTAGTCTAAAGAGTACCAGACTCAATAAGGAAGGTTCATACGACTCTCTTTCAGAATAAGAGAAATCGTAGACCAAGACATCAATAAGCAAACAAAGCACATATAATCACTCAAAAACACCAACATCAAGAAGGTGAGAACAAGGTGTGAACACACACGTTACACACAAGTTAAGCTTTGCTCAATCACTCATATACAAAAAGGAGGACAAGCATACACATAAGGTCGATACACCTCACACCAAAAGAGGGCACACGCAACACCAAAGATCCCAGTGTTTGCAACATGGGCTCTGATACCAAATGTAATGCCCCGCCAAGAAACCCCGAAGGGATAAGCCAAAACACAAGAATAGAGTGCAATAATTTTTTTTTTTAATTTTTTTTTAAGTTACACCACATAAGATACAACAAGATATCAAAGATTCAGAATTACATAGTGGAAGACATCAACTAACACCTAAAGAGTTTCCCAACGAGATTACTTAAATTTCACAATTCACTTAACTCACACAATTAACCCAATAAGTTGATTATCTTAATAATGAGATAAGTCTTAATCAGGATAATTTCTTTCAGAAGATGGAAATATAAAACACAAGCAAGGATTCATCCATTAAGATCTTTTCATAATCTTCATTCAATCTTTTCATAAAAATACAAGCCATACATCTAATATACTAACACACTAGAATTTCATCATAAACTTATGAGATCTTTTCAAGCATACTTAATTTCCTTAACAACAACTGAATATATTCCATTACTCTAAGTCACATTCTTTCATATTCCAATTTATTGCATTTAAAAGACGATTGCATACATGCATCTACGATAAATCTTATCTACACCACTTATGCATTCGATCAATATGACATTCACGAAAGGACTGCATATAAGCATTTAAAGTTAATTCCATCTTATCCACCTATACATTCTAACATAAGTTGTTCATACATGATAAAGTTGAATAAGGGAAACATAAGAGAATAACATCACATAACACCATAATGATCTCGGAGTTCACCCCTAAAGGGCTACATCTCTGGGTCTGCTCAACTGCAAGACCCCTCTGATAATTAATAAAGTTAAGAATACAAGAGGGTACACCATTACAATCCTGCCATCAAGGCGAAACATGAACAATATACAAGCGACCACATCGGTCAATAAATACATAATCGATCCCTGAAAAGAAAAAGGATCCAGCTGAACATAATCAAAGCTAATACAAAGGTCCATTAGAGCATCCACAAAACTGAGTCATCACCACCCAAGGTCTAACATGAAATTGAGTACTCACAAGGGTACAGACAAAAGGATGACCCACAAACGTGATCCTAACAGGACAAAACGACAACACACTAGCGAACGTAGGGACAAGTGTCATCACACAACCTGGTATGGTTACCATGGCAGGTCTTCATAGGTCCCGGCCCCATACACTAGGTTACCCTGGCAACCTAATCCGAACCTCCGGCCAATCCAAGCCTCATGTGGACCCACACATCCTCTTGTGAAGACAAGGATGATGGTTTGCCATTTCAGGCGTTCTCACAGCGTGTCGAGTCTATGTTAGCACTCGTCCCATGTGTGAGGCACAATTATCTTACTTAGAGATTACACTCTAATCTACTGTTAGGTTATCACTTATTAGACTCACTTTCGACAGGTTACTCAGCGGCCACTTTGGGCACGGCCCCCAATCTTGTAATATCATTGTATTGTTGCACCTAGGAGCACCTAGATGGACGTGCAACATGTAGAGATCCTTTTGGATATTCTTGTAACCACTTGATGAGTTGTATTGACACATTGGTATTGTTATTTTATATTGGGGATTGTAATTGTGATAAAGTACCCAATATTAAATGTGGGTCATGGGTAGTTAAGGAAAACATTAAAAGGTTGGTAAGGAAAATATTATTTTATTGTCACATGGTTTTGATGTAATACCACTTAGTGGTTTTGTGGTTGCTTGTTTCTATAAAAGCACCACAAGGGTAGTTATTTGGTATATGAAGCCAGGTTAGCATTTGTGAAGAAGGAAGCATGGCATGGGATGTGTGGATTCATGCTTGATCACATGGAGTGCTTGGTTATGGCTGGGTTTTGAAGGCTTTCCATAGTTGTACTGTAATGGACGCATTGCTGATAATACATGGTGGATGATGCTTTTGGAGGCTGGGTTTTTCCCTCATGAGGGTTTTCCCAGGGTATATCTTGTGTCACATTTTGTGAGTATGTTGTCTATTCTTTGCATGTGGATCTTATGTGTTGATTTGGTTAAAATTTGAATTTGGGTTATGTGGAAATTGTCATAAAGTTGGTTGCGAATTTCCTTTCAAGTGGTATCAGAGCTATATGGTTTTAATGGTGTTTATAACCCTATGTGGAATCCATGAATGCATGAAGGAATGAAAAGACAAGACAAGATGTATGATTTTGCAGGTTGTTATTGCAGATCTATGTTGTTTGGATTTGCTGTTGTGATGGGTTGTTTGCAGATTTAGGGTTGGAAGAGTTTTGGTCAATCCAGGGCATCATTGAAAAATGCTTCGAATGAGGGTTTTGGGGGAGAGATTTCATAGAAGACCTCGTGGCACAAAATGGACCTCATGAATGGATTCAGGTTGGCTGAGAGACGGATTTTGATATATAATTCGCCCTATTTCGGTGAAGTTGGCCCAGGTTCAAAAAAAATTTAGACGGTACGACCGTACGGCCGTACCGCCTGCATATTTCGTCGAAATTTTATTTTACCTGCAAAAATGTTTTCATTTCGAATTGTTTTTGAAAAAAATTAAAAAAGTGAAAAGGCGAATTGAAAAAGCAATTTGAAATTTTGAAAGAAAAAAAAA
Organism: Cryptomeria japonica; assembly: GCF_030272615.1. Lineage (NCBI taxonomy): Eukaryota > Viridiplantae > Streptophyta > Pinopsida > Cupressales > Cupressaceae > Cryptomeria > Cryptomeria japonica. The sequence goes on along the minus strand of NC_081412.1, from coordinate 619,154,132 downwards.
ATGTTTTTTTAAGTGGTGGGGGGGTTCGCAGACTCCCCCTCCCACTGTCTGCCGCACTGGCAGTGGTACCAGTGACGGTACCACTGTCGGTACCGCTGTCGGTGCCGGCAGTGGTACCGGCCACTGCACCCACTGCCGTGGCAGTGGTGGGGGCCCCGCAAGGGGTAACCCCCGTGGGGTTTAAACCCACGTTAAACAAACTTTTAAATTTTTTAAAAAAACCTTTTTTCAAACAATTTAAATCCGCCAAACATATTTTTAAATTCGGATTTTTTGAAATTCGAATTTTTAATAAAGTTTTTAAAACTTTGTAATATATTTGCCATGTAATATATTATATGCCATGTTATATATTTTAATATGCCATGTATTTTTCGAAGAGGGTCTAGGCCAAGGGCCAACCCGGGGAGAGAAATTTTTAATGGATTTTTGGCATATTGGGAAGAAATTGTAAAAAATTATTTTTATGGCATATTGTTGAAACTTTTGGAGTCCAGACTTGCATTTATAGCTGAATTAGCTGTTTTTCTTCAACTGAGCATAACTCGGGCACATGATGTCAGTTTTTGGACTTCTTACAGTCATTGGAAAGGTGGTTGAATGAACTTCATGTTTTTATCATTAGTTTTTCTAGATTTTGCTGTTTGGATAGTGAAATGTCAGCTGGAAGTGACAGGTACCTTTATGGCTTTGAGAGGTCATAACTTGAGCATACGGAGTCATACTTTGGACTTCGAATAGTCGATGGAAAGCTCTTGGAGAGCACTACAGTTTGACTCAGGTTTGGGGCAGTTTTGGAATGATTTATATGCTAATATTTTGACTTGAGTTGATTATGAGTTCTTTTGACTATGGTGACATGATGAGTTTATGGCATGCTACATATTGGAGATTTGGATTTGATGTCATTGTATACTCGATGTTGTATCTTGATTACTCTTATGATGACATGGATATCAATTTTGGTTTGAGTATGTATGTTGCATTGATTGGTCTACAAGTTGTGCAGTTTTGTGAGCTGTCTTTACTTACAGGATTTCACCTATGACTTGGATATGGGTTGTCTATGCCCATAGATCCTTCATTGTTTATGCATATTCAGATTTGGTGGCTTGTTTTAGTCATTGGTTTGTTGATTTGTTATCATGTTGAGGAGGAGAGATGTTGTTACCAGGTACAGTCATGATGAGGGACCTACATGGTTGACTATGTGATGCTGACAGGTTGGACACATTGAGAGTTAGATGCTTGTTTTCATGGAGATGATCATGATGCCATGGTTGTTCCTTGTGTTTAGGGACATTGGCATGACATGGTTGATTTTGCAGGTGCTTTAATTGATGATCTTTTGATTTGGATTCCTGATTGATATGGCAGTTTATCTTCTTGTTTGAGGATCATGGTTTATTTGGCTTTTAGGGAGCTCATGATGTGCACTTTGAGTTCCTTGATTGTTAGTTGTTCTTGGTTGATTCTCATGGTTAGAGGATGGTTTAATCATATTGTCATGGATAGCTTGATTACACTTTCAGTGGGAGCTTTTGACAGTGGTGATGTGGCGGTGTAGGATTTGATCCTGATTGTTTGTTGGTGGTTTTGTATCTTCTTGAGATGGAGTTCATGGTTTACTTAATGTTATTGACTTTTCAGTTGTATGTGTGTAGACCTGGATGATCTTCATTTAGGAGATGGTTATCACGATGCTTTGGAGAGCTTGATACCACAGTTTAGTGGGAGCTTGTGGCAGTGATGTGTATTCACCATTGGATGGTGGATGATCTTCTTAGTGTGCAGATGTTTGGAGGATGCCTTAGATCCTGTTGCTGCAGAAGGGTCTTTCACATTTGCTGGTTCACTAGTAGGAGATGGTGATCTTCATGACATTTGAGGATGTTTGCATCTTGAGGGCTCAAGGAGTCCTTGGTTGAGATGTGGTTTTATGCTTTCATTTGACATGTTGTCCTTTCTTGATTGGATGGTTGATATTATGTCATGGTGCACTCTTGATACTAGTTTAGAGTTTTGGCATGATATGGTTATTTTGATATGTTCATATGGAGCATGTTATCTCTTTGGTTGAGATGGATTAGATCATGTTGTCATGTTATGTTCCTGATTCTGCGGTTGGAGCTTTGACATTGATCTTGGTAGTTCTCTTTGTATTGGTTACATGATCATTTGCTTGATTACTTCATGGTGATGCTATGTTGCATTTGGAGTTTGGCATGGATTCATTGGATATAGGTACTCATGGATACTTGGAGGATGTTGGTGATGCTAGTAGTCTTTTGTGATTAGAGACATGTGCTGGAATGGTTTATGGTTTCAGCAGGAAGTCCAAGGAGCATTCACCTGGTTTATGGACTTGAGAGGAGAGTGTTCCTAGTATGAGTCATGATGACTTGGTGAGCATTCTCATTCCCCACTCTTGGTCTACTTGGCAGTTTTCTACTTGAGAGGTATTGCCCATTGTTCCTTTCAGGTACATTATGTTTATGCTATCTTTCATAGATATGGATCTTGAGCTATGGATTAATGGTTAGTTTTGGAGGATTCATTTGAGAGATGTATGGCATTGGTTATCTCCTTGTGCATTTGAGTTATTATTATGATGGTGGCAGTCATTGATATTTGTTTGGGAGATGGTTTATTGGGCATATTCCTATGGTTTGGGAATGGATATTTAGTTTGATCTTCTTGGTTATGGGAGGCTTACATCCATGTTGTTTACATGATATATATGTTTGTTTGATCCAAGGGATTGAATGGTGCTTTGGGTGTTTTTATGCTTCTCATTTTGGGGTTCTATGGAGGAGATCATACTTGACTCATTTAGAGGTGTTTGTAGAAGGACATGCTACAGAATTTGGTTTGCAGTGTTTCTTCCTGGATGTTTGTATTCACATTACATTGGTTGGAGGTTGTTTGGAGCTATATGCTTATTGGTTTGTATTTATGATATGTCATGTGGGAGATGACATGGTGGTTCCTTTATCTCTTTCTTTTGTTGGTGTGGAGAACATGGGAGAATGTTGGAGACATGGTGTGAGAGTGGTACTTGCAGTTTTGATGTGGATGTTCTTGATACTACATGGTTACACTTCTATGATGTGTTTTTTAGTGGATTCATTTCTGATATTGACATTACCTATGCAGTGGGAGTTCTTTGGTGTACATACGTGGCAGGTATTGCACTTGGGATTTGTGGTTGCATGTTACAGGTTGCATATGTTGATGAAATGTTATTCACTTGATTGTATGCCTAGGAGGCATGTATAGTTGATGTGTTAGCACTTGATATGGGTGTTGTTTCAGCTATGTAAAAGAGCTACTCTTGCATTGGATACCTTTGGATTAGTGTTTGTGTTCAGATATCAGTTGGTGCAGGACTTATCATTTGTTGCGACAGGTTGTGTGGCTTTCTCTTTGGATGGCCTCTTTATGTCCAGTGGCAGTGGCATGATGGAGGGTGGGAGCATTCATGTATGAGATGGTGGTCACTTTGTTCTTGTTGCAGGTATCTTGGTTGAGCACATGGAGCACTTGGATTCCATGATGGTATATGTGCGTGGAGAGATCAATCTCTTGTTCATGTGGCAGATTACTTCTTGGCCCTTATGCAATGTATACAACAAGTGGGAGAATGTTGGGAAATGGTGTTGTACACCTTGCATAATAATGGTTTATTATTGCATTATTTTATTATTGTGTGAGGTGGACAAAGAATTAAATTGTAATATCATTGTATTGTTGCACCTAGGAGCACCTAGATGGACGTGCAACATGTAGAGATCCTTTTGGATATTCTTGTAACCACTTGATGAGTTGTATTGACACATTGGTATTGTTATTTTATATTGGGGAATGTAATTGTGATAAAGTACCCAATATTAAATGTGGGTCATGGGTAGTTAAGGAAAACATTAAAAGGTTGGTAAGGAAAATATTATTTTATTGTCACATGGTTTTGATGTAATACCACTTAGTGGTTTTGTGGTTGCTTGTTTCTATAAAAGCACCACAAGGGTAGTTGTTTGGTATATGAAGCCAGGTTAGCATTTGTGAAGAAGGAAGCATGGCATGGGATGTGTGGATTCATGCTTGATCACATGGAGTGCTTGGTTATGGCTGGGTTTTGAAGGCTTTCCATAGTTGTATTGTAATGGACGCATTGATGATAATACATGGTGGATGATGCTTTTGGAGGCTGGGTTTTTCCCTCATGAGGGTTTTCCCAGGGTATATCTTGTGTCACATTTTGTGAGTATGTTGTCTATTCTTTGCATGTGGATCTTATGTGTTGATTTGGTTAAAATTTGAATTTGGGTTATGTGGAAATTGTCATAAAGTTGGCTGCGAATTTCCTTTCAATCACCACCCAAGGTCTAACATGAAATTGAGTACTCACAAGGGTACAGACAAAAGGATGACCCACAAACGTGATCCTAACAGGACAAAACGACAACACACTAGCGAACGTAGGGACAAGTGTCATCACACAACCTGGTATGGTTACCATGGCAGGTCTTCATAGGTCCCGGCCCCATACACTGGGTTACCCTGGCAACCTAATCCGAACCTCCGGCCAATCCAAGCCTCATGTGGACCCACACATCCTCTTGTGAAGACAAGGATGATGGTTTGCCATTTCAGGCGTTCTCACAGCGTGTCGAGTCTATGTTAGCACTCGTCCCATGTGTGAGGCACAATTATCTTACTTAGAGATTACACTCTAATCTACTGTTAGGTTATCACTTATTAGACTCACTTTCGACAGGTTACTCAGCGGCCACTTTGGGCATGGCCCCCAATCGAAAGCCACTTTCCCATACGACACTAGACTAAACTCAGATGAACTCAAAAACCAAGGAATACACATGGTCAGATGAACGGAGTTCAAGAAGGAGGGAACAACCATCTGGTCAAACACGAATCATCATTCGACACCTACACAAAGGATATGACCAAATACGACACTACCACAAAACAACAGTCAACTCGGAACCGAGGACTGAAACAGGTACCCCACATCAATCCATACGATAGGGACATATCAAAAAAAGCAAGACTTTCCATTACATAATCAAAAGTGAATACAGAAATTAAACTCGCAAAGGCAATAAATGGAAAAGACAATATCTTCCCATATTGATTAAACCAATAAAGGTCGATCAAGTTTTCTTCATGATCTATGTTTCCAAAAATATACTAGCAGGAAATCATCATTGCAAGGTGAATACAATATCACAATTTACAATAGTACCATTGTCTATTTCTCAAACAGAGGAAAAATATAAATTAACCATTCATTTTACTAAATGAGAATAGCAGTAACTAGACAATTTTCCCAAATGATACTTAATTAAATTTCCAAAAGCACGCCATTTAAATTCATAATGTCCAAGGGTTAAATATTCATTTCTAACATTTTCAGATGGCCTATATCATTAAAATCTTCAAACAATATATATTCTTGAATAAAGTACTATTTAACACAATCAATTAGTAAACATATCATATTTCAACAATTTTCCAATAAAGTAATATTCTATTTTCATAAAACAATACTTCCTCAATTAGCCAAATACTCAAATTAGCTATAGGGTAAGGTATATATTTATTAATCCAAGATCAATCAAAATATAACCAATTAATATTCAATTGCGAAATTAACAATTCTAGAATTTAATTAAAAAAAGTGCATTAATCATAAAATGAAATTGAATATTAATTAATGTATAAATTCCATTACACCATTAATTAATATCAAATTAATCATTAATTATAATTATGCCACATTAATCATAATTAAAACCTAATTAAAACTTAACATTAAATAATATTAAAATATTATAAATATATTTTTATTTTTTTTGAATCAAAAAAATACATAAAAATAACATTTTAAAAACTAACAAAAAGCAATATTTATTAGGAGGCGGCGAAGGTCGGGCCCACCTCCCAACGCAGAGGATTGGCCGACCCAAACCCTAGCCGCAGGGAACCCACGTGGGCAGCGCCACTAGCAGGGGAGGCAGGTTCTGCGGCACCATTGCGGCCACAGCGACCCCTGCGGCCACCGTAGTGAGCCTGTGGCCACTACGAGCTACTACCAAGTGCGGGGGAGGGGAGAAGGAGGCAGGTGGAGCTCTGCTTCCCACCCTCCAAACCCCAATCCAACAATTTCTTGCTTAACACAGTTCGATTTTTCTCTCTCTCTTTTTTTTTTTTAAAAACAACAAAACAAAATTTGTTTATAAAATTTCGATTTACATAAAAATTTGGTTTATAAGCAAAGTGTTTTGGTTTCTCTTTTTTTTTTTAAAAGGTATCCCTCTTTCCAAACACAAATGGGTTTTTAAACACCCACAAAAAGGATAAAAATTGAGGGATAACAAAAACCCCAAACAATCTGAAGAATAACAAACCGAAAATAATTCCTTCAACAAAAACCCATACCTGGGCCAAAATGGAGCATTTAAACTCAATCATTCTTTCCAAAACATCTAATTTCTAAAATAGAATTGAATTTGACAACACCCAATGGAAATTTAAACAAAACAACCATTTCCAATTGATATCCAATATTTGGTTTTGAAAAAAAACAACAATAATACCAGAAATCAAAGAGATGGATCTAAATCCTACCTTATCTCGCATTCCTGGCAAGATCTGCTGAAGAGCCCCAATCTACAGCTCAAGGAATCCTTCCCCATCCAAAACCCCCAAATTTCCTCCAAAATATTTTTTTTCAAAATTATATTTTTCTCCAAAAAAATTCCATCCTCCAAAATTTTCCAAAAGTCTAGGTTATAAGGAAGAGTTGACCAAAATTTCATTTTTTTTGGAATTAAAATTTTTATTTAAAATAATTCTCAAAATAATTCTTTTCCAACTATATCAATAAGTTGAATTGCTTTTCCCATTTAAAATTGATTTTCTCACTCAACTGAAATTTAACCTTTCTATTTCAAAAATGCCAAAAGATTAAATTAATTCTATTGCAATTAAATTTAACTCTTTCTTTTTCAACAACATATACAAAATTCATTTAATATTCAAAATCAACCATTTAATTGAACTTACTCCCAATTTAAGATGAGCAATCCAATATCAACGATAATCGCATAATGAAATCCCGATTAATCTCGTCCATAATCTTTAATGCACAAACACATATTTAATCAAATTAAACACTAAGGACTAATTAATCAATTTAACCATTCACACCAAACACGCAAATCAAGAAAGTCAACCAGACTGATGACTCGCAAACCCAACCAAAAGGGAATACCGATGATGACAACAGTGCTCACTTGAGCACGACTATGGTCAACTAGGGTCCTACGACCACCTAATCCAACTCCAAGGATTAAAGAGGTACACTCAAACCTGAAAACCCAGGTGAAGACGAACCTCGCACTCATGCGGTGTTGTACCTGAAATCTCCTGCAACCAAGAGTCATACATGCATACATATATATAAACTTAATGAAAGCGTTAGCTTGATATTAATACCACGAAATAGGAACACTAAGCAACTTGCATACAAACTGGTGTGAAAACCACATGGACAGCTATGCATTAAATCAAATATCTGACTATAACATTATATTATGATAAACTAACCAAGATTAAACGGAGATTAGAAATTGGTTAGGGCAGGGGTACTACATTGCAGAATAGAGGAATATTTTGTTTCTATGAAGTGTGTGTGACTTCTGCATGTGATATAAAAATCAATTAAGTGCACAAAGAATATCTATGAAGAGACTAAGTGTGAGAAAGAACTAGGTTGAAGAGTTCAACCGGTGGCAAAATAAGATTGGTAGCATCCATACCAGGAGAGCAAAAGGAAAGGTAGTTGCAAAGAAGGTAGACAGAGAATCGGTAGAGTGTACTATCGATGAAGAGTAGAGAGCAAGGTGGAGATCCAGCAGAGAAAAAGAGAAGTGTACTGGTAGAGTTTTCTGACAGTGAAGTAGTAGATGAGAGCATTAGAAGAATGAGTCGGTGTCGCAAAGAAGATATCTCACCGGCAGAGGAAGGTAAATGAAATGGTTACAAGATTCACTTGTAACAAAATAACTACTATTGTATTTGATGTTTTCATCAAGATCACTGAGTTGTAGCTCAATGCAGGGGTTGTAGCTCCTTTGGGTTGTAGCCCATAAATCAGGTATGGGTTGGTGCTCCTTGGGTTGGTGCCCTAAATCAAGGATTGGTGATCATTGGGTTGGTACCCTAAATCAGGGTTTGGTGGTGCTTGGGTTGGTGCCCTAAATTAGGGGTTGTAGCTCCTTGGGTTGGTGTGCTAAGCATTGTAACAAAGGTTTCATTGTGAGGTTGGATTGGAGTAGTAGACTCTAACAACATTGGTCACCGAGGTTTTTCCCATCTTGTGTTTTCCTCATACATCCTAGTGTTATGTGATGTCCCTTTGTTTGAATGCATTTGTGTTTAGTTTCCTCTCTAACTGGTAAGTCTACATTTAGCTAGAAGTGTTAACCAGTATGCTCACATAGGATAGTTAATGGGAAAAGTTTGAGAACCACTGTTTTACCCCCTGTCAGTGGAGCATTGTTTCTAACAAAGGCCAACTACCTAGAGCTCACTACTCATCACAAAAAAAGTCTGAGTAACTTACATAAGCATTGGACTACAGTCTAGAGAAAATGAATTGTGAAGATAACATATCCTAATGCTTGATACAGTTCCGGTTAAGCACAAATGTTTTCCCTACAACTCTAAATCCTTCACACCCTTTGTTGAATGACATATCTTTGTTCACATAATTACCTCTCTCTGATAATGCAGACATAAGCATACCATACCATACCATATCCAAATTACATGAATAAGTCACCTATAAATATAGATCATCAACCTTGATAAGAAGATCGGTTAAACCCTAAACCCATAAACCATCATTTATAAAAATTACATCACATGACACCACCGAACCAATATTATGATTTACATTACATAGAATTGACCTAATTCAAATTCCCAAACAATTAAATGCACTGGAAATTCTACTAAGACCAATATAAATATGTTTCACCAACCGATAGCAACCCTTAGTGTAATAACACACAATAACCAATGAGATCCAAATAGGATCACCAAATCGTCATGCCAGCTAATGCAAAGCCACCGAAAAATTATGACAATGTGATCAATAACAACTTCAGCATGTTAGGAACCTTTTTAGTAAGCCGCACCAAAATCACTTAACCAAATCATCAAATATCACCAACCGGTAAAGCCAACAGGTACCAGCAATATCAATTGGTAATCCCGAACATAAGCGATAGCTTCCAAAGTACCAAACCATGAACCAAATGAATCTGACAAGAATATAATCATCCTAAATAGCCATCCAAAACCAATGATTTAATCATACCAGATCAAAATCAGGCCAAAACCAAGTCCAACTGCAACGAGAACCAATCGGGACAGGTCCAATCGGGATAGCAGCAACCAACCGGGAAAGAACAATATGCAATCAGAGCATGGTGTTGACATCAATGACAAGGCATAATAACTATTTCCAATAATCTCCTCCTTTTGCATTGATGGCAACAATAAATGTGAAAAACATCCAAGTACCAAGGAATGCCAACAATCTCCCCAAACAATCAAGAAACAACAAAATATCTCTCCCTCTAAGATTATCTATTTTTCACATGAACACTATCTCCCCCTTTGACATCAATGACAAAGGACTAATGCCAGACCAAATAGATGACTACTCCCCCTAAGCAGTAGTATCATCTTACCAGTCTTGTTAATCTGCAAACCTAAGAAAAATTTCATCTCTCCAATCATAGACATTTCAAATATATTCTTCATATTATCAGCAAATTTCAAGCATAGATTTTTTCTCCTCCAAAAAGGATATCATCAACAAAAGACTTCAATGATCAGTATGTCATCATGCTTAATTTTATAATATAAGTTACTATCATCATTACATTTGCTAAAATCGAGCTTTGAAAGATATTTATCTAATCTAGCATACCATGCTCTAGGGGCTTGTTTCAGTCGATATAAATCTTTCTTCAATCTGCAAACCATGTCCTTGTCCTCTTATAATAAAAATCCATCAGGTTGCTAAATGGAGACTTCTTCTTCAAGATCTCCATTCATAAATACACATTTAACATCCATCTGATATACCTTATTGTTCTTGTGTGCAACATAGGAAAGAAATAGTCTTAGTGCTTCAATCCTACCAACCGGACCGTAAGTTTAATCATTGTCAACTCATTCTTCCTATAAATATCCTTTGCAAATTAATCTAGCCTTTTTTCTTACAACCTGACCTTCCTCATTTAATTTATTCTTGAAAACCCATTTAGTTCCAATAACATTTTTATCTTTAGGCCTAGGAACCAATTCCCATGTTTTATGCTTTTCTATCTGATTCAGTTCTTCTTCCATTTCTCTCATCCAATTTTCATCTTTGCTTGCTTCAATAAATGATTCCATCTCAATTTGAGAAATTAAACATACCTCTTCAGCAACTAACCTTCTTCTTGTCATCACACATTTCCTCTTATCTCCAATGATCTGATCTTTAGAATGATTTAGCTTTACATACCTGAGATTCTTAGGATTATCTTGACTTTCAAACTCTTTCTTCTCATCAACAGTCATTGTGGAATTTTCTAGATGTTACTGAAGCAACTAGATCAATGCTTTGAACTGATTCTTTCACTACTGGTTCTAATAAGACAATTTTATCATCGGGTCCATAGTCATATGATCTGGTCCAATTATTACCTTTCTCATCCACTTTGACATTTATTCTTTCCATTATCTTATTCAATCTTTTGTTATAACATCATTATGCTTTACTCTTAGTAGAATAACCCAAAAATATTTCTTCATCACATCTAGGATGAAATTTTCTTAATGCATCATCTCTTCTAATATAGTATTTACTTCCAAAAATTATGAAATATCTAACAGTAGGAGTATGACCGAACCATAATTCATAAGGAGTCTTATCGGTATCACCTTTTATGTGTACTCTTTTGAAGTGTATACCATAGTATTGACAAATTTTGTCTAATAGATATCAGGCAATTTCACTTCCATCATCATTGACCTTGTAGCATCTAAGATAGTTATGTTCTTCCTTTCCACTATTCCATTCTGCTGAGGAGTTCTAGGTACAGAAAATTATCTTCTAATTCCATGCTTCTCACAAAAGTTGTTGAATTCACCGGATGTAAATTCATTGCCTTGATCTAATCTTAAACATTTTATCTTCAATCTTGTTTCTATCTCAACCATAGATTTTAAAATTTTGAATCTCACAAGAGCTTCATATTTTTCCTTCAAAAATGCAACCCACATCATTCTAGAATAATCATCAATAAGTAACATAAATTATCTATCACCTTGAAAACTTTTTGTCCTTTCTAGTCCACATAGATCAATATGAATAAGATCAAGAATTTTGTTGGATCTATCATATATGCTTTTGAAATAAGCTCTAACTTGCTTACACATTTGACATTCTCTACATACCAGATTATGAGGCTTGATAATCTTGGGCAAATCTCTGACAGCCTATGTTGAACTAATCTTCACTATGCAATCAAAACTCAAGTGACACATCCTTTTATACCATAGCCAACTTTCATCAATCTTAGAAATCAAGCAAGCCTTCTCATTGAAGTTCAAATTAAAGATATTTCCTTTGGTCTGAGTTCCAGATGCAATTTCCAATCCAGATATATTGATAATCTTGAACTTTCCATCTTTGAATTATAAATGAAATCATGTATCCACCATCTGACCTACACTTAAAAGATTATGCTTCAAACCTTCAACATAATAAACATTGTTAATATTAGTCTTACCTTCCAAGGATATTTTTCCTTTGCCTTTCATCTTGCATCCCTTGTTCTCTCCAAATCTAACTAGTCCACCATCAAATTCTTGTAGAGTAAGGAATTTCCTCTTGTCACTAGTCATGTGCAATGAGCAACCTCTATCTATAACCCATTAATCCTTCTCTTTGATTTTAGCAGCCAGGGCTTTCTCCTCAATATGATTTGCATCAATGACATGTTTCGAAGAATCGTCCTTGATAGAAATAAAGACCCAATCTTTGCCGGAGCTTCCATTACCGGATCCACTCATAGGTTCATCATCATCATCATCATCATTAGTAATACTAAAATCATCATCACTAGCATAGTAACATGATCTATCCTTGTTCCTTCTAAATCTAGGTCTGCTTTGATATTCCAGATTAGGTTTATAATTCCTCATAAATCTTTCTTGATTCCTAGCAGTTTTTTCAACACATCTAGAAGAAAAATGACAAATCTTATTGCATGAAAAATATTTAAAAGGAACTTTTACCTCATACTTACTTCCAACTGGTCCTTTAGGGATTCTTCTGGCAATTAGGGCTTCCAACTCTTCAAGTTCTCTATCTTCTCTCTCAATGTCTTCGAAATAATTAGCATATAACTCCTTCCAATCTATCTTCTGCTAACCGGAGGCAGATGCTCTAAATGTAGTCTCAGTTTTAGTAGCACTTTGATCTCCAAGTTCTTCAAGTTTAAAAGCAGTCAACTTCCCAAGTAATGTATCTTTGGTAACAAGGATACTTGACATTGTTCGTAGTTCATTTATTGTAGTAGCCCTCATTTTGTATGCCTAAGGTAAACCTCTCAAAATATTTGACACAACCTCATCCTCAATAACATTTCCACTATAGCATTTGATTCCCATGACAATCTCATTCACTCTATCCATGAAAGAACATATCTTCTCATCTTCTTCCATCTTCAAAGTTTTATATCTCACTCGATAACCTTTAGGTTTTGCAATATTTACTTCTTGGTCACCTTCTTAAAGAGTTTTAAGCTTTGCATTTTCTATCGCTATGACATTCAATAGCTTCTCATCTGATAGGGCACTTAACAATTCTTCTTTCGCTCTGACATTAATATCAGCTCTCTTCTGCTCATCGGGAGGTATCATAGTTCTAGAATTAGGATCATGAGGTGTATACCCTTTCTTTGTTATCTCGCAAAATTCATCTCCAAGAAATCTCAAATGAATCTTCAGTCGCTCCTTCCATATATTGTAATTTGTACCATCAAATATGAGACTCCTTTTGGTAGGGATTAAATGTAGAAGTTGATGCATCAGATATCCTCAAGTGGTTAAGCTTCTGCAAAGAGGACCTTTCTTTAATACCAATTCTTAGAATCTCTGATACCAATAATGAACTAGAGGAAAATTGAGAGAGGGGGTGAATCAAGTTTCCACAAGCTCAACAATTAATGCAGATTATAAACTATTTACCAGAGCACAATATAAACATCACAAAGAAAGATAAACCATGAAAGCACAAAACCCACAACACCAATATTTTTGACATGGAAAACCCAAGGAAAAACCACTATGGGAAACCCTACCCATAGTCTAAAAATACTTCTACACCAACATGTGAAATAATTACAATGGGGATTGCACTTGCAATTAGGCTAACTGCCTAGATCTCAGAGCTCATCATAGAAAAAAGTCTCACTACCTTACATAAACATCGGACAACAATTTTGATAAAATGAACTGTGAAGATAGCATCTCCTAATGCTTGATACAATTCCGGTTAAGCATAGATGTCTTCCCCACAACTCTAAATCCTTCACACCCTTCATTGAATGATATATCTTTGTTTGTACAATTACCTCTCTCTGATAATGCAGACATAACCATACCATACCATACCCAAATTACATGAATAAGTTGCCTATAAATAAAAATTACCAACCTTGATAACAAGGTTGGCTAAACCCTGAACCCATAACCATAATTTACAAAAATTACATCACATGATACCACAAGACCAATATTATGATTTAAATTACATAGCATGGACCTAATTCAAATTCCCAAATAATTATATCCCCAAAAAATTCCACTAAGACCAACATCAACATGTTTCACCAACCGGTAGAAACCTTTAGTGTAATAACATAGAATAACCAACCAGATCCATATAGGATCACCAAATCATCATGCCAGCCAATACAAAGCCACCAAAAAATTATAACATAATCAAGAACACCTTCAGCATGTGAGGAACTATTTCAATAAGCTGGACCAAAATCACTTAACCAAATCATCAAATATCAGCTACTGGTAAAGCCAATAGGTACCAAGAATATCAATTGGTAATCCAAAACATAAGTAATAGCTTTTGGAGCACCAAATTATGAACCAACTAAATGTGACAATCATATAATCATCCTAAATAACCATCCAGAACTGTAACAAATGATCTCATCATACTGGATCAAATTTAGGCCAAAACCAAGTCTGACCTGAGCAGGAAGCAACTGTGACAGGTCCAATCGGGAAAGAACCATATCCAACCAGAGCATAGTGTTGACATCAATGACAATACATAATCACTGTTTCTAACAAAGGGAGCCTTTTTAAAACCCTTTTTTTTGTGTAAAGAGACTGGTTCTTTGTGTTCTTATATTTTGTTTCTCAAGCCTCTTCTCGATGTGGTTTTTTCTTCCCCCCTCTACTCTAATTCCATGGCTTTGTGTGTTGATCTTAATTTTATGCATCTTAGGGTTCTCTCGTTGTTCCTTTTGAGGTGGTCCCATCTTCTATGGAGAGGGGGATGGATGTGGTTGGAGGTGACCTATCTTCTATTGAGGTGGAGTCGGATGCTATTATTTTTGCTTGGGAGTATTGTTGGGGGGTGGATGTTTCTCTAGTGTGGGGTTGCAGAGGTGCTATTGGTGGCATGATTTATGACCTCTTCCAATCAGGTTGTGGGAGCCTTACAAAACACACTCTTGAAAGTTTTGGGAGCCTTCCAAAACCATTTTGTCTTAGATTGCACTTGGATAGGCTGGATGCTAGCAGTTTTCAAGGGCCCAATTTGGCCAACATTGGTTTTTTCTTAGGGTTGGTCTTTGTTGCTTTATGTGGCCTTGAGACTTTGTTACAAGTTTAGGGAACCTAGGAAAACCCTTCTTGTTTGCTAAGGGTTTGTGAACAACCCTCGTTCTTTGTTTTCCAAGCTCTTGTATTTGTTGTTTAGAGTTTTTTCTTATGCCAGCCTACATTGTGTTGCTCATTGTTGGTTGTGGTTGGCGTCTAGTTGGCTATGGCTGCCTGTTATCTTGTCTATGTTTTTTGTAGCCTTTAGTTCTTGGGATTTGGATGCCCATAAGTCGAAAAGGTTTTGGGTCCTTTTTAAAAGCTATAGTCCACAATCTGATAGTCTAGTCCATTTTTCAATGGATGCTCCTTGATGTAAAGGGTTTCGAGGCTCCTTCAAAACCCATTTATCCCTAATCAAAAACAAATTAACCCAAATAAAATATTATAATACTTAAATAGGATGGAATCAATCCTTAGAGGGTTCATAACTAGCCCTAGGAAAAGGCAACAAATTTGTATAATACCCTAATAAAAATGAATGCATAATCATTAAGACTTCTAGGAAGTCCATATGAGTCAAGTAGTTTCACAAACTAACTCTATCATTGAGATCATGGGTCACCATTTACACAAGTAGTTCTAAAAGTATTATATTTGTAAATTTTGACATATGTTATATGGTTCTGTAAACTCTACAACTTATTTCCTTAAGAAAAAATAATAATAATAACAATCTTCATTATCCTTAACCAATATTTTCATAATTGCTAACTACCTCCCAATAATTTTTAATGCCTCCTACTAGACATCTTTAATGAAGTCCGTAAGTAATCTATACCTATTTTTCCTACAAATATTTTGAGTGAAAAAAGATCACAAACTTTATTACAAAAATCAAATATAATTTTGTAATATAGTGAAAAATGATGAGGGGAGATCAAGTGGAAAGATTTACTCCCCTCAAAAGAGGAATGGAAGTTTCAGAAAGGATTCCCTTCAATTTTTCACACACGTTACATTTAAAAGAGGGGTTGAATTCACTAGATCCAATCTCCAATTGTAAGAGATTGAATACTAGAAGTGAATTGTAGTAAATTTGGGAAGTATTGAGAAAGTAAATTAACCCTCTTTTGTAATAGACTAGCTGAATTAAGCAAATTGAGACTAAGTGCACAAATGATAACGAAACGATTATATCTTGAGATAGAGATGTGGGATGAAGTTGTGTACCTGGAATTGGGAATATAATTTTGAGGTGAAGCTTCCCTACAAATATGAGAAAAAGTTGTAGGGGTGGTGTGTAAGTTATGCACGGTCCTCCCAAAAATCCGCGGACCGAAAAGGTTTTTTTCGTCTCTAAAAATGAAGCCTAAACTTGCAATTATAGTTGCGTACGTGCAACCTACACACAAAAAAGATAGGATAATGTTGTTGGGATTGTGGGTTTCCCTTCACATCAAACCTTGTTTTGGAATTAACCAAGTGGTCGTAAAATGTTATAAGTAAATGAAAGTAAATGTTTGAAGTAGAATCCACGTCAAGAAGGGGATGTAATTGAAATGTTGATACCTTTGAAGATGAATTTGCTTGAATGGACATGTGAAATATGATGTCTTGAATGTTGATAGAAATCTCCTCTTCAATGGTTGAATCCTTGACTTGAATGCAACACCTATCCTTGAAAGGAGACTTGAAATGCCCAATACTTGAATGAATGTTTGAATTCTTGATCATGATAATGTTGTCTTACGATTTCGCCTTATGCTTATGGTCAACTTTTACTTGATTTTTCTTATGCAAATAGGAGTGGAAGTTCTCCTTATATACTTGCCAATTACGGGTTTCTAGGTAATTTCAAGTCTTAGGCCGACATAGGAAAACTTTTCCCGCTCAACAATTGACAAGCCCAATGCAAGGGAGGATCAAAGGGGGCCCAAAATAGGTCCAGGAAAAAGGGCACCACACCACTTTTCTGCCCTGATTTAGGACAGGCAATAGCAAGAGGTAGTGCAGGATGATGAAAAATGCAAGTTTTTTTGATGTCTTGAGAGTGTTTTGGGTCTCCGATTAGGCTTAAGGATTTGTCCACTAATGCAAAGACCCAAATGCGGTCGAAAATTTTAAGGGTTGCAATTTATGACGCTACAAATTGTTGATATATTCATAAATTTTGAGATAATATTTATTCATCATTATTGTAATCATATTTATTCATTAATTTAAATAATGTAGGAATATATGTTATCAATGTATATTTAGGGTGTAGAGTATTGTACCTAGAGGAAAACACAAGATTCATGTGTACTTTTCTCTCATACACCACTACAATCAGTCATTCAAGTTCTCAAGGATGTTGTTGAGGTGTGGGGTCACCTATAGGGACTCTTCAAACCATTTGATTGGTGCGAGGATTCTAGCATCCAATAAATTTTGTGGCTAGTTTCTAGATACAACTAAGAGAAATATGACATCTATAACTTAGCTAATCAAGAAAAATAATGGCATCCACCACTTGCCCAATCTAGAACTTAGTATCACTAGATTGACCAACTAAAACATGTGTAATCATGCATACATATGCATACACACAAGTCTCAAAAAAATTGAATTATATTGTGTTCAACATAGTCTGGGGGTCTACAACAACACCATTGGGTCCTACTAAAATGTCAATGAGTGAATACATCAATCGTAATGTAACACCTTGTGATATGAAACTCACACTATCCAAATTTAAACTACGATAGCAATCATCTTAAGAACACCTTGATAATTAAGGAAACAACATGATATCACAAGACACACTATTTCACTTGTACTTATAAAGGAAATATCCTATCTCTACCATGACAACCATCATTTGGATTTCTAATTCAATCAAAATCTAAACATAGTGTTTCTTTATGCATGAATTACCATAAGGCCATTCTCTATAAACTAATGACTATACAACTCCATTGAAGCTTGAAAGATGATCAACAATTTAGTCTGGACAAAGTGCCCCTTGTCACTTCATCAAATGGATATTATGTTCCAATAGATCAAACTCATACACAATGATGCCATCCTAGACGTAAGACTCACTAATTCACAAACTTAGAATGGTCTATTCACACAAGAACCATATTGGTATTTCTAGCCTAATTATAGGTCATCACAATTTAATAAGATTAGAAGTCTCACACACATAATGCATATCCACAAAATAATATTTCACTAATTTCAACGTGAACATATACCTCATTTAAACCTTCCCCAGCTCCCTTCATCTCAAATATTCTTTACAAATTTGTATAGTTAATTGTAATTACAATTACCTATAATATTGGCAATAACACAAAATATTATTTCACTAATTTCAATCTAAACATATGCCTAATTTAAACCTTCCTCAATTCCCTTAATCTCAAATATTCTTAACTGCTTTGTATGGTGAATTGGAGCTATAATTACCTATAATATCAGCAGTATTTTAAAAAATCAATACATAGATTTTATTAATATATAACTACATTTTTATTGCAACTACCTATGAGAAAATCTGTCTACCCTTTATGCTTTTATATATGTCCATATCTTGTTCCAAAGATCCCATCTGGGAAATGCTTGGAGGATGTTGGCAAAGGCTGTAGAGTATGGGTTTACACTTTGCCAATTGCATTGATTTGGAAGTGTCTAAACCCTTTTAACAAATTCATTTTGTTTATGTACTACATTGAAGGTATTCTCTGAGAACATATTTCTTTGAGGCATTATGTCAAACAGTTCATGCTTCCACATTCTAATCCTGACATTCTGTCAAACAATTCTTTGAGGTATTCTGTCAAACAGTTCACACTCCTATCTATGCTTCCAGATTTTACAGACATGACATTGGTAGAACTTGTAGTCACACAAATTTGTCCATTTTAATTAAATGAATATTTCGTATTTATTTGATTAAAAATCCACTAGCCACCAATTAATTAAATTAATATTTAATTAAATCATCCCCAAACATTCTTCTATTAATTAAATAAATTACTCAATTTATTTTAATTAATTCATTAAATCAAATTCCCATTAATTAAATAAATAAATCAATTTATTTAATTAAATCCCTTTTTCCTCTTTTAAATAAATTAAATAAAACATTTATTTAAATCATTATCCCCACCCCACTTGCATTTTCCTACAAATGCAACTTGCACACATTTTGAAATAAATGAATTTTTATTTTAATAAAATCCTATTTTCTCTCACCCACCAAATCCACTTGCAAAATTTAATCCCCTTCTAGATTCTTCTAACCCCTTCCTAATTAGCCTAATCCATCCCCTAAATATTGTCATATTCATAAGCAAAATGGAGTCACTTCTCAAATGGCCCAAAGTCTTGGATAACCATTGAAGGTTTTCAACCTTCAACCACCAAAAACCCCAAAGTCTTTGAAAACCATTAAAGGCTTCCAACTTTCAACCACTTAATCCCCCAAAGTCTTCAATAACCATTAAATGGTTAATTCAACCCTCCCACATGGTTAAAACATTTGTTTTGACTCAACCTCTACCCAACCCAAGGGTCTCATCAAGCCTTCAATGCTTTGACCATGATTATCTCTTAATCATTTGCACAAAGGTTTATCCTTGGATTAATTCCTAATTCAGTGGGTAATCCTAATTTAGGCTTGACTCTTAGCCTTTAGATAACCATGAGGTCTTCTCAGGCCTTTAATGCCTCCAACCTCTTCTCTCAACCCAATCTTGTGTTGACACTTGTCACTATTTTATTGGTGCCAATTGTGCACATGGATCCCCAACTTTCAAGCTTGACCCTTGATTAAGCCATTCAATCCTGGCCATCCATTGCTCCATTTTTCCTATAAATAGAGCCCATTCCTTCATAATCCAGATCCTGAAAACTTGTAAGCATTTAGACTATAGCCATTTTAGAGAGCATTTAAGCATAGCATAACTAAATCTTGTCTTTTTGGTAAAATCAATCATTTTAGCATTAAAAATAGCTTTTCATTTCATGTTTGGAGCTATTCTACAATCTCAATCCTCCATAAGCATCCATAGTGCAAAAAGCTGCTGAGAGCTACACTATTTTGGAACTTGGAGAGGAGAGGAACAAGGGAGAAGGAACTAATATCATGATGAGAGATAGTTCGAGATATCTCATTGTCTTACTTCTTTAGTTAGATTCATTAGCATGTGTTTTTAGTATCTCTCTTGGATGCCTTCATGTGTTTGGTTTTTGATTGATTAACTCTAACGTCTTGTGTGTTTTGTGTTGTTTGATCTTAAACTAACATTGTGCCATTTAGGAGGGCGTCAGAACTTATCGGCCATTTCCTAGAGTTCCAACTTAACTTTTCGCAAGTTATTTAAACAATTCACGAAAATCTCCCAATCCCCACACAGAGAAAGAGGGTTGAAATGAGATATAGAGCAGAGCTTAACGTAGGAGTCGGCCATTTCGTGCAAAATGGCAGTAGAAAAAATCATATCGCCATTTTTTATACATTTATATAGTGAACATGTGGGTTTCGAATTTATTGGAGTGTGATCAGGATTGATCATTTCTACAGCAATGGGAATCCATAAGAGCTGCCAAGAAGTTCAATTTTCTTTATAATTTGTTGATGTGGCCATGGAAGTTTGTTCTGATTATTGCGAATCATTATTTAACAGTAGATGTTAAATAGTGGTATGTTAACTTCAACGGATTACTTGGTGTGTAGATCGAGCAATAACATGTCAGTTTCTTGCATTTTCGAGCCATTTGTATAATGGGTATAGTTTATTTTTGAGAGATAAAATATAGAATAATAGTGGGTTTTATATTGTATTATTTAAGAATTTGATAGATATTTTGATTTCTTTTGTTCAAATTTAGTTTGTTTATATTTGTTTAAGGAGAAAAAAAGTGGTATATATGTCTTCGAGAATCTTGCGATATTATTATAGAATAATTTTAGAAAAAACAATTAGAGTTGGTGGTATGTAATATAACAAGAGATGCATTGCATCAAGTCTCTATTAATAGCATGATTGCTTGTGTTAGTCTCAAGATTCAATTTAGTGTTGCTAAAGAACAAATCTAATTCACATTGTTTTGCAAAGTTCATCAAGATATCAACAACCTAAGGACTTCTAAATAAGTTTTCAAAAGAATTGAGTTAAGACTACAAAGGAGGATTCACTTATTAAATTGTTAGAAATCACTACATTTTTTTAAAAAGTCTAAAGATTATGATTTTTTTGTGAAGTTTTTAGTTTTCGACAATCAAAATCTCAGAAGAGGATACATCAACAAAAGCATACAAATATGAAGAAAAAAATAGAGTGCAAATATAACCAAAATAATTTAATATACAAAAAAATCTAATGAAAAAAATCATATGTGTGTGAATGAATTGAAATCAACAAAATAATTGCAAATTGTTAATTTAAATTATTTTGCCACCATGTTATATTTAAAATGCTATACAATGTCACTCAAAAAATCAATACAGATGATAGTTTAACCACAAAATTCAAAGCATCATAATTTTTTTTTTTTAAAATGAATCACAAATTATTTTTGCAACTAAAACCAACCAATAAAAAATACAAAATAAAGTAAAGATATGACATATACAATAGTAATCATGTCATTCAAGACATTAATACAATAGTAATAATGTCATTCAAGTTGTCAATGCAATTTACATTTGATTATATGAATCTTGAGATGTTAATTTTTTAAAAAAGAAAAGAAATTTATTTTTATTTGATTGTTTGTAATATAGACCAATGAAAAGACAAATATATGATATTTTAAAAATAATTTAAAATAAAGAATTAAATATAATTATAAATATTTCAGAATTATTGATTAGTTAAATGGTTAAAAAATGAATGCAAACATAAATATTTCTACCCCGATAGAAACTAATAATTAGAGAGTTCAAATTTGAAGGTCAAGTTGATATCTGTTTGGATGGGAAGGATCTGGATGATATAATCCGCTTAGGGTGTAATCTTTAAGACCAGCAATAGGATAAAGCCAACAAAAATAATTGAAGCCCAACAATTAAATAATAGTAGGATAGCATATGGACGGGCAGTATTTAATATGACTGCAACATTCAGAACCAATTGCAGGAGAATATATAACATCCACAATAAGTTCAGCTAAACCCAAATATTACAAAACTTAGCTGAAACACGTTTCATCTGCAACCGACATTGCTATGACTTATCGGAAACTTCCTAGTGTTCCGCTCCATCATTTCTGAAGTTATTTAATCGTTTACCATAGTCTCTTAATCCCCCCAGACAGAAAAGAGTTATATTAGATGGGGAGAATACAAAGGTGGAGAACACTATCGTGCCAGAAGAAAGGAGGTTCATGAAGCTAGCCAAACTTTAAGTAGTTCCTAAGATTACATTAGCCTTTAAAAAAAATAGCCTTTGACAAGAAAAGTTTTGGTGATCCCTCTTCTAAAGAAGATCTAAGTGAAGAGAACACTAAATAATAATTGGATCTCACTCTAAAAACTCCCTATTTCACTCCTTTCTTTATAACATCCTCTTTCAAGAATGTATGAAAGGTCTAAATATCCTCAAAAATTATGGGGACGGGTGGAAGAACCAACAAATGAAAAAGAAAAAAACTCGTAGATTCTATCTATAGAGACTTAAGACCTCCATGTCCAAATGGACAATATAGAAACCTCCCAAGATTGCATGGATTGTGCTAGTTGCAAGGACAAAATTGCTTCTCTTGAAAATTCCATGGACAAAAATTATGAAAATTACCAATGCCATGTAATACAAGAGATAATCGTGGGAGTAGTGACTATAGGGTCTAAGATTGAGAAGAGATTTAGGAAATAGGAAATAGGAAAATAAAGAGAAAATGACTTTTCAAATGATGGGTAAAGTGACATTTTTTTCTATGAGATGGGAAGATACTCTATAGACGATAGTTGATGTCTAAGACTCCCTCTTCTAGAGTCATGTGCGGTCTCTTTTTTTGTTCTTTTTTGTATGGTTAGTTGTTGTGTTGGTTTTTTATTAGATTAAGTGGAAAATGGCCCCAACTTGTTAAATACTCAAATGAAAAACCATCAAATAGAAAATAAAGCAAGGGGTTGGAGGTCAAGCATACCAAGCAAAATATTAAAGAGTTCATAAACTATCCAAATAACAATTGTTCTTGTAACAAATAAAACTATAGAAAGAAAGGAACAAATAACTAGGAACAACAAATATTAGTAACAACATATGGGAATTATAAGATATTTCCCCATCCATCTAGAATCTCCTCCAACTCCATCTCCCAAGGGGATGGTGCACTAGTCTTCTTTCCTTTAGCTTGTCCATCCTTCAACCTTGCTAAGGATTTCTTCTTTCTCTTTCTCTAATTCGTTTTGTTCGCTATCACCACCTCCATAGCTACCTTCTACATAAAATATTTATTGAGATTAACTAGGTTCTCAATTCCACTCTTGAGTCATTTAATCCATAATCTATTTGTTTTGCATCCTAGGAAGCTTTGGGGAGTAACTAAACTATGAATCCTCGCATTTAGGTTGTCTAATTTTGCAAAAAACACATTCAAATTTTGGAATTCACTAGTACCACCACCTATATTTTATTCCTCTACTTTATCATCCTCATAGTCCATTAAATTATTGACCCCTTCTAGAGCCTAATTAAATTAAGTCTATATTGGAGGGGAGTGAGAGGGGGAACCTTTCGAGATAGAATTAAGAGGTTCATAATGGTTTTCTTAAGTGTTTTTTGTTTCTTCACCATCAAATGTAGATTCATTTGACCAATCAATAATTTTATCTTTAGGTGGGTATTTTCACATAGCCTCAACAATCTTGGTTATAGCTAAAAGTTTAGCCAACCTAAAAGATATATTTTCTCTCAAGGAAGTGGTTCTATTATCCTTCGAAAAATCACTATCTAAAATATCTATAGTAGTGGAAGGGGAAGCAATTGAGTTATTTCTTAGTGATCTAATCATAGCTTTTGCTTTTCCACTCATAGTCTTTAGACTTAAGCTACTAATGATATAAGTAGGTTTTCTACACTTAGCAAGTGTCAATTTAGGGCCAATGTCAACCACAAGCATGGGGTTCAACATCCTATGGTAAATTTCTCTTCTTAGGAGAACAAAGGAGGGTATTGCATAGAGAAGTAGCATGGCAGAAAGATGGGGCATCATCTTTGAAGGCAATTTTCCTTTTAGAGTTGTTAGGAGGAGGAGGATTATCATTCTATTCCTTAGGAGAATGATGGGAGACAGTAGGGTTGAGTGTGGGAGTATTCTCCAATTAGTAATTATAAATGGTATAGATTAAGCACTAGTGCAATGAAGGGTAAACCGTGCTTCAGAATCACACATGTCCGTTGATGAAAATAAATAGGTTTATCGTGTTTTAAATAATGGGAAAAGGGGAAATGGTACCGATGACACATTTCAAATTTATCCTCCTCTGTGTTCAGTACTTTATAAAGTGATAGTTGACCATTCTCTATGGTTGTAGAAGATCTTCTCTACTAAATACATTGTTGTGTTAGTTGTTGTTCCTCTAGTTGCTATATTCAAACTATGTTGTCTTTTACTATACTTATTTTACTTTCAATAACTATGTCTAGTTGCTAGTTGGTTTTTTTGGCTTGTTTTCTAAGCTTTGCTAGTTTCTTTTTGTCTTACTTGAACTTAACTATATGGATTGAGGGCCCTTCCCCTACTGAGTAAAAAACATTTATATAAAAAATTACTTGAAATTCACACACTATATGATTTACAATGACGAGATATGATTTATATTAAAAAGAGATGCAACAAATGCTTTCCAAAAGATGTGAATCCATTATGCGTATAATTTGATAATCTATGTGACTACTTTTTCAATTTCAGACCATATATTACAATTTTAAAATTTAAGACTATACAAATTTACATGCTATACATTTTATTGAATTGCATAGAATAGACTTGAAATTATTAGTAAATGATAGAAAAATATTATAGCTAAATACAATATAGTATTCTTATTGATAATATTAAATTATATCTTTTTATAATATTTATCAAAAAATGTAAATTGATTTAGAATATTTTAAAAGATAGAATATAAATGCTTTTAAATATTAGAATATTTTTCAACATCAATTTTAAAAACTTACTTGTAAAAACTAAAATATGAAATTTTTACATGTATTATTAATAATTATTGCTATTTTATATATATATATATATATATATATATCGTAAAATATATATATATATATTAATTTAGAACCTTTTCCAAATAGAAGATAATTATTTTTAATTTTAATAATATTTTTAACAAGATTTTCTTCTTAAATACTTTGTACTATGAATTTACAAATTAAGAATTTTACATACTAATAAGTCTTTTTCTTTTTTTTTTCCTTATTTTTCCCATATTTAATATATATGACTAATGTAATGGTAAAAAAATTAAAATATAAAAAATTTCATATATTAAATTTCTTTTGACAATTTATGTCAAATGGAGACATTCAAATGACGACAGCGTCATAAAATTTTCATATGAAAGCTAGGGGTGACAGTCAAATTTGAAGTTGTTCACATTATGGCTTAAATAAGGGTCCATTTCGTTGTTGAATACGGGTCATGGATGATCGATTATATATCGTGCCCACTCCCACTACTTGATTTAATCATTGATGCATGCTTTGAATTAGACTGTTTTGGCATTCTATGCAAATTGAATGTCAGTCGCTTTATTTAAAGCAACCCGACTTTCCAACCTGTAAATGATAGCAAAAATTGGAATCAAATGATGGCATGATCATTTGTCAGAAGCACTGACTATTGGAATCCAAAGCAGACAGGATTTGATGTAATATAACAAGAGAGACATTGCATCAAGTTCTTGATAATAGCGTAATTCTTTGTGTTGCTCTCAAGATTTAATTTGTGTTGCTAAAGAACAAATCTAATTTACATTTGTTTCACAAAGTGGATCAAGATATCAAATAATCAAGGAAAAGAAGTGGGTTAAGGCTCCAAAGAAGGATTTGTTTAATAATTTGTTACAAATCACTGCTTTTTTCAAAAAGCCTAAAGATTAAAATTTTCATTTTTTTTCCTTTCAGATTTTAATTTTTAGTCTTTTTTTTCAAGATTTTAACTTTCGAGGATCAAAATCCCAAAAGAGGATACATCAAAAAATTATATAAATATGAAAAATAAAAATAGAGTACAAATATAACCAAATAATTTAATATAATAAAAAATATAATGGAAAAATTCATACGTATGTGGATGAATTTAAATCAACAAAATAATTACAAATTATTAAATTGTAGGTGAAATAATTTTCAAATTAAATTATTTTGCCATAATGCCGATATCTATAACACTATACACTATCATTCAAATAATTAATGGGGTTGAGAATTTAATCGCAAAATTTAAACCATCCCAATTTTTTAGAAAAATCGAATGATAGATTATTGTTGTAGCTAAAATCAACCAATAAAAAATACACAATAAAATCAAGATATGACATATACAATATTGATCATGTCATCCAAGCCATTAATACAATAGTGATCATTTCATTCAAGCTATCAATACAATTGACATTTAATTGAGCGAATTAAATGCTTTAAGATATCATTTTATTAGAATTTTTATTTTTTATTTTTGTTCTCACTATTTCTAATATAGATCAATGGAAAGATGAATAATTGTCATTTTCAGAATCATTTATAATAGAAAATTAAATATAACTATAGGAATTTTATTCTAAGTTTTAATTCTATTTATTGACTGATTAAATTGTTAAAATTTTAATTTTATCTGTTAATTGATTAAATTGTTAGAAAATGAATACAATGAATGGATAAATTAAAATTTTAACATTAAGATGACTTTTGTTTGGATGGGAAGGGAAGGGATGGAATAATCCACTTATGGTGTAATCTTTAAGACCAGCAACAGGATAAGGCCAGCAAAAATAATTGAAGCCCAACAATAAAACAATAGTGGGATAGCATATGGATAGGTAGTATTTAATGTGACTACAACATTCAGAGCCAATTATAGTAGAATCCATAACATCCACATTTTTTTAAAAATTGGAATAACATCCACACATAGTTCAGCAACGCCCAAATGGTACAAAATTGAGCTAAAACAAGTTTCATTTGTTGGGAATGTGAATTCCATTGGTCACATGACCTTTCACCTTTTCCTAGCTATTCATTTCATAGCTGAATACGTTTGTATAAATAGTTGTGTGCAGACCATGTACTATATTGTATTGTGTTATTTAATAATAGTAGAACTCCCTGCGTTTCTGGTGGATGTGGCCACTTAGTAGTGAACCACATTAAACTTGTTTTTTTGCATTTATGTTATTGCCTTTCTGTTGTTTTCTATTAATTATATATTTTTCTTTGCTTGTTTATAACTAACAATTGGTATCAGAGCTATGGTGAAATGTTGAGAAGAGATCAGATCTGATTGGGTAGTTGATCCTCGATATGGGTGCCCTTACTTTTTGTTTGATCCCGGAGCTCGGTGCTTTTATGTTATCGAAAAATATGCTAAAGTTTCAGATGATGAGGCCGAATCAGATGATGAAGCCAAATTAGTCATCGAAAAATTTCTTGGCAATATAGACTCAGTAGAGAGTGATGTCCACATGGAGGTTGAAACCAAACATCATGTTCATTGGTGGGATGGCTGGAAAAAGGAGGAGACTTCAGCTGAAGAAGATGAGGGTTTGAAGTACTCGCTATTTGGAGAAGAAGAGACTAGTTTTTTTGCCTTCCAAGATGAGGAAGATGCCTCCCGGGATGCAGAGGATGCAGTCTCGAAACTGGTGAATGAAGATAACCCTGAAGCAGGTGAGGTCTACAACTTGAAGGGTTACCTATACGAACAAATTGAGAAACTGCACGAAGAAAGTTATTCTCGCACAACAAATATGTCGTATGAAAGATGAAATGGCAGAATTGAGAAAGCAATTTACGAAAGAGTGGGAAAGAGTGGGAGTTTCTTGAAGAGAAAAGAAATAAAAAATTAAAGGAAGAATTGACTAAGCTTCATTCAATTATCATCGAGTTTGGCATTGACGAGAATACATGTGAAGACAGAGAGGTTGAAGTAGCTAAATAAACTATTGAGGATATTGTTAGTGGTGTAATGAAAAGCATGGAAATCGAAGAGAAGCTCACTGAAACTATTGTCAATCATGTCTTTACTAAATGGGCGCATAGCTATCGAGATCTTCCTCTAATAATTAACCAGTGGGAAAACTCCCTACAAGAAGAACCGATGGACGAGAGTAAAGGTGAATCCACCGAGGAGCCTGAGGAAGAGGTGAAGATTGTGACCACTAAAACAAGTGGAGGTGAATCGTCCTCCTAGCACTTGAACGGTCAGCAGCTAAAGACCGTCATGCATTCGGAAGCAAATTTTGCCAAGCACATCCCTTTCATTTTAGTGTTGGCCATGGAAGGCAAAAAATCCTATTAGGAACGCAGATGGACAGAGGACAACGTCATCTATGGTTTCTTACACACAAAAAGGGGACAAGCTTATTGACCAGATTGCCATAAGTTTCAAGTCAACAGAACACAAATTCTGAATTCCAATCACAACGATGGATTACTAATGTAGATATTATTGCCAGGGCATTTGTGCAAGGGCGGGTTCATTTTCTTGGAGAGTCAACACAGGCATATTGTCTCTCGCATAGGTTTGGTATATCATCATCTTCTGTTTTGCGTGCGTTGGCTATTTCTGGCACTAGCACTATCCTAGATGTGTCTTATCAGCCCCTCACGGAGAGAGATGCGTTTGTTGGTTTCAAGGAATTGTGTGTCATCGTATTGGATGGGCCCACTATGGCTAGAAATGATTTCGTCAATGCAACGGTAGGAGGATTTGTCAGAACATATGAGTTTGAGCACCTTTCATTACCCATTCTTGAGCACGTCAAGGGCCCCTGGGAGAGGGTTGTGATTGATGCAAGGCTCACTGTGGATAGAATTCAGTCGGTTAAGGGTAATAAGGATATTGAAATCCATAGGAACAATAGACCAATACGAGGGTCTTATATTTGGGTATTAGACTCTAGTAATGGTGATCCTTTATGAGGGAGCATGGGAGAAAGAACAAGAGACATTGATGAAGTGTATTTTGCATTGGTCTATAGTGGTGTTCTTGATTATGGAATAATTGGGAAGTTTGTGTTTGCAGTAGGCGAAGGTATCTTTGACTCTAATTTGAAATGGAGAAGGCTTGTTCAAAGCATGCGTGAACAAGCATTCACTAAGTTAAAATCTTGTAGATTGGGTGCAATATGAGATTAGAGATGGATGCGGGGACGTCAGAATTGATGGTTGTACTGGTCGGCCTTTATGGGGGTGATTGTTGGGAATGTGAAGCCCAATGGTCAGATGACCTTTTGACTTCTCCTAGCTATTCATTTCATAGCTGAATATGTTTGTATAAATGGTTGTGTGTAGCTCATGTATTGTACTGTATTGTGTTGTGTTATTGATTAATGGAAGAACTCCCTGCATTTCTCATGGATGTAACCACTTAGTGGTGAACCACGTTAAACTTGTGTTTTGCATTTATGTTATTGGCTTTCTGCTATTTTGTATTAATTATATATCTTTGTTTCCCATTTATAACTAACATCATCTGTAACAGTAGCAATGTCAGAAACCTCCTACTGTTCCACTCCATCATTTTTGAAGTTGTATAAAAAATGCACGACAATCCTGAAATCCCCACAGACACAAAAGTATTGGAGTGAGATATAGAGGAGTTAGAGGAAGGCGTGCATAATGGAAATTCAAAATAGAAGTGGAAAACCTCATATCACCATCTTTTCATGTGTAGGAGTTAACCATTTCATACCTACAGTTGAATTCACAAAGTGACTTTGCTTTTACCATGGATTTACCATAACCGTAATAACAAGCAACTGGATCCACACAACCCAACAAGTCACATTCGCCCACCACTTGTTATCTTCTGAAATCGACATTTGCTTTACAGAGCTTCCCGATCTGGACTTCCACGATGAGGAAGATGAGCTTATGAAGATCGAAGCACGTATTTTAATGTAAATGGAGAAAGGTGTGCCTCATGTTGGGTATATTCTACACTCCTTGTTCAACTCCTCTTTGGCTAGGATCCCATGGAGGGGACATCCTAAAAAATAGAGTTAGAACTGTTTGAGATTTTTTAGGAAAAATTTTAAGTTGGTGGTTCAACGAATTTTGTTGTGTAGTTCAGCTTAAAAATTAAAGCTCCAAAATTTAAGGAATTTTGTGGTCACATGTATATAATATCTTTGTGTGTGCTTAATAAAAACAAGTAAAAATAGTTCATTTCTCTCCAAAACATTTTTTAATAGAAATTAAACTTATATGTTTGACAAGTGGAAAATAACTTCCCTAATTTGTTGAGGCAATTTCTAGCCCCACCCCTTGTTCACCCGCTCAAATTTGCATTCCTAAAAAGTAGGGGCTTCTATTTTTGTGGAAAAGATTCCAAATAATCCCATAGCAAAAAAAATATATTCATGGGACCGTCTTTTCCTTAAAATTAGAACTTAAGCCCTCCTCATGGGACCCCTGTCTTTGCCCATCTTTGCCTTTATTATAGATTTATTCAGCACCCCTTCTTTTGATTTTGTATCCAAGCTGAGCATAATCACTTATGTATTCTTTAAGGACTGATAAAAAAGTCAAGAAATTACTACTCTAACATTCCTCTTTAATTTCTTTTACTAACAACTTTAGTGTCACTTACACCCAAAATTTGTCATAGATACTCAAAATTCTTTGTAGGTAATGCTTTTGTAAAAATGTCTGCTAACTGATCTTCTGATCTATAAATTTGAAGATAGATTTGTCCTTTGCTGACTAAATCTCTAATCAATTGGTATCTTGTATCAATGAGCTTGTTTCATTTGTGAAAAATATAAAATTTTGATAGTGCAATTGTTGATTTGTTGTCACAAAAGATTGATATTGGCTCCTCTTGTGTTGGAAATAGATTTGTTAATATCCTTCTCAACCATATTGCTTGGCATGTCATTGATGTGGTTGCTATGTATTTAACTTTAGCTAATGAGAGCGTCAGTATGGCTTGTTAGACACAATGCAACACTGAGAGGGGGGTGAATCAGTGGTTATTAATTTTTTCTCTTTAGCTATCTTATGTGTGTATACCGATTAGTGGGATCTAACACAATGGAGACATACCGGTTAGTGAGGAGAGCAACATAAAATAATCACACACAAAGAGGCATCTCATAACACTAGGATGTATGAGGAAAACCTAAGATGGGAAAATCCTTGGTGAGCAATGTTGCTGGACTCTACTGCTCCAATCCAGCCTCACAATGAAAACACAGTTACAAAGTTTAGGGCACCAACCCAAGGAGCACCAACCCCTGACTTTAGGGAACCAAACCAAGGAGCTACAACCCTCTATCTGACTTATGGGCTACGACCCAGAGGAGCACCAACCCCTAACTTTAGGGCACCAACTCAAGGAGCTACAACCCCTACACCGAGCTACAACAAAATGATCACAATATAAAAAATCAATTACAAAGGTAGTAATCTAGTTACAAGTGAATCTTGTAACAACTCAATACAATCTTCCCTGTCGGTAAGGTATTTTCTCCACCTTGCCAGTTCTCTGCACACTCTGACTGAATCTTCACCAACTTAGTCACTATCTTGTTGGTTCTTCTCTTCTTACTCATTGCTCTCTCTTCTCACTGCTGATACTTACTGGTTCACCTTTATCTCTATCGATTCTCACTTCCTTCAACTTTCTACTACTCTCCACTAGTACTATAATTAGTCGGTTCTATGCCTTCCTATTCTACATCTTCACCTATGCTTTCCTGGTATGGACACTACCGGTTCTGCTCTTCTACTGGTTGAACACTTCAAATTGATTATCCCTCACTCTTACTCTCTTCCAAGATACTTGTTGAGAACTTGGTTGTTTTGTTCTCACATGCAAAAGTAAAATTTAGTCACTTTGCAATAGCATAATCTTCTCCCATTTAGCAGCACAATCTATCTCTTAGGCTCACATATTTATAACCTAGATTTCCCACCAAAGACCAATTCAAGCTTGGCCCATTTGGGTTTTCTCCACTGATCACGATATACACCGAATCCGATGAAATCTGATCAGATCACAACTAAGAGATGTTTATCTGTAAATGTGTGGGAGAAAAAGTGACACTAAGCAAACATGCCCTAATCTCACTTTCAACCACACACTTGTGGAATACGAAAGAGCCTAGAGGTATCACACAATTGGCTACTTCTTCTTGTGGAAGAGAGAGCCACGGGCTACCTATTAGGATTTCTATTCCTTTGTTGTAATTAAAAGATGAAATGATGCAAGTTCAATCCCTAACCCCAAAGTGCAAGTATGAACAAATAACAAGATTACAGAATTGAACTTAAATGATGGAAAGCTGTAAACACAAGGACAAGACAAGGATGGAAATGCGTACCCGGAGTTAAAATCTGACTGAAAATGTTCGGGACAGGGGCGCGAGCGCCACTGTCCTGATTCTGCCCCTGAAACTGCTCCGGAAACTGCTGTTTTGCACTCTAGAAAAGCTGTCAAAAATGCTGAAAATGCTGTCTGTCAGGAGGACTAGGGTGCCCAGTGCCCCTGTCCCAGGGACCAGGGCACCCAGCGCCCCTGTCCCAGGGACCAGGGCGCCCAGCGCCCCTGTCCTGGCAGGACCAGGGCACCCCACGCCCTTGTCCTGGTCTTTTGCTCTGTATTTTGGTGTGAGGTTCGATCTCCGTCTGCTTCTTCCGGATCTGTAACTTGCGGCGTCGTCCGAATTCTGAAACCTGCACTTATATCTGAAAAGGTGTGGTGGGTGGCTATATAGGGTTTTGCCTTAGTCAAACCCCCGCTTCGGTGATTTCCACCTCCACGAATAGCCAAGTTGTATTGTAAAATGTATTATGTGTGCAGACCTAGTGTGTGTGCAAGGTCCTAAAATGCAAGAAAGCAAACTAGAGCAACCTAGAAAGTAAACCCTAATTGCTTGTAAATGATAATGTAAATGCTCTAAATCAAGATGCAAAGTGATCTAAAGCATGAATAAAGGATATATTGAAGCTTATGCAAAGACATGAAAACAACATGAAATCATACCCAACCCTCAAGGGAAGAGTACAAGCCAATCTTCAGTCGGTAATCTCCTATTGTTCTTCAATGTCTTCCAAGCCCTAAATGGATGAAATTGATGAATGCTTGATGGATGGATGTTGAATGTTATTGAAGTCTTCAAAGATCTGCTCTTTCACTGCATAGAAGGTCCTCTAAAGTCCAAATTCGGATCCTTTCAAATGAAGAAAGAGAGCTCTTATATATGAAACCCTAGGTCTTAATTCCAACTTTTGGCCGACCTAGAGATTGAATATCCCGCCAATTTCTTGGGGTTAAGCTTTATTTTATGATTGGATCGCGCTCCTAAAATTTTGGGAAAAATGTCTGGGACCATGTTGCACTCCGGGCGCCATGGTCCCGACAACTTTTCACCAAATTTTCAGGACTGTCGGATATGATGATTTTAGAGAGAATCCCGAAGTTACAGGTGATTTTGAGATGTTTTGACCCCCGAAATCAAGCCCCCAAGTTCAAAATAGGACCTAATTAGGGTTTTTGATTAAATGATGTATTGGAAGAATAAAATGAAAGGGGCACACTTTAATGAAAGGGCCCAACTTTATGATGTGGGAGATGATGAAATAGGACCTTAGACCTAATTAATCTAATTAATTAAGTGCTAAAGGGGAAATGTAATGCAAAATGCAAAATGCGGCAAGGCGGGTGCTAAACTAGGTGTGAAATTGTACCACCCTAGCAAGTGCGTACAATTTACGATGCTACATTTAGCCCCCACTTTAGCGGTCATATGAACACTACGTGCATATGCAAGCTAAAGTACAGAAAAGTAAACATTATTTGAAAAAGGATATATCCATAAGTCTGTCGAACGAAGCCCCCAGCGGCATCTGCAGTACACAGTTAGGAACCACACCCTACAAAACACACGTTAGATCACAAAATCACCTAATGCTTACTAAGGAAGGTGATGAAAATTCGAGGGTAGCTATATGCCCCCCCTGTTTTGGCTTGCTAATTTTAGTGAGTTGAAACAGGGTATCATGTTTACCACTTCGAATTGTTAAAGAATATTGATGACAAGTGCTCACAAGAAGATTTGATATGAGATCAAAAACTAATGGAGAATCATTTGGTAAGAAAGAGGACTAAATCTCAATTCCAACACAACAAAGAGTGTGAGGATTTGAGAGTTCTCTAACACAAGATGAAGGATGTAAATGGAAACAAAATGCAAAGAGAAGCAAAGAAAGGGAAAAAAAGGCATGAATACACACATTGGTGATCCATGAGAAGAATAGTGAGAGAGAAAACATGGACTTCTCACCCCTAGATCTTGTCTAGGTGATCCATGGGAAAAGGACATGGAAAACTAGCCCCTAGAGTCTGTCTAGGTGATCCATGTAAGGGAGGAGAGTGAGAAAGTCTAGCCTTATGCCGCTAGTTCCACTCAACCTCGTGCATGTGTGTGTAAGTGAGGTTGGAAGCACCTCATAGGAGTCTATGCCCGAGTATGCTACAACCTATATATGTATAGTACAAAAGCGTGACATCTCGCTCTAAGAGTCTATGCTCTGGTTCCGAGAATAATCACCCTGCATAAAAGAAAAATGGAGACATCTCACTCTAAGAGTCTGTGCTCTGGTTCCGAGAATGACCCATTGCTCAAAAAGTGTAATGTTTATGTCATAAGAAAAGTAGAACAAGGATACCTACCTTCATCACACAAGAAGATACCCCAAAAATGCAACAATGTCATAGATCCAAGCAAGAGAGTTCTGCACTCCTTAAGCAAGGATAAGATAGTTGAAAAGGGATATCTTGTAGTATGTGTAAAGGAGATCCTTAGAGGAGAAGAGATATTTGTACAAAAGACACCTATCCCTGAGAGAAATTGTCTTAGACAAATATAACATCTTCTAGAATAAGACAAAGAAGAGAATAAGAATGCAATACTTCCTTCTTTTGTGAGGTGAAAGTGATTCTTAATGAAGGATGACGCTCTTTTTAACCCAATTAGGAGAGTGAATTAGCTATGGATTTATTTTACCAAGTGCAAAAGAGGTTGTAGTCAAGGACTTACACCTCTTGTAAGAGAGAACCCTTGAACAAACAACAACAAATGCGTACAAGGCATAACATCAAGTAATAAAGTCCACACCATCCCCAAAATAGGAAAAAGTGGATCCTTAGATAAAAATAAGGAAAGATCATTGCCTCCCAAGGATAAGGACAATGAGAAGGACTTACACAATCTTCTAGGTAGAGATTTGGACATAAGCAAAAGAAGAGATGTATGAAATCATTCTTGTCCCCATAGGAACAAGAAAATTAGGCTATTATGTTGCTTCAAAAAATATGATTGCACTTGAAATTGTACCATCACGAATGACAATGAGCCCCCAGTAAATGAGCTACCAATGTCACATAATGATGAGCAACATAATAGCCATTAATGTTATTTAAAGACATGATAGATTGAATGAGGTATTTGAATATGACATGCTAAATGCTCAACTATGAGTGAGATCAAAAACATGTATAAAATGGTAAAAATTGAAGACGAAAAGTCACAAGAAATCTTAGAAGAGGGATGAGTGTAATTTATTAGAGCCTTATCCCTAGAGGAAAGGACTTTATGATGAATAGGAGATAAAGATTCATAAGTGGATTTAGAAATTTGAGGGGAGTCATAAAGAGACTTGTTCATCGCCAAGATTTCCTTATGAGGGGAATGAGAGTTAATAGAGGTAGAAGATGATTTAGTTGACGTGAGATCATCATCACTACTAAATATAGCATTCACATTGAGAGATGGTCTTTTAGATGCTTTGGTACGTTTGCAGGGATTATAGCCAAGTCCAAAGGCATAATTGTGAAAATTAGTCTCTAGAGGAACTTTTATCCCTTGTTCATGAGCACCACAACCATTTCCATGATACCCATGCTTAGCAAAAATGCGAAAACCACGACCATAACGATCAGCCATTTCAGGAAGAGAAGGTGGTTTTTCATAAGACAAAGAATCAAATCCTTCAGAATTAGAAGTGTGAGGAGAAGAAGTTTGAGAAGCGGCCACAAAATTATTGCTCATAGGTTCAAGTAAGACTGATTGATTTTTAGTTTCTTCCTTTTCTTTAACTTTAAGCGCTCTAGGAGGAACCCTATACTCACCTACAAAGGTGGGAGTGAAATCAAGAGATCCCCAATCGTCTTCTGCAAGAACCTTCTCAGGATCAAAAGCCTCTTCATGTGTAGATTCAAGTTGAGAAGAATCTTCATCCAAAGAATTTTGATTATCAGAGGATGATGATTTGTCCATAGGTAAAGAGTCATCACTAGAAGAGGAAGATTTAGAAGAACTCCCTTTGGAAGTAGATGTTTGCAAACAAGCTTGAAAATTAGTATCACCTATCAAGGTATATGTCTTATTGTTATAAATGAATTTAACTTGTCTATGCAATGTAGAGGGGACAACTTGCATACCATGAATCCAAGGTCTCCCTAATAACAAGTTGTATGTTAGATTTCCTGACATAACATGGATAGGAGTAGGTAAAGTAATAGGTCCCACTGTGATGGGTAAGGTGATAATACCTAATGAAGACTTAGCCACATTATCAAACCCTCGAATGGGACGAGAGTCAGGCTCAATAAGGGATGTATCCACATTCATCTTATGCAATAGATTAATGCTACACACATTAAGGCCAAAGCCATTATCTACCAGTGTTCGTCTTATAGCAGTGTCATTTATGATAACCACAATCATCAAGGGATCATATTGATGTTGAATTTCACTAGTAGGCAACTCATCTTGAGTAAACACAATTTGAGCTTTAGGATTCATCACAGAGTTAACCAA